>NC_080100.1:66484064-66806109 GCF_950005125.1 Chionomys nivalis
GGAATTCCACATCAGGTAGCTTTAGAAACTCTGGCTGTGTGATTTATTTATGGTATTTGATATTTTTTATAATATGAAAACATATAATAAACCCTTAATGTTATTCTGGTAAAAATTTAACCTCAGAAACACACACAGGCACACAAACATACTCATGTAAACAGGTTCAGAATACCAAATTCAAGTAATCTCTGTTCTACTAAAAACAGTGCTAAGAAACTAGGCTGCACAAGCCCAGGATTTCTGTGATTGGAAGTGTTGGTATTCAGAGGCAGCTGAGACACCAAATGTTCTGCACATTGGTAGGCCTGGGTAGAAGGGGAATTTAAATAAGAGATGAACTATGTTATGGGGTACTAGGGAGTAGTTGGATGTAATCTGACCCTTCAGTGTGGACTTGAAAAGGGCATGTTCATGCTTACATAGATCATGCTGCTTGTATTAATTAAACTGTATAAAATATTAGGAACATTTTCCTGAAGGGTGCTGACTCTCTTTACCCTTTTACACTTCATTTTTCTTCTAAGCTTTTTTTAATGGTGCCTAGAATCCTGCAGCAAGAATCACATTTTTGATTTTTTTGACAGCATTGTCACATTTTCATCCGTTTGGTGTTTCTTAATTTCAGAGTCTGCATTTTGACAGCTCAGCCCTGTTGATTAATGCCTTCCAGGAACCCCTATATGGCCTGCCTGTTAGTGATCTAATTTTGTGCTGGAATGCCTGGGCTGGTATGTTGAACCGATTCACCACCCAGGTGGCTACATTTGGACTAAATGAGCTGTGAAGGGTTTCATCTTTGCCCATCACAGTCTTCTTTAGCAGAGCCACACAGTATGCAGCTCCTGCTTCGACATGATTTGTCACAACCCATCAATAGAAAATAAATTATTGCCATTCTCACTTGTCAATGGGCTTGTCTTCACTTCAGCTGGCCTAATGATTGGAAGCTCAAAGGGAACATTTCCAATCTTTGTGGAGCGTGATTATGACCGAACGGACTGTTCCCCTATGTGTCTTGGCCACTAAAAACACATAGGGAAAGCAAATTAATTGGCTGTTTTGCACCAGTGATTAGAACATTACACTTGAAGTCTGCAGAAACCGATATTAGGCAAGCAAGATTAGGTCGGTTCTGACTTTTATTTGCTTAGTGCAACATGATTAGCAAGTGCTTCACTCAAGGCTCCTGCACTTGCCGCTGCAGAAGCAAATCTTCACAACATAATGATGCCACACAGTGCTAAGCTGATGAGCATGTTCTAAGCGAAAAAAAAAAATCAAAAATCTCTTTGGGAAGGAAGAAAATGAGGCTATGTAACAGAGAACTCATCAAATGCTTTAGAGTCATTCTTATATTTGGCACTTTTGAAAATTATATGCCTAGGAAACTCATTCTGCAAGCTATATTTTCAGAATGTAGAGTCAGTAATTGTGCCCATTCATGAGACAAAGAAAAAAAGGACCCAAGAAGCAACAAAAAGTAGAAGGTGACACCTTTCAATAAACTAACTAAAAATAAGATTATTTTAGACTAAAAAAAATTTCCTTTTTAAAAACAAAACACACGGGGGTGGGGGGGAGAGAAGAGGGAGAGAGAGATGAAAGCAAAGATACAATGGCAGAACTTCAAATCAGATCCCACAATTAAATTCAGAGATGCATAGATCAAAGAGGAAACAGTATTAAAAAATTAAGCCTAGGTACAGATTTGAATTTCCTTGTTCACAGCTTTGCCTGGAGTTTAAAGACAAGAGATTTTATCTAACAGAATAATAAATACAGATGGAATGTGCAAGCAAAACAATGCCTGGCACTTTGATGATTTTAAACATGGTCATGTTTTAGATTTTGACCGTGTCTCCCAGACCGAGGCATTTTTATCACTGTATCTTCTTGTCTGCTCTCACCCAGGAATAGTACAGGACGTAATATTGACAATAAACTATACAATTTGAGTTTCTGGCTTCCATCCTCTGTGGTCCTCTTTGTGGATTATTTCTCATTGCCTATTCTTCTGCCCACATATGCCTGATAGTGCAACTGAGTATCGAAGTGCTGTACAGTTTAGAATGACTGCACAGTCACGTGTTTGTTTGTCTTAGCTGTGACTTTGCTTTTTCTCCGGATAGTGGCACCTGCAGCCTAAGATCAAGAGAAACCTTTGCTTCGTACCATGGCAAGCGTATGGAATCTTCACTCCATATAGCTGAGCTATTTTGGCTTACCAGATTCTTCATATATTTCTTACTCTTTAATATTTTTCTGTTTGTACTAATTTTTGTTGTTTAGAAGAATAAGGCTTTTAGTTTCCCAACCCCTAAGTCACTTAGCTTCTGAGTTCAACTTTCCTCATGGCTAGTTCACTTGGTGCATGGCTAGTGGTCTTTGCTTAAGGAATCCCTGTCTGCTTAAGGCATTATTTCTCTCATTCTTTCCTGTTACAGCACAGTGGGCATTTTGTTTTCGTTACTATCACACATTTTCCCTTGAAGGATCAAAGCAAAATCCAGCTTCTTTATTTTGTGTGTTGAGTCCTACCTACTCATTCTTCTTATCTTTCCATTTTGTCTCATTTTGTTCTTGGTTTGCAAACATGTGCAGTACTGATGTTATCTGCTCACATCTGACACACATGCAACACTGGCCATTATCTTCTACTACTGGGTCATATTTGCTTATAAGTATGTCCTTAACTAGGTTCTGAGATGTGACTAGATACCTTGTGCACACACAGACAACAATTGGTGCCTTTTGAAATTATGTGTTCATATCAGAATAAACTCTAGGAAGTCACACGAGAGATTTCATGTTACATATGTAAATCTATAACATTGTTATGTATTAACAGTTTTATTAGTCAATTACTACCTTAACCTATGCTCTTTGTTAAATGATTGTTGTTTATACTAAAACATTTATGTGTGACTTGAATGTATTCATGATGTTTTAAAATTATTCAATATTAATGACTTATACATTATATCTAACAAATAAAACTTTTAAATGTGAAGTAATCTTGCATTTCTGAAACTTCTCACAGTCAGATAAAAATTAATTCTTCAGAGTCAAATTGAAAATTCTTATTTTACTTATATGTCATTGACAATCAGAATTATAAAAATGTTCAGTGTGCAGTCTGAGAGCAATGTCTTACAAACAGCTGAATCAGAGCTTTACAGTATGCATTTCTTATTGGCACTGTGAGCAATAGGGGCTTCCTATTCACATCTCTGATTCTGTGGGCCAAGGCAGATGCTGTACACACTGCTTGTGTAGTGGCTAAAGAGCCTCAACTTAGAAGGAGGCACTTGCTGCTGTAGAAGTGCAGAGTCAGAACTTAGAAGTTGGTCAGGTGATTCAGGAGAGCAGGAAATACAGGAGTGAAGGCGAAGGAAATGTAGCTGTCTCATTTGCGGTGAAAAAGCACATTGTTCCCCCAGCAGACCCGCCCCACCTTTTCTTGAAGGGAACTGTTATTTCTATTATCTTATTAGAGAAACAGATTTGCTTTATACCAGAGGAAGTCACTACTTTTATCTTACAAGGATGTTTGTGAGGCAATTATCCTTGAGAGGGTAATTTTGGGATAGAAGTTATCACATGATACATAGAAGCACCATGAAAAACTATCACCTTAATAAAGTTTTAAATATTAGTAGCAATTATTTTGAGTATTCCTATGGCCTAGATTATTGTTATTAATTCTATAAATGGTACTGTAAGAAACATATTCATATTCCTTTTTCCTAGATTAGAAAAATGAACCCTAACAAAAGAGACAGAACCTTCTTGGGAGTTTCATTGGCACTCTCTGCAAAAGGCCCCTTTTCTGGCATTTCTGTCTTCAACGGGTAGGTGACAAAATGAGAAATATGTGAGGGCCTTGCCTGAATTTAGATAAAGAAAAGGCATTGATGCACTTCGAACTATACACATGAAATGTAAGGCATGAATCCCTTAAGGAATAGTAATCTAACAAAGTATTTAAGTGAATATTAAATTGTCTCTTTAATTTCTATTTATCAATGTAATACAACAGCTAAAAAACTTAATAAAATTTTCATATTTATATGTTGCTTATTTTGTGTCTACGGGAGGGTGGCATATATGCTTTTTGCATGGATGGATGTCAGAAGACAGCTTGTGGGAGTCAGTTTTGTCCTTCTCCGTTGTGTGTTTCAGGGATTGAACTCAGATCATCAGGCCTGATGGCAAGTGTCTTTATCTACTGAATCATCTTGCCATTCCAGTCTAACCATTTCAAAGACCAATATAAAAGGAGTGAGGGTTTTATAGCTCAAATTGACAAAAACCATCTGGTGAAAGCATGATGGGATGCCAAGTAAAGAAATGGAAAAGAATGATCAAAAGTGCCAATCAATGAGAGAAAAGGGTAAAGTGGAAGAAAATCCAATGTCACTGAAGAACAGAAAGTAATGAAAGTAGCAAGAAAATATGTCAAGTGTGACTTAAGCAAAAATATTTGCCAGATACATTCTAAATAAACCCAGGAGAGTTCGAGGCATGTATCATATCAATGCAAAGACAGGGCTGCCATGGAGACGGAAGGAAAGACTGTAGCAGGACAGGACAGAGGTTTGCCTTTAGACTTGTTGTGAGAATTGTAGACAATAAAAATATTAAAAAATATATTCTTCAATAAACAAGCCAAAACACTGACAAAGAATATAGAGGATTGCTTTCTGTTTAAGACTAAGCACCAGATGAAAATGGAAAGCAAGACTTAGGAGCTTTGCTGGTGAGCATGTTTTCTTATGGCTGCTCTACTGCATTTGGCCTGGCTCAGAGGGAACTTTCCAGTTATAGTCCAACTGCCTTTACTGAGATTTGGTCAAAAAAAATCTGACAGCCTCCTCCTGGGCTGCCCTGTAGTCTTCTCTGCTGGCTGTTGTTTCCCTGACACATTCTCCTTCCCTGCCTCTGAAATCCTTCTCAGCAGTCTTTCATGCAATGCTCTAAGTATTCCCAAGGATGCTTACACTCCTGGCCTCCATAGTGAGTCCTCCATTTGCAGTTCCAACAGGAGACATTTTACCACGATGACCTCCTGTCACCTGTCAATGCTCCATCCATCTCGTTGCCTCATTTCCTTTTTTCCAGAACTTCTACTGTGATTTTTATCACATTTACGGAACGCAAGACTGACATCAGAAAGAGGCTCTTTTAATATAACCTTAAAATTATCCTGTCTGTTTTGGGTCTGGGTTACCTGTACTCACTCATAATTGGTTTCTAGCCATGGATAGGGGCCACTGAGCCTATAATTTGTGATCCTAAAGAAGCTAAATAAGAGGGTGAACCCAAGGAAAAACATATAGTTATCCTCCTGGCTATGGGAAATAGACAAGATTGCCTGGCAAAAAATTGGAATCTTGGGGGTGGGGTGGGATGGGGGTAAGGGGAGATGGGGAGAGAAAAGTGTGAAGGAGAGGATGGGGGGAACTTGGGGAAACGGGATGATTGGGGATAAAGGAAGGTTGGGTAGGGGAGCAGGGAAGCACATATCTTAGTTAAGGGAGCCACCTAAGGGTTGGCAAGAGACTTGAACCTGGAGTGGCTACCAGGTGCCCAGGGCAATGTCCCCAGTTATTTCCTTGGGCAGCTGAGGATAGGGAACCTGAAATGACCCTATCCTATAGCCATACTGATGAATATCTTGCATATCACCATAGAACCTTCATCTAGCGATGGATGGAGATAGAGACAGAGACCCACACTGGAGCACCGGACTGAGCTCCCAAAGTCCTAACGAGGAGCAGAAGGAGGGAGAACATGAGCAAGGAAGTCAAGAAAACGAGGGGTTCACCCACCCACTGAGACAGTGGGTCTGATCTATTGGGAGCTCACCAAGGCCAGCTGGACTGTGACTGAAAAAGCATGGGATAAAACCAGACTCTCTGAACATGGCGGACAATGAGAGCTGATGAGAGGCCAAGGACAATGGCAAGGAGTTTTGATCCTACTTCATGTTCTGGCTTTGTGGGAGCCTAGACAGTTGGTATGCTCACCTTCCTAGACCTGGATGGAGGGGGAGGACCTTGGACTTTCCACAGTACAGGGAACCCTGACTGCTCTTCAGACTGGAGAGGGAGAAGAAGAGGAGTGGCGGGAGGGGGAGAGGGGCGGGAGGAGAGGGAGGGAAATGGGAGGCAGGGAGGAGGCGGAAAATGTTTTTTTCAATAAAAATTAAATAAATAAATACATAAATACATAAAAAAATAAATAGATTCTGGGAATCTAAAAAAAAAATTATCCTGTCTGCTTTTAGTACAGACAAGCTAGTTCATTTGACCATTAAGCAAATGTTGTTGGATCTCTCTACTTGTACAGAGCAGAGAGTAGGAAAGAACATAGTAAAAGCAATGCACAGGAAGACCACAATAGGAGTACATGTAAATAATCTAGGCCTGTCTCAAATGAACACAGTCTGAGCTGTGAGGGTCACAAAGTGAACTGGAAGGAGACCTGTCAAAGGTATGCTGAGAAAATGGTTGGCAGAGCCTCCTCCATTCACCTGAATCAGAAGGATATTTAGTTGCTATTGTTTAGATTTGTGTACTTGGATTTTAACTTTGGTCTGGAGAAATAAGCTGATTAACATGTGGTAATTGTATATAAGGCAGTTGTTCCCTACTTCCCCTTCCCCCACTCCCTGCCTGGAGTCCCCAGGTTCCTCTTTACTCTAGAGATTTGCTCTTTACTGAGAAGATTGATCAACACTATGGTGTCTGTATTTGGGGAGAGCCATTTTCTCCACCTTCTCACTTTCCTACACAGAAAAGACTCATGAGAAAAATCTCTAAGATCCTCTCAATGTGGTACTCTTAGGCTACACAGGCCATGAGAATAACTGGCTCATTTTTTTTTACACATTGCTAATTCTCTGATATTGACCTTTATTTGGTGAAAGTTTAGGAGGACTGAAAAGCAGAGACAGATTAAATTAAAATCCATATTTTAATTCTCTAGTTGCCAAACTTCCATGAATCTATGTTAATTAAATAACTCAAGTCGGCTCTCATTTACACATTTACTCCTTAATTATTGTGATTATCTTCACTTTAAAATTCTGCATTAACTAGAAATGAGCCCCATAAAACAAAAACAATATTATGACATATACATGTTGACACAAGACGAAAATATGAACATTTCAAAGGAGTTTTTTCCTCTTTTACTCTATATACACAAAGGAGGGGAGTGTTTGGCAATTATTTAAACATTCCAGAGCTGAAGTATCTCAATCGCCGACGAAAAGATTCCAAACTTCTCTATGTTATTTGGTGAGTGCAGACGCAGTTTCATATAACTGTACATTGTTTTTCATTTTCTTAAAAATTGGCGCACATAACACAGGGAAGGAACACTGCAAGAATAAAAGGCTTCACTATTAAAGACATGCGCTCTCAGTGGTGTCACATGCTGCCTCCATTACAGCTGAGTAGACGCTGTAAAGGGGAAGCATGGTGGCCACTGTGGCCACAGATCAAAAAGAAGTGAAGGAGATTCTTATGTGGTACACATTACCTCTACTCACAGGACCCTCACGAGCTATGCCAGCTACAGATAGGCATGCATTTTAAAACTGCAATATTGATACCTTCTCAGCACCTCATGGAACATTCTCTAAAATTAACCACACAGTTAGTCAAAGATACAATGAAACTGAAATAAGCACATGTATCTTATCAGACCACCATGGATGAAAGTTGGATTTCAACAACAACGGAAAGAACAGGAAGCCTACAAACTCCTGTAATCTGAACAGCTCTCTATTGCATGACAACTGGGTCAAGTCAGAAATAAAAACAGAAACTAACGACTTCCTAGAATTCAATGAAAATGAAAATGCAACATAAACAAACTTATGGGACACAATAAAAGCAGTCCATAGTACTAAGTATGTTCAAGAAGACTTTGGAAAGATCATATACTAGCTACTTAACAGCACACGTGAAAGCTCTAGAACAAAAAGCAAACACACTGAAGAGAAGTAAGCAGCAGGAAATAATCAAACAGCGGGAAATAAAATAGACACAAAGAGAATGATACAAACAATCAAGAAAATAAAGAGTTGGTTCTTGGAGAAAATCAACAAGATAGACAAGCCCTAATCCAAACTAACTAAAATGCAGAGAGAAAATACCAAAATTAACTAAAATAGAAACAAAAAGAGGGCATAACATCAGACATAGAGGAAATCCAAAGAATCATTAGGTAACATTGAAAAAACATTAACTTCAGAAAAACCTGGAAAACCTAAAAGAAATGAACAATTTTCTTGATAGATACCATTTACCAAAGTTAAATCAATTTAACCATTTGTGTAGTCCTTAAGGAAATAGAAGCATCCTTTAAAAGTCTACCAACCATGCTATGTGTGGTGGCATATGCCTTTAATTCTAGCACTAAGAAGGCAAAGGTAAGTAGATCTCTGTGTGTTCAAGATCAGTTTGGTTTACAAAGTGAGTTCCAGGACAGCCATAGATGTTATACGGAGACACTCTGTCTTGAAAAACAAAAACAAAACAAAACAAAAAGTCTCCTAACCAAAAGCCCAGAGCTAAGCAGTTTCAGCACAGAGTTCCAGCAGCCTTTCAAATAATAGTCAATCCTGATGCTCCTCAAGTTATTTCACAAAATAGAAACAGAAAGAACACTGCTAAATTCATTTCATGAAGTCACATCTCATACCCAAACCACACAAAAACATTAACAAAGAAAGAGGACTATAGACCAGTTTTCTTCATGAACACTGATGCAAAAACCCTCAATAAAATACTGCAAACAAAATCCAAGAACATATCCAAAAGATCATCCACTATGATCAAGTGGATTTCATCCCGGAGATGCAGAGATGGTTTAATATAAGAAAATCACATAAGAAAACATAAAGAAAAAAAACCCATGATCATCTCATTAGATACTGAAAAAGCCTTGACAAAATCCAACACCTCTTCCTGATAAATGTCTTGGAGATATCAGGGATACAAAGGACATACCTAAACATAATAAAGGGAATATACAACCAACATTAAATTAAGTGGAGAGAAACTCAAAGTAATTCCACTAAAATCAGGAAGGAAACAAGGTTGTCCACTCTCTCCATATCTATTCAATATAGTATTCAAGGTCTTACCTAGAACAACAAGACAACTAAAGGAGATCAAGATGATATAATTGGAAAGGAGGAAGTCAAAGTATCTTTATTTTCAGATGATATGATAGTATACATAAGTGACCCCCAAAATTCTCACAGAAAACTCCTACAGCTAGCAAACACCTTCAGTGAAGTGAATGGATAGAAGACTAAAAAAAAAAAAAAATCAATAACCCTCTTATGGACTGAGAAAGAAATCAGGGAAGCGAAATCCTTCACAATAGCCACAAATAATACAAAATGTCTTGGGGGTAACTCTAACCTAGCAAGTGGAAGATCTGTATGACAATGACTTCAAGTATTTGAAGAAAGAAATTGGAGAAGATATCAGAAGATGGAAAGATTCACATGCTCATAAATTGGTAGGATTAACATAGTAAAAATGGCCATTTTACCAAAAGCAATCTATTGAATTGAAGATCTAGATGTAAATCCACATATTTATGAACAGTGGTTTTTGATAAAGAAGCCAGAATTATGCAATGAAAGAAAAGAAGCATCTTCAACAAATAGCATGTATGTAGAAGAATGCAAATAAACCCATATCTACCACTCTACACATAAGTCAAGCCCAAGTGGCTAAAAGACCTCAACATAAAAACAGACACATGGATCCTGATTGAAGAGAAAGTGGGAAATAGACTTAAATGTATTGGCACAGGACATCTTCCTGAATTTAACACCAATAGCACAGGTACTAAGACAGACAACTAATAAATGGAACCTCATGAAACTGAAAAGCTTCTATAAGGCAAAAGACATTGACAATGGGACAAAATGGAAGCCTACAGAATAAAGCAAAACAGAAGAACCTTGCTAGGATGCTCCTTGGGGAGGGTACAGAGCAAAAAAGTAACGACTTTTTGCCAAGAGTCAGAGGAGACTGCTACACTTCTGTGTGGCCTTCCTCTTTCGCATAGTGTTAGCAAGAGAAGAAACATTTTGGGCCCGGGAAGAAGCACTTAGCTCTACTAGGACATTCCCTTAAAAGAACAGAGCAGAGCTCAGCTGTAGCATCTCTCCAGAAAAAGAGCAGGATTCCTATATCCTGCAGGGAGACCATCCCCCACCACACTCCAGCTTCAGGTAACCTGTCTTCCTGATAGTCAGGACACTTTTCCTCCAAGGCTGAGCTGTACCATTGTGGCTCCAGTTCCAGAGCTGTCCTATTGTGGCTCTAAGTATATCCTGGATATAACTAACACATTCCCCTACACTCAAAGTGGCCCACATAATAGAAACAGAAAAAACATTGCCAAACTCTTATTAAGAGGCTACAGTTACCCCGTGTTACAGTTACATGAAGACTCAACCAAGAAAGAAAATTACAGACTAATCTCACTCATAAACATAGATGCAAAAATACTGCCAAATCGAGTCCAAGAACACATTAAAAAATCATCCACCATGATCAAGTTAGCTTCATACCAGAGATGCAGGGACGCTTCCATCATGTAAAAATCTGTCAATGTAATCCAACATATAAATAAACTGAGAGAAAAAAACATATAACCATCTCATTAGATATTGAGAAAGCATTTGATAAGATCCAGCACTCCTTCATGATAAAGATCTTGGAGAGATCAGGGATACAAGGGACATATCTAAACATAATAAAAGCAATATATAGCAAATTGACAGCCAACATGAAATTAAATGGAGAGAAACTCAAAGTGATTCCACTAAAATCAGAAACAAGACAAAGTGGTATACACTCTCTCCATATCTATTCAACATAGTTCTTGAAGTTCTGACTAGAGCAATAAGATATCAAAAAAAGATCAAGGGGATTCAAATTGGAAAGGAAGAAATCAATTTTTTTGCAGATGATATGATAGTATACCTAAGTGACCCCAAAACCTCCACAGGGGAACTCCTATAAGTTAAATACCTGCAGTTATGTGGCAGGATACAAGATCGTCTCAAAAACAAACAATAACAAAAAAAAAAAAAAACAAAAACAAAAACCCAGTAGCCCTCCTATATACAAATGATAAAGAAGCTGAGAAAGAAATCAGAGAAACCCCACCCTTTACAAAAGACACAAATAACATAAAATATCTTGGGGTAACACTAAGCAAAGAAGTGAAAGACCTATTCAACAAGAACTTTAAGTCTTTGAAGAAAGAAACTGAAGAAGATACTAGAAAATGGAAAAATCTCTCATGCTCTTGGATAGGTAGGATCAACATAATAAAAATGGCAATCCTATCAAAATGCAATCCCAATAAAAATCCCAACAAAACTCTTCACAGACCTTGAAAGAATAATAACTTCATATAAAAAAAAAACAAAAAACCCAGGATAGCCCAAAACAATTGTGTACAATAAAAGAACTTCCATAGGCATCACCATCCCTGATATCAAACTCTATTATAGAGCTACATTTATGAAAACAGCTTGGTATTGGCATAAAAACAGACAGGTGGACCAGTGGAATCGAATTTAAGACCAGGATATTAATCCACACACCTACAAAAACCCGATTTTTGTTAAAGAAGCTAAAATCACACAATGGAAAAAGAAAGCATTTTCAACAAATGGTGCTGGCATAACTGGATGTCAACATGTAGAAGAATGAAAATAGATCCATATCTATTGCCATGCACAAAACTCAAGTCTAAATGGATTAAAGACCTCAATATCAGTCTGAACACACTGAACCTGATAGAAGAGAAAGTGGGAAGTAGCCTCCAATATATGGGCACAGAAGACCACTTCCTAAATATAACTCCAGCAGCACAGACACTGAGAGCAACAATAAATAAATGGGACCTCCTGAAACGGAGAAGCTTCTATAAAGCAAAGGACACAGTAAATAAGACAAAAAGACAGCTTACTGAATGGGAATAGATCATCACCAACCCCACATCACACAGAGGACTGATCTCTAAAATATAGAAAGAACTATAATAATTCAATTAAAAATATAGAAAGAACTATAATAATTCAATTAAAAATTCAATTAAAAAATGGAGTACAGAACTGGTGTGGGAGAATTGTCTATATTCTGTCAATTATGTTTTAAATAAATGCTGATTGGCCAGTAGCCAGACAGGAAGTATAGGCCTGGCAATGAGAACAGGAGTATTCTGGGAAGGTGGAAGCCCATTCCTTGGCAGTCCTGCCCAGACCACAGAAGAAGCAAGATGTGACCCGCCCCGCTGAAAAAGGTACCTAGCCATGTGGCTAACATATACTAGAATGGGTTAATATAAGTTATAAGAGCTAATAAGAAGCCTGAGCTAATGGGTCAACCAATTTATAACTTATGTAGACCTGTGTGTGATTTTCTTTGGGATTTACCGGCTGTGAGAAGTGGGCAGGACAGAAACCCCCATCAAGCCTGGCTCTCATGTTACACAGAACTAAACAGAATTCTCAAAAGAAGAATCTCAAATGGTCAAAAGACACTTAAGGAAATGTTCAACATTCTTAGCCATCAGTGAAATGCAAATAAAAATGACTCTGAGATACTATCTTACACTAGTCAGAATGGCTAAGATCAAAACCATCAATGATAGCTTTTGCTGGAGAGGATGTGGAGTAAGGGGAACACTCATCCATTGCTGGTGGAAATGCAAGCTTGTACAACCACTCTGGAAATCAGTATGGCAGTTTCTCAGAAAATTAGGAATTAACCTATCTCAGGATCCAGCAATACCATTCTTGGGCATATACCCAAAGGATGCTCAATCATACTACAAGGACACTTGTTCAACTATGTTCATAGCAGCATTATTTATAATAGCCAGAACCTGGAAACAACCCAGATGCCCCTCAACCAAAGAATTGATAAAAAAAAATGTAGTACATTTACACAATGGAGTACTGCTCAGCTGTATAAAACAATGACATCTTGAAATTTGCATGCAAATGAATAGAACCAGAAAAAAACCATCCTGAGTGAGATAACCCAGACCCAAAAAGATGAACATGGTATGTACTCACTCATAAGTGGATACTAGTTATAAAGCAAAAGATAATGAGCCTACAGTCCATGATCCTAGCGAAGCTAAGTAACAAGGTGAACCCTAAGAAAAACATACATAGATCCACCTGGAAAGGGGAAATAGAAAAGGTTGCTTGACAAAATTAGGAGTATAGGTGTGAGGGGAGAAGGGAGGATGGAAAGGGAAGAGGAGGTAAGAAGGGGAGGAAGAGGAGAACTTGAGGGAACAGGATAGTTGAGATGGAGGAAGAACAGAGATGAGAGCAAGGAAAGAGAATTTTTGATTAAGGGAGCCATTATGGGGCTGGTAAAAAACCTGTTGTGCCCTCAGCATTTTATCATAGTTAGAGGAAGTGCCAAAAGACCCTACCACTTTCTAGGAGCTCATTACTGTGAATGGTTGTTGTAGGGCTTCTGAGGGACAGTTGTATACTGTGTGAAGATATATTGGTGTATTTAGTTTAATAAAGAGTTGAATGGCCCACAGCTAGACAGGAAGTATAGGTGCAATTTCCAGGGAGAGAAAGGAAGAGGACAAGAATCTAGGTGCACAGGAGACATGAAGAAGAAACAGAAGGTGCAAGATGGAAGAGAGGTAATGCCATATGATAGATGTAGATTAGTATATATGGGTTAATTTAAGTTTTACAAGCTAGTTGGACAAGCCTAAGCTATGTTTGAGCTTTCCTAATTAATAATAAGTCTCTATGTCATTATTTATAAGCTGGTGGTCCAAAGGAAAGTTCTATCACAAGGATTCAGTATTGTTTCATCAGTAGCATAACCCTGGATGACTGACTAGTCAGGAAGAAGTTCAGAGAGATACGGAAGAGGATAATATAGGTAATGAAAAGTAAATATAACCACAATAAATTATATATGTGTATTAAATTCAAAATATTACAGTTTTATCATCTTTCATAAAATATGTTTTTCATTGAAAAACCTTAGCCTCTTTGTTTCCATTTGTATAGAATTCTATAAAATGGAAAATAAAGTATAATCGCAGAAGATCAGTGATTTCCTGGGATCAGCTGCAAAGGAGAATAATGGGAGTCTATGAATACAGAATTTACCATGTTATATTCCGTGAAAATAAATTTAATCATATTTACAGGAAAGGAAAGAAGGAAGGAAGGAAGGAAGGAAGGAAGGAAGGAAGGAAGGAAGGAAAGAAGGAAGAAAGGAAGGAAGGAAGGAAGGAAGGACGTCAAAGTATCAGAGAAGCACATTTAGGTTTGGGCTAGCATCCACAAGAAAAATAGAGGCACAGGTAGGAAGACCTACAGAGCCCCGAGTCATGACTGCCATGCAAAGTATTCTTTTACCTCTTCATATGCGAAGAACACCATAGAATAATGAGTGTGTTCAAAGAAGCAAAACTAGAAGAACACTGGCTAGATGCTGTGTTTGGTTATAAACGCGTTGTTTTATAACAATAAAACAAACACAGATTTCCTTGAAATGAGATTATTTTAGTAATCCCAAAGTTGTAGGATTTGTGAGAGAACCCATGAAACTATCAGTATCACAATAAAAATAGTATTGAAATAAAATTAAAGTCATTAAAAATGACCAGAATAAATGTTTCTGGAAGTTTTATTTTTATAAAACTCAAATGCTCTATCACACCTTCTGATTGGATCATGCTTTCCCTCCTTACCTTGAACATCTTTGCTTCCAAATTTTCCCGCTTCCTACATCTCTATCTAGGTTGTGTTGTGACCATTTTTGTTTGGCAAAGTTGAGGACTACTCTAAAGTCCCCTCCTTCCAGCAGAACTGTAGGATAGATTCGTAACCATATTTGCACTGTTCCTGTGAAAAGCCCTAGAATGTGTGGTTGTGTGACGCCTTTACAGTCAGCTACATGTTCTGCTGAATAGGTTTGTAAGGATCACCTCTTTGAAGTCAGATAGCCAAAACATGCATCATGACCTACGATGTCCAAGAAAAGAGGTTCTTAGCCAAGGGAAATGCAGACTCTGCCTGTTTGAGCTCCCATTACCACAAGGTCAAAACAAGGAGCAACTCTGAAATCTGGAAGAGACTGTGGTCAGGGCATAGAAAGTGTCACAGCCTCTACTGTTGGATACACCCTGGACCGAGAGGCCTGGCTGCCTGAGCTGTCCAGATTTTTGGTTCTAGGAAATCTAGTCTGGAGAAAGAGGTGTTTAGGTCCTTAATCTTTGGTAAATTCCTCCCATCTCTTTCAAAACACACACTTGGCTTTACATCTTTCCTTAATAGCCCCTCCATCGAAGGCACCTTGGGGGTTTGTGGTTTTTGTTCCTCCCCCACAAAAAAGTACCTTGAGAGTTTGAGGTTTCCTCCCCCGCCCCCACAAGATTCCTTGGGGGTTTGTGGTTTTCTTGCCTACTAAGAACCAATGTCTGGGTTGAGAGTACTTATAGTCTATTGTATACATATAATTATGTATATACAATGTTATATTATGTATTTAATATATATGATATGTATACATCATATACATATTAAACCAAATAATTATCAATATATTTATCAGTAAAATGTAAAAGACATTATGTTTTATTGTATATATTTAAAAAGTACAACATGCATTTAGAAATTTTTTTGAGTCAGGATCTCACTGTGGAACCCAGAGTGACCTTAAACTCACTCTTTCTGCCTCAGTCTACTTGTTAATATTATAGGCAAGCAACACCATACCTGGTCAACATATTTTCATATGCATAGCAAAGTGGTTACTATGATCAAACACACATACCTATCACTTCATGTAGCTCTTCTTTTGTGTGTAGCAACAACATCTAAAATCTGTTCTTGCCAAAGGAAAAAAAACAAACCAAAACAACAACAAAAACACCAAACACAAAGATGCTATGGAATTTGTTCCTCCTGCCTCAGTTGGATCTCTGCACCAAGTCATCCTGTGTATCTTAGGTCCCATGTGCTTTCACTCACATCATCCCATTGCCTCATCATCACTTCAAAAGGTTGGACAAACAATAATTTTTGTTGCCTTGTTTTAGCTTTGCAAACTTAATTTTATTTTTAAAGATCATATTACCACCCAGAAACCATGATGGATTGTGCTAACAATGAAGAAAAACTAAGGGGTGAGTCAGATATCTAGTCAGGACTGCTCATTTCTGCTGTCATATCTGAGTATTCCTGTCCCACATTCCAAACCCAAACTCTAACTCTAAGACATACTTTGTATTGGCTGTTAATTTTTGTGGGTTATCGTTTAGGTTCTGCATGTGAACTTTACAAAGCAGAGGTTGGCTGCAAACAGTTTCTGTCTGTAACCCTTCTGTCTGCCACATGGCTACCCGTTCAGGAAACAGCAGCCATAAAAGCAACACTTTATGTCAGCAACCTTACAATGCACAAATACGGAGAACCTACAGAGTGTACTTCTGAAGCAGAAAGGGTCCTGGAAAGGATCGGGGAAACCTACTTTCTCTCTCAGATAGAGTTAAATATGTCTTAATCACTATACTAAAGCGTCTCTAGCCAGCAGCATGTGCTTATTAATAACTTTTGTCCTGCAGAAATGTGAATGTTTTCTAATGGGAGGCATTTAGTTTAAGATTAATTCAAAGAAAAGCTCTCTTTTAGATTCATCCCAACATCTATCAGGTGGTATTATTTTCTCATAGTCTTTTACTCTATCCTTCATTTCAAAAGAGATTATGTCCAACCTATAATCATTTTCTTCTAATTAGAGTAAATCATAGCTAATTATTCAAAATCATTCCTTTTCAAAATCAAATCCATTTCTTATCATGACATTAAAAAATATACAAATAAAATATCAGAATGCAAATTTCTATAAAAGAGATACCTTTTTATTTTCTTTAAATGGTATTAGACTCTTTCTCTGCTAACAAAGCTACCATGATTCTCTACTTCAGTTAGTTTAGACCTGAAAAGGGCAAACTTGTTCATGGGGTGATAACTATAAATGTTTTTGATAATTTTCTGAAGATTAGGTATGGACTATGCTGAAATAAATCATTTGCTCTACTCTAAAGGAAGAGTTAGACAGCAACAAGACGCGGTGGTGTCTAAGAACTAACAGTAAATACATTAATTCTGGGCCCTGGGTATCCAAAGGTGTGCTATGTGGATCGTTCTACCCTGCAGGCTCTCAATGGTTTTGCTGTTGACTGAGTTCCCTTTCAGGGCTGTCCCAGTCTCATTCCTCCGGAGGTGTCTCCTTCCCCCTTCTATTTGCCTAATAAAGCACAGTCTTTCCTCAGTCTCTAAGCCAGGACTGTATTTTACCCTCCTCCAATCTCCACTTAGCCCTCCTCTGATCACTATGAGACCCAGCTGCCTTTCCTAGGAGGACAAGCTGTTCATTTGCTTAGAGCTGCCTTATATCCATCTGCTCCACACCAGTGTTTGCACACATCTGTTGAGCACTGTCTCCGTGCAAAGCCCTCATCTGCTTCACACCAGTGTTTCCACACGTCTGTTGAGCACTGTCTCCGTGCATCACCTGCTAGGAGAAGTCAACCGACACTCTGTGTGACACAGACAGTTCTACCCAATTCAAATGATCAGATACAACTAAAGACCAGAATGCATAGCATAGAAAATAGCATCATTAGAAATGATGAATAATTTTGGGATTCAGAACATAGGAAAAAGTAAAAGAAGTATCAGAAATAAAATTATTGCTGCAGGAAAGTAAACTGTTCCCAGATTATCGAGGCCTGAACACAATCTTGTTCTTTTCTAGTTAAAGGTTTTCAACTTTATACTGTATCTGTTACAGACTGGTTATTTATATCCCATTCCAAATTTGTGTTTCAATCCTAACTGCCAATTTGAGGTCAGGAAGTGTGGCCCTTCGACGAGGCCCCTATGAATGGGCCTAATACTTTTATGTGAAGAGATATGAGAGCTTGCTCCTGTGTGCTCTTCCCTGGAAGGACAAAACTGGAAGATGGCCATCTGCAAATGAGAAAGGCAGCCCTCACTGATACCAGATTGCAGACACCTCCTTGGTCTTGGATATTCTGGCCTCCAGAACTGTGAAAAATTGATGCTAGTTATTTGAGCTACCCATCAATAGTAATTTATCATAGCAACCTGAAATAAGACATTCTTCTTAAATGGGGATTCAGATAAATGTTTAAAACAATAAATAATAAGAAAATATTACTTAAGCATTTAGAATTTTTGAGCAGTAGTGACAGAAACCACAAGAAGAAAGAATAAGGCGAATATCTTTTGTGTAATGAACAAACCTTTCTTCTCTTCACCAGCATGACTTGGAATGCCTCGGCACAGACCAGCTCCAACCCAAATACAATTCATTTTTGAGTATTATTTCAATATTAACCTTTCTTGCTAGGTTTGTATCTTTGGGCACTTTGAATGAATATTAAGTTCTATTAAGGCATATTTTCCATGGCTTTAAATGTCTAAATAAAATGAAACAGAAGACAGAAAATGTTCTTGCCCTTCCTGTGCTTCTGAGGAAATCACTAAATACAATGATCTGTTTCTTCTAGCATTAGCATCTATATTTCTGAATGTTCTCTAGTGATAAATCCTAACTTATCAGCTTCACATATTGTCTCTTGACCCTTTAATTTGCCATCCACCATAAAGACTGAAGAACAGAAGCCCTCAGCACTCTCCGCGGCTCAGGCTTCCTTGAGCCACTCTCCTCTCCTCTGGGCCATGGGCCTTATCCTCATCACTCTAAGAAACCGGCTTCCCTCAAGCTCTATGTAGTGGTTTTCCTACATCTCACTAGCTACAACAAAGCCCTAGGGCCACACTAGATATGAAAGAATTTGGAAACATGTGGAGCTCACCTCCATGAAAGAACTCAGATGAAAGGGGGTTGTAACACGAGGTTCCCACTATCTGCCACATGAAACTTTCATAGGTGCTTTCTAAAATTGTTCTCAATAGAGCTGCTAGAAGTCTATACCAATCACTACATGAATACTTCACAACATCACAAATACATAACAATGCCTTTTTAACATTCACGTGTGTCTGTTTTTGTATGGTGCCAAGGAATTTGCTGTTCACCTTGAATTGGTGGTGATGGCTTTGTTATACTTGATAATTTTATCTATAGAAAATTTTGTTTTCTTTTTTGTTAGACAATGACTTCTATTATCTGAATAATGGAAACATATTTGAAAATGTTATTTTAATTTCTTGCATTTTCTCTTATTTTTCCTAATTTATTTTTGTTTACTCTTTTGAGGTAGTAGGGACTAAACCCAGGGACTTATGAATGCTGGCTAGTGTTCTACCACTAAGCAAGCCCACAGTTATAGAGCAGAGTGAGCCTGAAGTCCTAGAACACTGAGCCAGCCCACAGTTCTAGGGCACTGAGTCAGCCCACAGTTCTAGAGCACTGAGACAGCCCACAGTTCTACAGCACTGAGTCTGTCCACAGTTCTAGAGCACTGAGTCAGTCCACAGTTCTAGAGCACGGAGCTAGCCTACCGTTCTAGAACACTGAGCCAGCCCATAGTTCTAGAGCACTGAGACAGCCCACAGTTCTACAGCACTGAGTCTGTCCACAGTTCTAGAGCACTGAGTCAGTCCACAGTTCTAGAGCACGGAGCTAGCCTACAGTTCTAGAACACTGAGCCAGCCCACAGTTCTAGGGCACTGAGTCAGCTCACAGTTCTAGAGCATTGAGCCAGCCCACAGTTCTAGAACACTTAGCAAACTCACAGTCCTAGAGAACAGTCCATTTTTCCCTTTTTTTATCCCTTGTCCTTCTTTTTAATAGTTATCTTTATTTCACTACATAGTGTGATTCTATTGTCATGTCATATACATGCACATGATTTTATGTATCTATATAAAATCTAGGAACTACTTGTGTGAGAAACAGTGTTCATTTTTCTGAGACTGGCTTGCTTCACTTAATGTAATGAAGTTGCACCCATTTTGTGGCAGACAATTGTTTTATTAGCACAGGCTCCACCTGAATCTACTGCTATCTCAGCTACTGACTGCATCTCCTCAATCAGTGCCCTGTTTCTCAGGCCAATGCCCGGTGGGACTTCTGGA
This sequence comes from Chionomys nivalis, assembly GCF_950005125.1. NCBI lineage: Eukaryota > Metazoa > Chordata > Mammalia > Rodentia > Cricetidae > Chionomys > Chionomys nivalis. The sequence goes on from NC_080100.1 coordinate 66,504,247, forward strand.
ATCACAGTACTTGTGTGTCCCATGAAAACACACATTAGCAATTTTCATATTTTAAATAGGTCATCTTGTGTAGTGCCTTACCCTTGTTATAGGAACCCAATATCTATTTATTAAATATTAATTTTCATTTTATGTGTATGAGTGTATTTTCCTACATATGTGTGTGTATGTGTGTAGCATGTGCATACTCATTCTGACTATGACCGGAAGACTTTGTTGTGCCCCTGGAACTGGAGTTACAGGTGGTTGTGAGCCATCTAACATGGATGCTGTGAACTGAATCTGGGTTCTTTGTCAAAGCAGCAAGTGCTCTTAACTGCTGAGCCATTTATCCAGAACACAGAAGCTATTTTTAACTGAGAGTTTATTAATGCTTAATATTTCCCCCAACATTTTCTTCTTCTATCCAAGACAGAAACATCTCTAGATCAAAAAAAATTATAAATTATTAGAGAAAAATCTTTAATTCTATAGGATTCAAAGCTTTTTAATGATTATTTTTCTCTACTGATTTATCCTGTCCATGGTAGATATTTAACTCATGATCTGGACTATTTAGGTGACTGTAAGCTATCACGTTACACTTAAGTCCAACACACTGATGACTCTCGTATCCTTATCTATGTGGGTTGGATAGAACAGCCTGCCCAGTGTAGGGCAGTGTGGGGCTTCATCTGAGCTGAAACTAGTATTGGTAGACTTCCAAATGCAGCATCAGAGGTGCTTCTCTGTGGACGTGTTTGGTTTCTGCAGGAAGATGTCTCCCTATGAGGGACTCGGGTCAGTAGATGGCATTCTAAGGAGATACTTGGTGGTCAGTAGATGACATTCTAAGGAAGTAGTAGGAGATCTTCATGTCTTCTATTATTTCCATTTCCATAGGCCCTTTACATCTACCATGAATGCTGTCTAAATTTTCTTTAGAGAATAAACTTTCTACCTACTGTGAAGAAGGCAACTCTGGATCCAGAGATGTCCAATATTCTTCCCAAGATTGCTGATGAGTATTTGTTGAGTTCTGTTAGATGAATCCCACACCCTACTTCCCAAGATTCTTTCTTGTACATACTTGGATGAATACCTCCACTCTTTTACTTATTTTATATTTGCCAAGTAGCAGACATCTCTCAATATTGCTTTCTTTTCTCTCATTTCTTTTGTCTTCATCTAGTTCCCATATCAAAATACCTTTTTTTGGCATGTTTTGAGAATTTTGAAGAATCTGCCATGTCTAACAACCTGCCATATTCAACAAACAATTCTCAATGAAACTTTATTATTCAAATAAATGCAAATATATGTGTTGTGCTCTCTAGAGTTTCTTATGAAGCTGTGCAAACCACCTGAGTTTAATGAAATACTTAGGAGGAACTGACAAGTGCCAGGACTGAGTGCTGTGCTGCCCATTTCTATCAGCCCTTCCTTACATCTGTCCTAACATTTCCACTCTTACACACAACATAAAAGATTAGTATTTTTACTCGTTTTGAATTAGTTTAGATTTCAAAAGCCTCTAAGTAGACACTCATGCTATAAAGCCACAGGTGTTCAGAAGAAAGGGAAAACAAGAAGGAAAACAGTCCAACGGAAAATTGTAACTATTTTAATGTAGAAGCAAAGCTGGGAAAGAACCTTCCTTCACTCTGCCCCACAGTAAATATTTCCATAAAAGAGTCTCAAAATTCTCCATGCAAGGTGTTATAGTTACTGTTGCCATGACGGAAAACTGCATAGTCTTTATTTCTTTAAAAGGGGAAATCCTTCTTTTAACATAAAAACATCATAACATACATTTGAGCCCTATGTGTCTCACTGGGGCCTCAAGGTAATAATGGTACTGAATGGAATTCTCCCACATAGACTCGTTTCTCAGCTACATGCCAAAATATGTTTATAAAACACCAGAATGGTATGTCTTCAAGCACTCATCACCACAAATACAGAACCTCATTTTGGGACTGTAGAAGCACTCATAGCTTTCATAGATGAGAGATTATATGGAAAATTACATAGTTTTTTATAAGGAGGCTATTTCTTTTTAAAAACTAGTAAGACAGTTAAGAAACTATTTGTATTTAGAAATTTCTTTAAATTAAAAAATGAAATATTTGAAAATCTATAAATATCTGGCAGATTGGGATCAGGAAAATAGTTCAGTTGGTAAAATGATTGTCACACAATATTAGATTGATGAGCTTCATTTTCGGCAATAGGCTCTGTCTCAAAAAATAATGCTGAGAGTGACAGGAAAACAGCTCAATGTCTGGTTCTATCACATGTACAGAAGAAGCAGCAACATGTTCACACATGCACACATGCACATATGCATACAAGCTCACATGTGCACGTGCATACAAACTCACGTGTACACACGCACATATGCATACACATGTGCACACGCACACACATGCACATACACACGCATGCACAGTGTGATTGTTAGTGTTGTCAGTTTGACAGTCTAGAATCACCTGGTAGTTAAGTCTCCGGGCACGCCAGTGAGGATTGCTTTGCTTACTTAATAAAAATAAGACAAGCCCAGGTGGCACTACACCTGACCCAAATCCTGGAGTATAAAAAATTAAGAAAGATAACTGAGAAGCGATGTGAGTCTGTCTCTTTTCGTTTCCTGACAGACCATACAGTTTCAGGTGTGATGTGATGACACTCATTTGAATGGGTAGATCGGCAGCTCCCAGTCAGGGAACTGTGTGCTTCTGGGGGCCTGTCTTGTCTCTACTGGATGCTGACGCTTACGATCTTAAGACATCTCTTCATTTTTATTTTCAAGTAAACACAGGATTTGATCTGGGAATAGAGAACTATTATGAAATGAATATTTAATGATATAATCAATATTAAAGAATGACTAAAGACAGAAGGAAATGAGCTGGGGCACCCACTTGTGACAGATATGCAGTATTGCAGGCACGGGCTTGGGGTGAGGACTTGATGAAGGCCAAGAGTTTGGCTCTAGGACACATCTGTGGAAGTGGAAACCTGTCTGACTTACGGTGCCATTATTCTCCATTATTTTCTTTCTGAAGTATAATTCCTCCTGTTGGCCATGGGATTTGTTTTTCTTTGCTGCTTTTGTTACCTTTAAGGAATTAAGGTCAGCTGATAAACTTTTCTTCTCTACATCTGAATCTGCGGCTGAGCAGTTTTCACTGAGGGCTCATGTGGACCTTCATTTAAGTTGTGTTTTAATAAAGTCTTATTTGTTTTGACTTTTGGGGCAGAATGGTTTTCCTAACTGATAAACTACTTGTGTTTACTTTTTTATGGAAGGATTTTAATTTAATATGATTGATTCAACTGTTGTTTTTCTGGTTTTCTATGCATGCCTGGAAGCCTTTTAGTAACTTGCAATAACAAATAAAATGAACGTGACTTTCAGGGTAACTCTTGTAATTGATAGCTTACCAACTCAAAGAGTTTATTTCTTTTTCCTAAAATGAAAGTATATTCCTCCTGACCCTTGGGAATAAAAAGTAATGAGAATGCAGTTTACTAAAATATTGTGAGAAATTACATAGTTGCACTGAAAAATTCATGCAGATAAATTATATATATGTATATATAATTAATATGTGTGTGTAAGTCCCATGTAACTAAAAAAGCAAATTTTTTTCCTGAATAAGGATAAATTCATTTGACTTTCCATATAAAGTAGTTTGGGAGTGATAGATGGCTTAAAAATACATTAACAAGCAGTAGTTAAGGTATGTTGGATTCAAATCTGGCATAGGAAATTATTTTAACTTTCAAAATTATATGTTGTTAATAATGAAGGATGGGATTTTGGACACAGAAGTGATTTTGATAAATGACAGGATTCTGCCTAAGGCCACAGAAGAGGAAAGTACAAGGAATATGAGAATCTACAAATTAGCATGATGTGATTATTCTCCTGCATAGCATTTAAGAACAGTTTTGAAAAGACCCAATGTTCTGTGCAGTTCAAACTTATTTCCCCTGAATCTAAGTAGCATCAGCCATAACTCAAATGGACACCATTTGCAAAGAAAAATATTGGGGATTGTAGAATACCAATGAGGTATTACTGAACAATATTTTTGAATGCTAATCAGTAATAGAAATATGATAACAAGATAGCCTTTTCAAAGGAGTAGGTCACACTTATGAAAACACAGAGCTATATATTGTCTCTCCCTACTTGATTTTGGGCCCCATAAAATGCTTATACATTAGCCAAGGTGGTACCTCATGGATCCATAATTTTTATCAGAATATTAACATTCTGGTAACATCTTTGAAAGATCAATTTGAAAAAAGGTTATACTTTTGAATATAACTATTCATATTTACAAAGCTGATGAAGTGCTGACTGGGATGTTGGACGAGTGGCTATAGAGGTCTGGGTTAGCAAGTGGCTTGGTAGTGAATATGGGGATTTAATAACCTGCTGCATTGATTAATGCTTTGTCTCAGCTCTTCAGAAACAAGAGCTGTTTATTAAGTTTTACTAAATCCTAGGAGAAAGAAAATCACTGAACACCAACTAAGATTCAATAATTTTAATTCTATAAGTCTTTCTCATCTATCTATCTATCTATCTATCTATCTATCTATCTATCTATCTATCATCTATCTATCTATCTATCTATCTATCTATCTATCATCTATCTAATCTGTTTATCATATCAATCTATATATCCATCTACCTGTTTATCATCTATTTACCTATTTATTATAAATTCCTGGCTCACATTTTTTGAGATTATTGTAAAGAGTTAACCTATTGAAATCTTGGTGTGATGGATATACTATAGGGAAAAGGTTACATTATAAAAGTGGATTCAAATTTTTCCAAATATGGGTACAGCAGAAACAACACATAAAAACTAGAATAAAAATAATGTTCTATCTTCAAATGAGTGTATAAATCATATATGAGATGGCCATAGTAAAGTGTGATTTTAGCTTTAAAAAGGAAATTCTCATACGTGTTACAACATGGATAAGCTTCAAAGGAATAATGCAAAGTGCAATAAGTCATGCATAAAATGACAGTGTTATATGATTCTATTTACATGTGTTCTTGAAATAGTTAAACTCAACACAACACAAAGTAGAATAATGGGTGCCAAAGATTGGGGTTAGGAGGTAGGATGAATTATGGCTTAATGATTATAATAGAGTTTCAGATTAGGATGATGTAAAAGCTCTGGTGATGGAGCATGATGCTGTTGTACAATGTAAATAATGAATTCGGGGACTTATAACTGATCAAAGTACAAATAACTCTAAGTACTCAGCTGTGGTTGGACTTCTATATTAACTGTCCTGAGCTACTGCTGATGAAGGAAAGTCATTCTCCCTAGGGAAAGTATCCTAAATCACACACATACACACACACACACACACGAACAACACTATTGGGACTCAGGGTGCTGTTAAAAATAACAAAAAAGAGGACATAAAGTTGTTAGGGAGAGTGAATGAAAACACTAGAGGAGATAGATGGAGGTAGCAGTGTAGTCAATTTGTTGTAGGAGGTCACTTGTTTGTTCCTGGCTGCCCAGACTCCACCAGAATATTAGCTCTTCTTCTTCTTCTTCTTCTTCTTCTTCTTCTTCTTCTTCTTCTTCTTCTTCTTCTTCTTCTTCTTCTTCTTCTTCTTCTTCTTCATTTTTTTTGTTTTTTCTTTCAAGACAGGGTTCCTGTCCTGGAACTAGGTCTTATAAACCAGGCTGGCCTTGAACTCACAGAGATTTGCCTGCCTCTGCCTCCCAAGTGCTCAGATTAAAGGCATGTGCCATAGCTCTATCTTCTTACTGGCTAGCTCTTACATATTAATTTAACCCATCTCCATTAATACGTGTATCGCTACATGGGAGTGGCTTACCAGCAAAGTTTTGGCATGTCTGTCTCTGGTGGTAGCTCCATGGCTTCTCTCTGACTCTACCTCCTTTTCCTCAGTATTCATTTTAGTTTTCCTCACCTACCTTTCTTCTGCTCTGCATAGGTCCAAGACAGTTTCTTTATTCACAGCATACAGAGGGGAATCCCACATCATGGCAGTATATGGGTTTGTTCAATTTATCTTGTATAAATCTATGAGATGTACAAAGAATAGAAAGTATTCCAAGAAACATTGTCTGGAATATTCAATATTTGATAGAAAAGTAAACCACATCTATTTATTAAAAAATTCCCACAACCAATAAAAATAGACACTGAAAAACAGATGGAGTCAAAGAAATACTGTTTTCATGCCCTATGCAGTACAAAGAGAAAAAGAAAAAGAGCAAAAGGATAAAGAACTGAGTGAGTGCAAAGCTTCAGTGAGGTGTACGCTTGGTGTACTTGAAGACAAGCAAGGGTTGGCAATGAAGCTGTAGATGATGGAACTGAAGCTTTCCCCGATACTCCAGAATGTCCATATTATTCTCCTTTGAGTCTCCTTTGCAGTGTTTCCTTTTACATATTTTGCTGTGGGACAATGGTTTTACCCTGTGAAGATTTGTTTCTTGTAATTGTTTAATAAAATGCTGATTGGCTAGTAGCCAGGCAGGAAGCATAGGCAGGGCAATGAGAACAAGAGAATTCTGGAAAGAAGAATGACTCAGTTTGCAGTTGTCACCCAGACACAGAGGAAGCAAGATCAAGATAAGAATGCCTTGCTGATAAAGGTACCCAGCTATGTGGCTAACATAGACAGAATGATGGACTAATTTAAGATATAAGAAAGAATTAATTAATAAGAAGCCTGAGCCACTAGGTCAGTCAGTTTATAATTAATGTAGACCTCTGTGTGTTTCATTGGGACTGAACAACTGAGGGATCGGGCAGGACAGAAACCTCAGTCAACAAGTAGTATACAATCACTTTACATTAGTTCATTGTGGGTGTGCAGCACATATTTTTATGAAGGGTTCTTGATTTTACAAAGTCATAAAGTCCTCTTTGTGTTTTCCATGATGATGAAATAATTTGCACATAATAGGTACACTTAATGTGGTACAGTGATAGAAACCACTTACAGAAACTGCCCTTCCTAACAAAACAGAATGAACTTTAGACTATCAGAGGGAAGTACCCATTTCCTGCAGAGGAAGTAGGAGGTGAACCTGGAGATAAGCTCATCATAGCAATGGTATTTTGAAAACAGGGCTTTGAAGCCCCTACATTCACTGAATCTAAGTTTATGTCAATATATAATGGGTTCATTAACAGTGCTGGAGTACACTAAAAGTTTATAGGAACAAATCAAGTGTGTGTCTCAGAATCATGAACATCATTCTATGCAAAGTTCTCCTCAACAGAAGAAAAGTCTATAAATTGAGAAAAGGATACTAAAGGATGCAACTGGTTTAAAATAAATAAAAATAACACAGATTATTTGGTAGGTAGAAATATGGATAGAGAGATAGATATGTATAAAAGCAAGTATAGACAAATGATAAAATCAGGATGTTGGAGGTTTGGGTAAATTATGTAAAAATAATATAATCTTTCCTGTATGTTTAAAATTTTCAAAATAAACTATGAAGAATGTTAATCTAATAAATAATATGATTTTGAGAAGTGCTCTAGAAAGTAGTGCAATCATTTAACTTCCTTTTGACTTCATAAGTTAAGAATTTCTGTTATAGTCTCCAAATGGTGGTCATATTTCTGATAAACTTCCTTATCTATAAAATTTAGGAAACAAAATATTAACTCAACTTATTTGAAAATTGCATATTTCTCATTAGGCAGTTTTTCTTATTGGCGTTTGGTCCGGAGTGACACCAACTAAGAGAACATAGTAGCTGCCTCCGTGTCTCTTTTGTTTCTGTAGAGAATTACACACCTTAGGTAAGCAGGGCATCTCGATGGGATTCTATTAGCACCAGCGTGAGACTAAAACTCTAGAACTAGATTTGTCACGTTTTGGAACGCGACGGTGAAGTGCAGTTTGTGGCTATATAACATTACAATGAGCAGATTTTCTCAGTGTATACAACTTTTGAGTTCTACCTTCTTCTCCCTGAAATTCCACAATTTCACAATGCATTCCTTTAGTGAGTGATAAACTACTTTTTTAACGTAATAGAATGCATACTCTTTCATGAACATTTGTTTTTAATTTCAAGAAAAATGAACGGGATGTCTATAAGAAACCTGAATTTAAGTTTCACATTGTATTGGTGGCAACTGGTACTTTTGATTGGAAGTGGCGGTATAAAAAGAATCCCTCTAGAGTCACCTAGGACATTCTACAGCAAAGGGTCTTAAATCTTAAATGAATAGAAGCAGTAAAGTATTTACTTTTCTTCCAATTCTTTACATCTATGTATCTATCTATGTATCTATCTATGTATCTATCTATGTATCTATCTATGTATCTATCTATGTATCTATCTATGTACCTATCTATGTACCTATTTATGTATCTATGTATCTATCTATCTATGTATCTATGTATCTATCTATCTATCTATCTATCATCTATCTATCTATCTATCTATCTATCTATCTATCTATCTATCTATCTATCTATCATCTATTGTGTGTGTGTTGTGTTGCATACTAAGGTCACTTTTGTGGAGGTCAGAGGACAACTTGCTGGAGATTAAGTATTAAAATATCTATCAGTGTGTTGATAAATACGACAACAGCCTCAGGATTGCATGTAGGTGACTAGGCTATATCTACTTTAAGGTGTTCTTACAGGAACATGTTGAGAGGTCTTGCATCCTTAAGAACAAACATGGGTTGGGAATGCACCTCACTAGTAGAGTGTTTGCCTTGCATCACAAGATCCTTGGTTAAAACCTCAGTGCACTTTAAAAAAAATCAAAACATCCACAGTCCCAGTACAAAGCATTTTGTTTCTGTTTCTTGGCTTGGAATAGTCCTGCATCAGGATCAGGCGCCTCACTGAGAGAACACATGGATGACTGTCCCGTTATGCTGAGCTATGCTACAGTGTCAGTCAGCTACGGCCTTCTCACTATTCCACATTTGCCAGTGGAAGGTTTTGCTCTAGAAATTATACTGTAAAAAGAGAACTGGATGCATGAGGCTGAGTTCCATTTCTCAAGACTTATCAACATGAAACAGTGCTATTGTCTGTTTCTTGAGCAGCTGAATCAATAAAACATATGCACTGATGTCTTAAGGAAGCAGTAACTCTTTAAATCAGCCTTCCTATTTACAATTACTTAATTACTTCATTTTGCCAAAAATAAAGGTCATTAAAATCATCTTAAAGCTGGACTTAAATTTCAGAAGTAGCCTGCAAGTTGTATGGTCTTTAACTATGTTCCATTTAACACATTTAATAGACGTAAAGGCTCACGCGTGATGATATAAAGGATAATTTACGCTTGCAATGCATTTTTGTTCAATTAATAGATTGCCTGTGTGTTGCATATTTTGCATGACAAAGGAACAGAATATTAAACTGCCATTCATAATGAAAATGCACTTTGCAAATTAAAAGTGCCGAAACAGAAATTTTTCACCCTGTTTAGGAAATAAACAGTCCTTAACCAATTAAACTGCATTGTAATAATTCTATGATTTATTGCAAGTTGTTTAACTTTCAAAACTCGGCTAACCCATATTAAGGTCACAATCCATCATGTCTTGCTTGGAAAGCCAGCAAATAATGGCTGTTGTATTAGCTGCTTTTGATGATAGTATGAAAGAAGCATTAGCGCTTGTCAACAAAACTGCTTACAACATAACATTAGCATGCATGGGCTGCTGTACCTATTTATTATTCTGGCAGCTTCACACATATTGTTACAAGCTTATAAAACATTTTGTCGGGTGGAAACGGAATGTACACTGTTTGGTTTTCTGATAGACTGGCAGCATAAATGTCTGGGCTGACTTAGTTTAGTTTAAGTGTAAATAGAGACACAAATTCTTCAACCTGTTCTCTTATTGATACTGAAAAGTGCTGAATTATTCAGCAACCAACTCTTCTGTTTGTGTCTATCACAGTTATCAATTACCCATCAGTCTTCTTGTCAAAACAGAATGGATTAATCTGGCTGAAAATAAGACAAATAAATGGATACTCTAACAGGGGTGTGGGGTTGCCAGGCTGTCAAAGGGAAATCCGGGCACTGACATTTGCTGTCAGAAATGGGATCTCTGGCTGGAGCGAGCAAATGATTCCCCTTCTGAGCCAAGAATGCACTTAGCTCACCGTAAGTAAATTAATCTGCCTCCTTCCGCTACTGACGCACCAACACGGGAGTACCACTCTGACTGCAGAAATTCCCTGAGGTCTGAAGAATTCTGGACATCCTTATTGTCTCTCCCAAGAACAGCAGCATCAGTTTCTCTTTGTAAGCGGGGACTTGCCTGCTAAGTAAATGGGGCTATTTAACAATGAAGTTATTGCTGCTAGCTAGGTACCACTTTGTAGCTCTCGCTGACATGATACCAAGTCACTCTTTCCACAGATGGCTGGGGGAGCCCATCCAGCAGCTGCAGCGTCCATTCCCACTTTCTTTCCCAAACATTTTATTTGGACATCGTGTTTGGCATATGTCCTGAGATGCTGCCTGGCTGTTCAAAGACTATCTTTCCAACCTATCTCATTTGGCCCTTCTATAAAACAGGAGCCAGTAACGTGCCTCTGATTTGGCATAAAAATTGCAGCCGCAAACTGAAGCAAGTTTTAGGTTCCTCGCAAGAAAGTCAGAAGAATTTATCATAGATGCTTCCACTCTGGACCGCTTCACATAGTTAGCACCAACATCTGAAACCTTTGCATAGCGACGAAGCCTAAGCTCCCAGACCTGGACCAACCTACAGTCTCATCTGGCCAAAGTTCCCTTTTGTTCTCACCTCCTCAGAGACCTCATACCCTGACTATTGTAAACACTTTTCTTACTCAGCTGTAGTGTGCGGCACTGTAAGAACAGCCTGGCAGAAAAAGACCACCTTCCCCCGATGACAAACCAACATATTTCTTTGAATAAACTTTTCTTCCTTTTTTAGAGGAATTTATTTATTTATTTATCTATTTATTTATTTATTGGTTTTTCAAGACAGGATTTTTCTGTAGCTTTGGAGCTTGTCTTGGGACTAACTTTTGTAGCCCAGGCTGGCCTCAAACTCACAGAGATCCACCTGCCTCTGCCTCCTGAGTGCTGGGATTAAAGGTGTGTACCACCATCGCCTGGCTTTTAGAGAACTTTATAAAGGACTTTAAGCATTTAAAAACCAATCAATCAACAAACAAAAAACCCCCAAATCCCTGTCTACGTTTGAGAAGCATGAGCGATCAATTAAATTACAATTTAAAACTTTTGTTTGCAACACTAGAAACCAGGTTAATTGTAGGATGTATATAATGACCTTACTTACAAATGCTGGGTGCCATTTCCTACTCTTGAACATAGCAAAAGTAAGGATTTTCAGACTCAACTTGTCCAATCTTAAACCTTCCTTCCCTCTGGTTCATTTTGTCTGAAATCCTGGCCTCTTGCTAGGTTCTGCAGATCCCATCTGTCCAGCCTCTTTCCACCACTCTCCTGTACCTTACTATGACATGAGGGGGCTGGCTTGTTTGTTGGGGTTTCTGTCCTGCCCGGTACCCCACAGCCGGCAAGCCACAAAGAAAATCACACAGAGATCTCTATAAGTTATAAAGCTGATTGGCCCATTTGCTCAGGCTACTTATTAGCTCTTGTAGCTTATATTAACCCATTATTCTGATCTATGTTAGCCATGTGGCTCAGTACCCTTTTTAGCTGGCAGGTCACATCCTATTTCTTTGGAGTCTGGGCAGGAGTGGGAGGAATCAACTTCCTCCTTCCCAGAATTCTCCTGTTTTCATTGCATCATTTCTACTTCCTGTCTGGTTTTCCCACCTATACTTCCTGCCTGGTCAATCACTATTTATTTGAAATATGATTGACAGAATACAGACAATTCTCCCGCACCACCTTACCATGGTTGTTCTGCTTCTGCATTTGATGTTAATTTACTCAGATATTCGTGCATGGACTGCTTCCTTTATGTTTGGATTTTCGGAGTGCCCAACATCAGGGGTCTTCCAGTCTCCATTTTCCCTACTCAGACCCTCAGCCCTCATCTGAAATGCCCTCCCTCTTCTTACTCACCTTCTGAGTTTGTTCAGATGACTTCTCATTTGCAGTATTTCCTTATTGTCATTTCTTACATAGTGAATAAGTTCCTATTCCCCTTCTCATAACCTGCTTATTTATGCCACTTAATAGCTGTATGATCGTGGGCAAGTTGTGCAACCAATTTAAGTCTCCACTTCATCTCTAAAAGTTGGGGTATTAGTCACAGCAGTAGTTCTTAACCTGTGGGTCACAGCTCCTTTGGCAGTCAAAGGAGACTTTCACCAGCCTAAGACCATTGGAAACACAGATATCTACATTACAGTTCATAACAGTGGCAAAATTGCAAGTATAAAATAGCAACAAAAATAATTTTATGGTTGGCTTGTCATAGTGGTTATGTTTCTGTCTTCCAGATACTTCCATAAGTCTCAGGTACCCACTAGGCTTCAGGGCTTCTTGCCTTTATCCTGGTCATACCAAGAAGGTCTTTGTGAAATAAGCCCTTAATTATTGGCCAAGTCTATCTATACGCACCAGGAAGAATTTTCTTTCTTTCTAAATAGTTGCTCAGAGCTAATTAATATTGAAAATTACCTTTCAAATGAAACACCATTTCCTCTTAACCAAAAAAAGTGAAGAGAGTGTTAATTAAGGATAAAATACACAGCACTGGATATACTACATGCATGGTTTGCTTTGCCACTTTTGATTCAAGAAACATATCCCAATTACTGACATTCCAGTTTGATAAGTTGTTTAACAGAAATCACCTCCAATGTTTAATCAATCTCCCAAGAAATGTTTGTTCTGCTACATCCATATTTTACTTAAGAAATGAGGGATGAATGATTAAATTTAAATTTGAAAAGGGTTGACTGTGACCTGCACTCTATGACAGGGATTCATCATTAGTCTTCCATTCTAGGAGCATAGTCTTTAGAGAAAGCAAATGAATAATAGGACAATAATAGTATTTCAGTTCAATGATGAAATTTTCTCCCATCTGTCAAAAAAAAACAGACCTTGGAACAGTCTTCAGAAGGATTTTATTGTTTTGATGAGACAGTAAAATATAGTTATAACAAAGTTAGTTGTTTTTCCTTTTTCTGGCAGGAGAAAAACCACAATAATTTTCAAAATGGTGGTGGACAAGGAGCCTCTCTTCTGTGTACTGTCCAGTTTAGACGGGGGCAGTTTCCATAGCAATAACTTCCTCTACTTGTTGTGTAGTAAGTAATAATGTACCTTTCACCTCAGATTATTAGTACCCATCAGTGTTCCTTCTCTCTGGGCTCTTTAATCTACCACATCTGGATTGGAACACACTGATGTAAGCATTTGGGCAGGGCATGAAGGTGGGATACCATCTAATAAATCAGAAAATAAAATGCCACAAGAATTCTCTTAAAGACTAAGATCGTTACAAACTCATCATCTGCTCTGCTTTATCTAGTGATTATCTTCTTTAATTATGGACTGTTGTAGAATTTTGATCTCAGGGCATCTACTCTATGATGGGACATTTGTACAGCCAATTCTCTTCTCTGTCAGCATATATGAGTTTTAATATTTGAACTAGATAGAGGCTCAGCCAGGATGACTCCAAGTGCACATGATCAACAAGAAGATCCAAGTTACAACCCAGAAGCTCCACGACCACAAGCCCACCCTTTTTCTGTGTCACTCAGTGCTACCTCAGTAGGACGGTGTGAGGTATGTCCTAAAAGGTGACTGAAATTGAGTTTGGATAAAACATAGATGGTTTCTAGCCATTTGTTCTTCCTCACATTTCCATTTCTCCCTTATATCTCAGAATTGTCTTCATCTTTGACATGCTCCTACCCTTGCCTATTTTCAATGTTAGGATACATAAGAATTAGTTCCCGAGGTAGGAAACAGTGGCTAAAGTGTGCGACTGCCTACCTAGTGGAGTATTACTGTAAAGTTTTGTAAGTTGAACTGACTTAGTAAAATGCTGACTGGCCAGTAGCCAGGCAGAAAGTATAGGCGGGATGACCAGAACAGGAGAATTCTGGAAAGAAGAAAGGCTCAGTCTACAATCATCACCCAGACAGAGGAAGCAAAATGAGACTACCTTGCTGATAAAAGGTATCAAGTTACATTGCTAACATAGACAAGAATTATGGGTTAATGTAAGTTATAAGAGTTAATAAAGAAGCCGGGCGGTGGTGGCGCACGCCTTTAATCCCAGCACTCGGGAGGCAGAGGCAGGTGGATCTCTGTGAGTTCGAGGCCAGCCTGGTCTAGAAGAGCTAGTTCCAGGACAGGAACCAAAAAGCTATGGAGAAACCCTGTCTCGAAAAATCAAAAAAAAAAAAAAAAAAAAGTTAATAAGAAGCCTGAGCTAATAGGCCAGCCAATTTATAATTAATGTAATGTGGGCTCTGCTTGCCTGAGGCAAGTGCATCTCATTTAAGAGAGGCTTCCAGACTCAGCTTTAGCTGCAAAAACTTGCAGCCCTTTCAAGAGGCCCTACTCCCAAACACTTAAATGGTGTTTATGAATAGCCAACAGCATGCTTCTTAGTGGTGGTAGGGACCTTGAAACTCTATAGAGTTGTGGCAATAAACAAGGCTCTCACCAGTACCTCCTCCATGAAGCTAGACTCTCAGAAAGCTAAGGAATGGGGTGGATCCAGATGTTGAAGTCACAGTTCTAATCATAGCCATATTGTTTAGCAAATTAAAGACTTATGTGGTCAGACAAAAAGAGATATACAGTAAAGATAGATTCAGATGAAGTAAACCTCTAAATAGTTTACAGAGTGTTTAAAAATATATGTAGGCTTGGGAGAGAAAAAAAAAAGAATAAAGTCCTTACAAAAAAAGGAAGAGAGTAGTTAACTGTGGTGGCATATACCTTTAATCCCAGCACTTGGGAGGAAGAGGCAGGTGGATCTCTGTAAGTTTAAGGACAGCCTGTTCTACAGAGTGAGTTTTAGGACAGCCAAAGCCAAAGATACACAGAGAAACCCTGTCTCAAAAAACCAAAACTTTAAAAATAAAAAGAAAAGAAATAGAGTTAAAAGAAATGAAGCCATGTAAAGATGGAAAATACAGAGTCTGGATACTGTATGTTATTATGTTGTCTTTGAATTGTATGATTGCTAAGGAAAGAGCAACGTTTGATATAAATGCTGCTGGATTAATCCAACATATATATTTTGAAAATTCCTTGACTTCAAAATTTAAGTCAAAAGATATCTTACTTTGGAGAAGAGGTTTTGCTTTTGTTTCAACAGGAAATGAGAAGCTTTGGATTCATTCTGGGTTATGAAAAATCAGGTTTCATCAAGGGAGATCTGAGAAATCTCTGATAGGAGTGAATGACCCAGATGTCTAAGTTCTACATCCAAAATAGTTTCAGGAATGCTGGCTGAAATGATCAAGCCTCACAGAATACTTCAGTCAGGACTTGGTCATAATGCTCAATTTCTTTAGGTCTATATAAGATTATAAGCATTCCCAATTAGTAGGAAGTAGCCTAGAAAACTATACCCACATTCCCCCAAAATGGATTAAGAACACTTGTCTTTGTTTAGAATGTTGATTGCAAGTTGTTATGGATAATGGTCAGGAAAAGAAGCTAAACAAAGGAGATTTAATTCTGAGTTCTTGCTTTGGAAAAGGGGGGAGGGAGTGCTGTGGGACAATGGTCTTATACCCTATAAAGTTTTATAAGTTGTACTGGTTTAATAAAATGCTAATTGGCCAGTAGGCAGGCAGAAAATATAGGCATGGTGGGAGAACAGGAGAATTCTGGGAAGAGGAAAGGCTCAGTCTGCAGTCGTCACCCAGACACAGAAGAAATAAGATGAGAATGCCTCACTGATAAAGGTACCAAGCCACGTGGCTAACACAGACAAGAATTATGGGTTAATGTAAGTTATAAGAGTTAATAAGAAGCCAGAGCTAATAGGCCAACCAGCTTATAATTAATGTAAGCCTCTGTGTGTTTCTTTGGGACTAAATGGCTGCAGGACAGGGTGGGACAGAAACCTGTCAAGAGAATATGGAGGAAGATCTTTAAAGTGTGCACCTGCCTACCTAGTAGAATGTGGAAGAAGGTCCTTAATAGTATCTAACTCAAAAAAGTACTTCCCATACACCTATCACAGATTCCAAAATTCCCACCATTGGACAGGCACTCCTTTAGTATGGACTCTGTGTATGTACATTGCCTTTGGATATGACATTTTGCATGTCATTAACTATTTTCCCCAAGATTATGCACTTCATAAATGTTCTGATTCTCCACAGGATATACTGAGAATAAGCAAATAGAAAAACTTTAAGAAAATCCTTTGTATCCAGAGAACAGAGTAAGTTCTTTGGGAATAGACACTTGCAACTAAGTCAGTAAGTAGAATTGTTGGCAGGACAGTATGAGGAAAATCATCTTCAAGTTCAACTTTTGATTTAGCTGCATGAAAAAAGAAGACATGATGCATGGGCAGACATTAAAACAGGTTTAATTGTACTTTAGATATTAGGAAATGTCTTTTTTCCTGCTGTTGTGATAAAAATACTTTGAAAAACAAAAATTAAGGCAAAAGTATTTAATTTACCTAAACTACACTCTATTAGGTTTAGGAAATCAAATCAGTAGGAGTGTGAGGACACATCATATTCCCAGCCAGGAAACAGAAGCTTCTGCTTCACTCCCTTTTCCAACATACACAGTCCAGGGACCTATGGTGGACAAGTATTTCAGCATGAATTAACATAATTAACATAATCTTCCATGGGCTTACCAAGACCTGGCCGTACATCCTCGTCATATTCTGTTGTCATCCATTGCCATTATTAAGTGATAAGTTTCTTGAGGATATTAATTCAAGAAATATTTAAGTGTTAGTCCAAAGGTTTGTAGGAAAATATATAGACTACAATGTCCAAAATTGGTTGTTATTGTTGTTGTTGTTTTGTCTTTAACTTTTCAATCACAAGTCCTCTGTCGCTTGAACATGGGAAAAAAATCAAACACATGCTATGGCTAGAGTAGAGCATATGTGTGGTCTTCTTTTAGTAGAAGACCTTGAATGAAAAAAGTAAACATGAATAATAAATGCATTTAAAAATATTTTGGAGGAAGACAAATTTATTTTATGTCGCAAATTAATGTAATTAATAATCCCACTAGGAGCTCAAATATACACATTTATCAAGTATACACACAGAGCAATGAAGTTCAAAATGTGGGCAATGCCAGGAAAGTGAAGAAGGACTTTGATAAAGTGCATGAAATGGACTGCACAAGTGAGAATCATCGCTGGATGGTTTTTAGGACAACTAAGCGCAGAGAAGGACCAGGTGAGAAGCGAAGTAGCAGTGACTTGTAAGAGCAACGTCCTTCCCATAGGAAGCTGAGAAACAAACACAAAGGGTCCCTGTCAGAAAACTTAGTTCAACACCTGTTGTGAGTTATAAGATCACCATTTGTACTGATCAGAGAAATGGTATCCTGCTTTGACACTTGACCCATAATGCATTCTGCTCAATAATCACTGGGCAAATCATCATGTTCATGATAAAATAGAAAGAGACTTATCCTAGAAGAAAGGCTTTCATTGAGCATCATCCTCTAGATCAAACCCTTGTGGCATTGAGTCAGACCACTCACATAATAATTATTGGAACTCAAAGAAAACACAAAGTGGGTGTCAGCGTTTAACCTCCTTTCCTGGGGCAGGGGCAAGAAAGCAGTTACTGATGACAGAAAGACCTTGCTGCAATTAACTGGGATCTTCTTAAGCGTGGAACACAACATAAGAACACAAGTTGCATATTGAAGAAACCAGCTTGACTTCCTTCTGGTGCTCATTTATGGCAAGTTCACTCCTACTCCAGGGTTCAGGAACTTGCTACTCTCTGCTCTACTTGTCTCCTGACTCCTGCTTTTGCTCCAATTTCAGAAGCCAAAAGTACGCCACCTCACCAAGGCTTTTGGGTGGGGAAAACTCTCTTGACATCATACTATTTTGCTCTATTTTCCCAATATTTTGCTTTTTTCTTTCTAAATTATTTGAGGACTTATTTATTGTCTAGTTCCTGTCCAGGGGTTTGTAAGTCTCTCAACAAAAGACCCTTTGTTTGTTTGTTCCTGTTCATGTGGCTCCCCAAACAATACTTGGAATAACTAACTAGGTGTCCAGCAACTAGGGTTTTGATAAACTACTGAACAAGCTATATTATCTTAGAATTTTTCTAATATATAAAACATTTACCAATCTTCAACTTTGTATGATCTAATAGGTTGAACTAATATAACACATGTGTACATGAACACACAGATGAATCAATGAATGAGATTCAAAACTTAGCTAATACTGTATATTAAAAGCAATCTTATCTAGTTGTTTACCAGGTGAGTTACCTTTAAAAATCATATCAAGTTCTAAGGATCTAGCTTCCTTCTATCACGACTTTCATAATTTAATTTTTAGTGAGAGTAAAAAGTAAGCATATATTAAAATGATGATAGAACATATGTCATAAAATTCTATGCTTCCTCCAAATGTTATAGGATACCTAACAAAATCTCACATGCTATACAAGAGCAACCCCCCTTCTAGATGCAAATCAGTAGGTTTTAAGAGACTCCCAAAACAATATAGACCATTGCTATTTCTCTTGGTCGGCCCTCAGAACCTGAAGGTCGAATCCTATGGCTGAAGTTACAACATATTGGACATAGGACTTGGAGAAACTGAGGTGGAACCAACCTGGAGGCCTCATTCCTGAGACTTTAACTCTCAGAGAATTAGATAACTTTCATAGTATTAGAGGGCACTATGCAAACTGCCGCCGGAGAAAAGCAGCCAATATTCCTACTGACCTGTGAAGCTTGTACATGCAGTGAGTGGGTTGCCAGGGTGTCCCTATGGTACAATACAAGTATTTTTATCTTGGAGGTAACCAATAGCTATCTAATTGATGTAAGGCCTGTCTAACATGAGAAAATTTACGTCTGTCCTATAAGCGTAGTTCACTACCTGTGACTGAAGAGGCAGTGAATCTGTACTCTAGACGAACACCTACTGTTGCCTCTCTTCTGGAGCAGTGCCATTTCTAACCGCAGCCTTACACCACAGACAAGTGTGGCACAGAGATCCACAACCAGCCAAACTGCAGAGGACCAGGGAGAGCCTAGCCTCAGCTGGTGCGTCTAAAGTGCAATCCCTGCACCTAAGGCTCCGGGAGCACCATGACCTAAGAGCCAGAAGAGAAAGCTGTCTGCTGTGAGGTAACTGTGAGACCAAGACAGGAACAATATACCTTGCAGGTTAAGGTTTCTGTTTGCAGTTAAGACCATTAAGAATAACTTCCTGTTTGTCCTTTGTAAAGAATAACTTCCTGTTTGTCCCTTGTTAAGTCCTTTTAAGTTAAGGTTTCTTTTGTAATTCAGAATAAGTTCCTGATTCTTAGATCTAGTGTAAATGACAAAATATGTTTTTCAACCTGCTCAACTCGCCATGCAGTCACATGATGCACGCCCTCACCCTTGCTCCCTCCGTTTCACTGCAAGCACCCCTGCTCCTTCCCTTTCACCATATTTTCTTGTAGTAGGGAGCTGTGGGCTGTGTTCCTGCCACCCCAGCTCATGGTCTCCTGGCTAGCTTATGCCCCAAAATAATGACACACAAACTGTATTCTTTTAAACACTGCTTGGCCCATTTCTATTCATGTGTGTAGCACCCCAAGATGTGCTTACCTGGAAGATTCTAGCCTAGGTCCATCCTGGGTCAGACTTCATCGTGTCTGCTCTGGAGAGGAGAGCATGGCGTCTGTCTCAGAGGAGCTGCCCTGCATCTGAGCTTACTTCCTCTTCCTCCCAGCATTCTATTCTGTTTACTCCACCCACCTAAAGGCTGGCCAATCAAATGGGCCAAGGCAGTTTATTAGCCAATGACCTTCCTCCATCATTTTCTAACAATGCATACTAGCCAACTCTCTCGTTCCTGTAAGCAGTTTACCTCTTCTCTAAAAGAGGCTGGGAGGGGTTGCTCTCTCAGTCTGCTGGCCAGTGCCAGGAGCACCCAAAAATACAGTCTCCTTTAGTTTCATAATCATGGAATTGGTCTTTTCGCCTCATGATTCCCAAATTTAATATAGTGTCTTCTAAATATTAGAGAACTCTACTAATACAATCTCAATAAAATGGTTGACTAAACAAGACCTGCACAGTGATCACAATGTCTGGTCAACTTGCCAGTGCTGAGGACTCTCACAAAGCCCCTCCCCTAGATGACGTAATCAATGGCCTCTGAAAGGGAAGCATCGGTTTTCTCTTGGCACAAAACATTTGATTGGTTTTCAATCCCAAGTAGTTTCATAAATTCCATCTACAATTAGACATTTACTAAACAACTTGATGGGCAGACTTTTGTTGTTTGTGTGTGTTACGCCCAAATCCGCAATCCCCCCGCCCCAAAGGAAACCAAGAGTCCCGTATGTAAAAGCAAAGAGTCTTTGTTTTAATCAAGTTTGCAAACTCATTTCCCATAGTCCAATGTATTGGAACAACCGGAGAGCCCCAAGCTCAATTAGAATAGGGTTTTATAGTAGTAAAGGAGGGGGTGAGGGGTTTCTGAGGTTCTAAGACCCCTGATTGGCTGACATTCCTTTACGGTTTCCTGGTGACTGTGAGCTGCAGGTGTTTCTATCTACAGTGCTTGGAACCAGGAATTCCGTTTGAATGGTCTATTCTTGGGTGGGGGTCGGGTGATCTCAGCTTGTGGTTTCTCCTGTAGTCTGGCTTCGTCTCAGGGTAAACAATTGAGATCCCAGCCTCTAATAAAATTCATCGATGGCCAGAGTCCCAGTGATAATGAAGGAAGTAAAGACTTAGATGATCATGGCTGGCCTTTACAGTGTGTATATTGTTTCAGGGCTGACCACTCTCACTGGACAACTAGTAAAGAAGCTCAGCAAATTGTATTTATTTATATTCATATACACATGCATGCATACACATTGCGTGTGTGTGTTAACAATGACAGTCAAAGAAAAAGTGTACTAACTTGAGAATGGGAGTGCATTGGAGGGATAGGAGGAAGTGTGGCTGGGAGGGCAGGAGGGAGAAAAGGAAGGGAAAGTGATGTAAATCTATTTCAGTTAAAAACATACTTAAAAAAGAAATTAACAAAACAAAGTAAAAGCAGTGGCTATTGGAGACACTTGCACACATCCAATAAGGTATGCAATGCAGGCCACATAGAAGAACATTTGCAATTTAAAGTATTATTCTCCATAATGAAAATGTAAAGCAGTCATTCTGCTTCATTCAGCATGGCAGGTTAGGAATCCCCGTGAAGCTACATTGCAGTAAAGAGTAGATTAATAATTTAATTTGGTTCAGAACTGGGCAAGAGGGCAGCACAACCTTTTATTCTGTAGCCAGATGCTGACCCTAATATGGATGAACCAATTAGACATCTCTTTTTAATTGTTGGGTGACCCATCTAAAACTCACTAGGAATTTTCATTTTAAACAGCACTCACAGTCTGAAATAACCTTAGTTATCCCCTGGTGGAGGTGGATGATTTGACAGAAGTGCACAAAGGAGTTCAGCAAATGGGGGGGGAACTGCGAGATCATTTTAGGCTGTGCTCTGTGGAAGAACATCTTAATATAATGAGCCTTCTTTCCGCTCCCCGGCGGAGCACCAGCCCTCTCAGATAACCCCACACAAAGCAAATACTATTCGTCTGAAGTTACATTTGCTCCTTGTTATCACAACTTATGCCACTTAATTCATTATTCAACGACTTCACTTTCTTGTTTATTAGATGCAAGGTATCCGCTTATCCCTATAGGCCATGTATGCAAAAGACGGCTTGTAATCCCTCACTTCAAACCTCTCCAGACTTTTACACTGCTTCAGGAATTAGGAGGGACGAAGAGAACAATTTAGATTCATTCCTGATGATATTAAATCTGTACATGATGAAAGAAATAAGAAATAAATGCCAGCCTGAATTTGTTTATTTGGAGAGTGGCTTTAGCTGCTCTTTTACGTGCAAACGTAGAAATTCACTCTCTTCCTATAATAAACACCCGGAATTGTTCTTCCCACATTAAAGACAAAAACATCTAATGTATTGGGCTCTTTTTTATTTTTTGTATAGGCTGTCTCAAAAGCATTCATTACTTCCCATCAACTATATTTTAAAGATGCAGGCCAGTTTGATATTCTATGTTCTGAGACAGGCACCAATCACATATGCCTTAAAACTGGGTACTTGCTATGCTACAGTTCTTGGGTACCATATTTTTATTGAATGTTATGTTGGAAAATATTAAAAAAAAACTTTAAATATAAGTATTTAAACATTATTTTTAGTTGCCATCAGCAAGATGTGATAAATATATTTGAATGACATAATGTGACTTTGGACTTGGCAAAACAAGTTACAATGGTTAGATATTATGATTTGATTTGGTAATCTTATGCTACTAAAATCATTAAAATGTAAATGAATTACTGAATTAACACACTTTCACTGTGCTCTTAGAGCAATTAATATTGTATAAAATTATCCGCATAATTATACTCAGTTATGTTTACATAAAACAACCAGGAGAAGAGCTACAAACCAGAGGCTGAGTGTAAAATATTTTAGCCTATGCGTTGAAGCCTTCTAAATATGGAAACCTGAGTGGTTGTTGTAGTCCTGGTGCTTTACGTAACTGCAGATTGTTCAAAAATGCTCTGCTTATTTAAATGCTAAATAACTTCATACTTATTTTTGTAAATTCTCATACATATAAAATACACATAATGTATTTTAAATCTGTGCTTTATTCACAAAACCAAGAGGCAATTATTTTCTTCAATTAATTTACTTTCCCAGCTAACTGTTTGAAATTCCACATTAGTTCGTCAACAAAAGCCACCACGAACAGTTGACTGCAGCACGGCCCACACAGACACATGCAGCACACACAGACATGCCACAGACAAAAGATGCGATGTCTTCAGAAGATAGGGCCTTCAAAGGAACCTCATTCGTTGAATGGGGTTGTGACTACCAAAATAATATGTACAAAATCATTATAGTCATTCTAATGGAAGAAATATACTTGAAAACTCACAATCCTAGTGGCTGTGGATATGACTGCAATTTATGCCTTTCTTCCAAAACACCACGAGATTAGTATAATGATGGACAAATTGATTCACCTGAATAATTAACCTTCTCTGAAGTATTACCTCAGGTACAGATGAATATTTTCTATTCAACTTTAGACAAAAATCTAGCAAGAAAATCATCCTCATTAAAAATACTGCAAAAATCAATCATTTGCTGCCACTCCAAAGGACTAATATCAGTGATTAACTTGTGCAGTTTTTTTTTAAGCTTGTGTTCATGGTACCCATTTAACAAAAAAAAAGAAAGAAAGAAAAAGAGAACAAAATAAAATTAATGAAGAGTGCTAATAAAAATACAACTTTTCTGTTGTCATCATATCTCATATGTCATCATATATATATATATTTATTTATTTATACATAATTGTACAACTCTTGGTTTTTACATGTGGGAGATTTGAAAAAGTCACCCAGTGATTTTTATAGTGCAACCGTATGCTAGATAAAGATATTTAAGCTGTCAGTATAAACTGCTTCTGTTTTCATTTTGCATTTAATTTCAATGCCAGACTCAAGGCATAAATTTTTCATCACCTGCAATGCTATGAATAAAAGATTAAAAAAAGAACTGAGAAGAAATTCTAACACATGCAGTGCATGCAGCACAATGTGCAGACGCAGTATTCATAACTACAGGTTTAATTTCCAGCTTCTTTTTTTTTTTTTTTTTTTTACATCAGGAACAAGATTATTTGGGTTAATACATCATGGAGTAATTTTTCGGTATTTATCTCTGCAGAATCCATTTGCTCCACCTGAAATCTGCAGCATATGCAGCAGGATTTACATACTGCAGAGTTCTAGTACACTCATTTCCAGAAATGTACTATTTTAACATCATATTTTGTTTTATTCCATGAAATAGCATGTACAGTAAGCTTGCCTGAAAGTTCAAAGAACTAAGAATCACTGAAATGGCCCTATTTCATATCAGCTCCTCATTAAGCTTGCTTCATGTTCTCAGATAAGATATAATCAATCCCAAGAGGTGATGATGTGATCTCAATCTTAAGAATGTACATTATTAAATTATGTATATCTATAAACACACGCATTTATGTATGTGTATATGGCTATGTTACATAATAACTTAAGACTTTTTTGTAGTGCAATGCATCTTCACATTAAATGACCCTTCTCAGTACTCCATCCAGAACCGTTTCTAATTCTTGTCAATAGACTTTTCATAAGTAAAGAATGTGCAGGCTCTCTCAGGAGCCTCATCCGGACTGCCCTGGATTTTGTGAGACAGTCTGAGCTGGCTGAAGTATATAGGCTTGCTGAGGACAGCAAGAGTTATTTATTCGAATGTGTAGCTTAGTATCTTTGTCTTTAATTATTCAACCATTTCTTATGGCTCAATATTAAATCTAGGAAAAGTGTGGGGAAATCTGTTAAACTACATTCTGATATATTATCTTCAATTTGTTCTGTTGGTTAGCTGACGATGTTAATGAAATCAAGGTTGTTGTTCTGCTTCTGGGCAGGTTGGTTAGATTTGTTTTGTGGCTGTTCCAATACCTCATCCTCCTAGGTTTTCTGAATGCTATTGCTCAGTATAACAACCAAATCAGAGAATATAAGTGGACCACTGCAAATCCATCTCTGATATAAGGCTGCAGAGGGCATCAGTACTACGTTGTGATCACTATACAAAAAATGAGACCTGCCCCCCCCCCTCTCTCGACAGTAACACAAACACAAGTGTAGTGAGAAGGTGAGCAGGCCCGCTTTTTGTCCCGCCCAGCTCCCACATGGTTAGCTTTACACCCGAAATAACACACAAATTGTATTCTTTTAAACACTGCCTGGCCCATTAGTTCCAGCCTTTTAATGGCTAATTCTCACATCTTGATTAACCCATTTCTAAGAATCGTGTAGCACCACAAGTTGGTGGCTAATCGGACAGATTCCAGCCTACGTCCGGCTCGGGTCGGAGAAGCATGGCACCCGCCTCACTGCCTTCTTCCTCCCAGAATTCTGTTCTGTCTTCCCCGCCTACCTATGTTCTGACCTATCAGGCCAAGCCGTTTTCTTTATTAATTTACCAATGAAAGCAACAGATAGATAGAAGACCCACCTACATCACACAGGTATGTCTTCTGAACTTTAATTTGCTTTAATTATGTAGACTTCATAATATCTCTGTGGTGTTGGCAAGTTTCATTTAGATGAAAAAGTTCAAAAGTGAGAGATTAAATCACTTGTCTGAAATCACACAAAATGTCAGGGCATTTCCCAGGTAAGAATCCCTGTCTTGTCTGTCTCATTCTATGATGGTACTGATGAGACAGAACTCCCTGCCTCTATGAAAAAGCGTGAAGTCGCAATAATATGTCAATATATTATCATGTTAATTTTCATTATGCTAGAGGACATAAAGGCAAAGTAACTCAAGAATTACAGATAAACACACACACATATATGTATACACACATATATATCCTTAAGCAATTCAAATGTATGGGCATTTGGACTTGCTCAACAGATAAGTTAGGAGATGTCATGTATCACTTAAACTATGCTATTTTTTTTATAAATTTATGTATTTATTATATATACAATATTCTGTCTGTATGTATGCCTGCAGGCCAGAAGAGGACACCAGACCTCATTACAGATGGTTGTGAGCCACCATGTGGTTGCTGGGAATTGAACTCAGGACCTTTGGAAGAGCAGGCGATGCTCTTAACCGCTGAGCCATCTCTCCAGCCCCCTAAACTATGCTATTTCTTATTGTTATTATTCAGGGTTTTTTTTGCATAGCTTAGCTTTCCAAGTAGACAGATTACAAAGGGAACACATTTTATGTATCTTAGAAAGCAGAGTGGGCATTACTAAGTATATATTGTGACTGTGACATCTGCCTGGGAGGGGACTAGGGACTGTAAGGCTTCATATGCTGTGGAAACGGAATCAGTAGATGAGATAGATGAGCCTCATGGTATTACAGTGCTAGAAAGGTGAAATATATGAAAAAGATTTATAGGATCAACTAAAATATAGCATGGGATCCAAACATGATAAATATCTACAGACATGATTTACTCAAGAAAAAAGAAAAATGTCTAAATATCAGGGGATAGCTTTGAGCAACCATGGAAGATGGAGACTTCTATGTGTAATTACTGATAATCTGTCAATGGAAACAGTGTTGAAATTAGCTGTTCAGTGCTCTAGAAGGAAAAAAATGTATGATATTGGTGGAGAGAAAATGTACTTTTCATTTATAAAATTATTATTAATAAGGTATTTTAAAGATTTTGTTTTACTCATACCTCAGGCGATCTTATTTGGGATAGAACTGATTTATCATGAAGTTTTAGAAATATGACAGTCTTGTAAAAATGTGCATGTGTAAAATATTTTCCCCTTCAAGGAAATACTTGAATTTTAACCTATTAGTGAAGCATAAAGTGAATTGTTGAAGTCTCTGTAATATAAAAACCTGTTTTGGAAACAGGTCTTCACACCATTGGCACAAATTCAATGTCCAATGTTGCATGTTTCTTGGAGATAAATATCACAGGGTCTTTATTTCAATACAGTAACCTAGTTTCTATTCACATCTATCTACCAGTAAACCTTTGGCATTGGAATTCCTCAGAGAATAACCATTTGATGTCTGTAGACTTCTCTTATCAACTTCTATAGTAGTTCACGATAACCACTATTATATATATATATATATATATGAAAATATTTTTTAAGACTATATTGATCAACTGTTACAAGTTAGAGAAAACAATGTTTTTTCTCAGGTAAAATATAACACTTGACGTCATAATGTTTATATTTATAGCATATTCTTAGTGATGCTTCATTTTTATCTTCTGACTTTAAACATAAAGCATTCGTTCACCAAGGGATAAGTGCTTTATATTATCTGAACTTTGATGATAATTTGTTTCTTCAATATGCAACTTGCTCCAATTGTTTTTACATAAAGGATGGCAGAGTGTGCTTCTAATCATGGTGCTATACAACCTTGTATTATTCAGGGATGACTTCTCCTTATAAGATAAAGCTAGGAGGCACCACAGTTCACAACTAATCTGGAGAGAGATGGAGAGTTTATTTATATGTCAATGTTCTTGGTCACAGAACTCTTAGAACTTCAAAAGAATTCTTGTTGCCAAGAAGAGGTAGGAACTCAAGTCTTCAGCTCACGCTTATTAGCAAGAAGTTCATATTCATTGTTCTGTGATGATTTAAAATCTGTCTCATTCAACTTAATCACTGTATGATCTGTGGAATACTCAAATAAATAAAAAGTACGATTTTTTTTTATCAAAAGAGTAAAGAAAGAGGCACACAGGGAGAGATTATGATGGGAAGTTAAATATTTGTCTTTTTTTGAAATGTAAGATATAAACAAATTTACTTTCTAAGAGAAATTTGATGGAGATCTTCCTAGACATAGTGTTTTAGTCTAGAAGACTTAATATCCTTTCTGGGTTTAAGATTTCTTTATCATGCACTTCTAGGAGATATCAAATAATTACTTTCATTCAGACTGTCAATCAAATATATCACTTAAAACATGGGCTATGCTTTGCTAGTCTGTCTTTTTAAGAAAATGTTTGAAGCAAAATGCTCTGAACATACACACAAATCAATATGCAAGAGGTAATATATCAGATTCATCCTTCTCAGATTGGTGCCAGCATTCTTTGAATTCTCAAAAGCAATTTAGCATTCTCCAAAATCTTTGAAATAAATGTTCTTTTTTCATAGTTGTGTTAATTGTAAAATTCAAAAAGATTTGAAGTGTTCCTTGACACAAAGATAATTTTTTTAAAAAAAATATAAGCTCATACACCATTGCTAGGAAAAAACTCTGGGAATATGGAGCATAATGAATGCAAACTTAACTCAATCCTACAAATATGGAAAGTTTGACAGGATGGAGCAAACTCTGGGGTTTGGGCAAGGTGTTATGTGGCCCATTGTTATGATAATGCTAACTTATCTCAGTTGATTTTACTTACTTTTGTAAGTTGATAATTTTGTAGTCATGAGAGGAATTATTTGCCAGAACAAAACACAATATTTAGGGAATCAACTAAAAAACAGTCTCAAGAAATATAAGTAGTAAGAGCATATTTTTACTATTAAAAAAGCTGTCTACAGTACTATATTTTAAAAAATTATTGCTGAGTCAGGTGGTCGTGGCACACGCCTTTAATCCCAGCACTTGGGAGGCAGAGGGAGGCGATCTCTGTTAAGTTCGAGGCCAGGCTGATATATAAGAGCTAATTCTAGGACAGGCTCCAAAGCTACAGAGAAACTCTGTTTTGGAACACCCCCCCCCCAAAAAAAATTAGTGTTGATTTCAATGACCTCTGATAAGGACAGGTCAGCATGCTTTTAAAGTCATGATCTTAGAGAAATTAACTTATGCCATTTTGGGCAGTTGGTTCTATTTATACCTTACCTTTTTAATGCAAATAAACAGGGGGAGGTATGGTGGAAAATTATAAATGGTTTGTGGGGGTGGCTTGCTTATGTTTTATTAACAAAAGCCAAGAAGACACCCTCTTCCCATCACCTTTCTATCAACTTCCTGCTTGTTCACTGCATCTGAAGGTGGAAGGTGAAACACTACTCAGTTCTACATATTATCTTGTCAACGTGCTAATGGGAGGACCGTATGGAAATTTGGAGAACAAATCCAGGTCTTAAAGGACTGTTAACAATAGACATTTTTCCTTTCAGTTGCTTTGCTTTATTTTAATTTTTTTAAAAACAATCTTCTTTTATTTCATATAATAATCTTCAATCCTCTCCCTCCTGCCTGTCCCCTTTCTCCTGCCTGTCCCCTCCACCCTGCCTTCTGCCAACCCCTGCCCCCATCCACTCCTAAGAGAGGGTATGGTCTCTCATGGGGAGTCAATGTGGAAGAGAGGGAGGAGTGATAATATCAGCAAAGGGGTCAAGACCATGATGGGAAACCCACAGAAACAGATGACCCGAGCTAGTGGGAGCTCACTGATTCCAGACTGACAGCTGGGGAACCTGCATAGGACCGAACTAGGCCCTCTGAATATGGGTGGCAGTTGTGTGGCTGGGGCAGACTGTGGGGCCACTGACCATGAAACCAAGATCTCTCCCTAGTGTATGAACTGGCTCTTTGGAGCCCATTCCCTATGGAGGAATACGTTGCTCAGCCTAGATACAGGGATGAGGGCCTTGGTCCCTTACTCCGTGGGATGTGACAGACTTTGAGTTCTGTTTTTATGAACAACATTAGGAGTAAATTTTGAACAACGTAAGCATGCACAAAACTAGTACATATAAATACAGGACTAAATGCAAAGATACTGCTTTAAAATTAACTGCATTTGTTTTCTACTGACAATGTGTCATAAGCACTAGCCTGAATGTAATTTAACACCTGGATTACGGAAAGGCAGAGGGCTATGATGTTATAAACAGTACCAAAATCTTACAAATGAATTAATGATTTTCTCAGCTATCCCAGGGGTAGACCAGATTGATGTCACTCTCTGTCACCTGGCAGAACTGCTATAGGATATTGTTGTGGGTAACAAACGGAGCACTTTATTATTAATAGGATGTACTGCTGCATTGTTAGTGTGATCTGAGTTTCTCACTGGAAGCCCATGTCTGCTGTTGTGTATATTAATTCAATCATTACTTAAGGTGTAATTTTAATAATCATTTTAGTCAAATGGATTAAAGATTGAAGATTATTATATGAAATAAAAGAAGATTGTTTTAAAAAAATTTAGATTAACTATTCCTACTTGATCAACTCTGGGGAGTAACTTTCAACTTCATTAGGTATCTAAATGATTTTCACTTGAGGTGCATGGAAAGATTTTAAAGAGAATTCCTACACACACAGAGCTCTTCCCTGGGATTTCTTCTACTTCATATGTACCAACCAATTTAGATTATTAGGAGTGAAATAGTTTTTTTGATTTCAAATCATGTATGACCACTTCATCTATACCAGGAAGCTTGCTTCTACTATTTCTTTACAATACTCTTGTCATGCTCCGAATTCATATTTATACATTTAGTGAAACTGAAGTTATTATATTCTTAAGTTATTTGTAAGTCTGTAGATAATACTCAGGCCAGGTGTATTTTAGATGTCCGAAGAAAGAATGCGCAATAATTCAGGAATCAAATAATTCCAGCACTGAAGTGTCAGATGATTAAATATTTGTCGGTGTTTCTAATGCTGACCTCTAGTTGCATTCCCATCTGTAGGAGATCAGCAGAATCAGCTTGTTGGTTATAATACTGAAGATGATCTTTGAAAGTTTCAAATGTATAATAAATTACTTTTTGACAGTTATTCATTTATGTGACCCCCCAAGGATTTAGAAAACATTAAAATTGAGAATAAGATTTTATAACAATTCATTTTTAAAGTTTTCTGGTGACCTTCTCCTGTGTTAATATGATTTATATAATCTTATCATATAAATTAAAATTTATCATATAAATATACTATCATTTATAATTACTTGAAGTAGTAGCATTATTTTTAAGTATGTATTCATTTGATGTCACTCATCATGCATACTAATTATGCTATAAGTGTACTTGGGTATCCTAATTTGTCCCTGTTATTTATAATTAGTTTGAGCTGAAGTTCAATATAAAGTAATTTGAAGCTTATAAGAACTGTTTTCTTGTGATACATACGTGTCTGTAGATATAAAACTCAAAGATTTTTTTCTTTCATAATCTACTATAATATGGTTACAAGTGCATTGAAATTCATTTTGTTAGAATGGTAGTAATATATCCCACCAGGACTACTGTTCCTAGTAGCAATTTAAAATAATTATTGTGAGACTTGATGCTAGACATCAGGTTTGCAATAGAATTACAATGAGGGAAGTGTATTAGAGACAAAACATTGCTGCAAGAAAACTTCATAATGGCGCAATTTGGAACTAAGCCTCAATTTTACAGTAATAGATTCTCTTTATGATGGCACAAAGGAGTGAATGCACTTAGCAAATTTAAATCTATTATTAGTCACACTTTGTGGATTGTGGTACAAAACGGAGAAAAGAAATTAGCTTTTTAAGTATGTTCTTATATAAAGCAGGTTCTAGTAAGAACAGTCATATAAAATCTCCCTCTTGTAGTTCCGAAGCACTGTCAGCCTTCATAAGAGCAGGGAGTTGTACAGGTTCAAAGAAATCTCTCCAAAAATAGTTCTAGAGGTCTCCAATTCTAAATTATAAGCTTCCGAAGTCGGGACACATTCAACATTGGTACCTTTCTTATTTACAGAAATACAGTGTAGAACAAGAAAGATAGAATCAGTGTGTTTTCTGCTGCTAACTGCATGTCTTATTCCTTGAATGAAGAGGTTATCTGTAGTTCACAGTAGTAACACACCAGTGACGGAGGGAAACCAGCAAGGTAAGTCACTGAGATGTGGCACACATCGAAAGGAGTTGCAATTACCAGTTTGGAAGAGGAAGCCCACAGAAAGAAATAAAAATTTAAAAGGCTATGCTTCCATTTACCATTTAATTAGAATGTCATATATTAGTCTTAACTATGATCCACTTTCCCATCTCACATTAAAATAATATCCAGTAGAATAGTTTATAATGTATCAATTATAATATGTAATATTTCAAGAATATTATTGTCCATATATACGCTATATTGTCATTCTTAATATTAAATATTATTCTTATCAGAGAAATTCCATTCAAACTCTTATCCAGGAGAAACAACAAAATATTTGGTTAAATTTAGAAAGGTTAAACACGAGTAAAGTGTTGACGGTTACAAAGATGACAGTCACCGTGCAATCAAGCACTGTGAAACACTAGTAAAGTACTTATAAATAAACAACCCAAGGAGATTACTAAACATTTTTTCTCATATATTTTCGAACTTGAGCCTCAAAACTTTCTGTATTTTGGTATTACCTTCTTCAGTTTCTTTCTTCAGTGAATTAAAGTTTTCATTGTACAGATATTTTTATGTTTTGGTCAGATTTATTCTGAGATATTTTTGAGGCATAAATGTTGAATCTCTAGATTGCTTTAGATAGAATAGCAATCACAATATTAATCCTGCTAATTCATGAGCATGGGAAATCTTTCCATATTATGGTATCTCCTTTAATTTCTTACTTTATCAACATAATTCCCATCAAAATTCCAACACAATTCTTTACGGAAATTGAAAACTATTGTCAAAATCCATATGTAAACATGAAAGGGTCAAAATAGCCTAAACAGTCCTGAACACTGAAAAATCTCAGGATATATCACTAGCCCTGCCTTAAACTTCCACTACAGAGCCATAGTTAATTGGGACAGTTGGGTAGAATATAAAAGCAAATCCATTGGTCAATGGAAAGGACTGAAAACATGGCCTAAGAAAGCAAGCTCCACGGGAGCAGACTGAGTCCAAGGACATTGGCGGATCAGGACTGAGCCAGAGACATGTGCCACAGCAAACCTGAGACAATGAACTTCACCAGAACAGGTATAGGGGAGCTACCACTGAGCAAGTGAGCCAGAGCCAGAGACCACTGAGGGTCTGGATGTGAATCTGAGACCTTCAAGGGAGTAGACCTAAGCCAGGACACCTGTGGGTTTGGGTGTTGAGTTTAGGACCTCCACGGAACCTGAGCCAGGTCCTCTCTGCAGGTCTGGGCATGAATCTGGGACATCTGAGGGAGTAGGCAGGAACCAGAGATCTCTGCAGGTCTGGGCATGAGTCTGGGACTTCAAGGGGAGTAGGCCTGAGCGAGGACCTCTGTGGGTCCAGGCATTGGTCTGGGACATCAAAGGGAATAGACAGGAACCAGAAACCTCTGCAGGTCTAAAAATGAGTCTGGGACCTCTCTGAGGGAGTAAGCCTGAGTCAGGTCCTCTGCAGGTTTGGGCACACCCAATTCTGGGAACTCCCAGGAAGTAGACTGGAGTGAGAGACATTTGCAGGACCAATTCCAAGTCAGGGACATCTGCAGAGGTGAATCCAGACAAGGATTTACAAAGGGGGTAATGTAGGATAGAGTAAACCTGAGACAGCAAACTCCAAGGGAGTGGAACAAAGCCCAGAAGTGCTAAGTGACCTCCAGAAACATGGAGTGACCAAAGGGGTAACTAGAACCGTGACACTGACTGTACCATGAGGAACAACTTCAGGACAATGTATGAAACTCTTAAAGAGGAAATGAGAAATTCCCTCAAAGAAATGGAGGAAAGACAAACAAAAATTGGAAGACATCAGCAAATTCCTTAAAGAAAACAAGAAAAAAGAATCAAACATATGAAAGAAACTATTCAAGACTTGAAAACTGGAATAGAGACAATAAAGAAAACACAAGCCAAGGGAATTATAGAAATAGAAATCACAAGAAAACAATCAGGAACCAAAAATGCAAGCATGAACAGCAGAATGCAAGAGATGGAGTAGAGAATCTCAAGTGCTGATGATGCAATAAACTCGTCAGTCAAAGAAAACATTAAATCTAACAAAAGCTTAACCCAAAATATCCAGGAAATATGGGACACAATGAAAAGACCAAACCTAAGAATAATAGGCATAGAAGAAGGTATTCAAATCAAAAGCACAGAAAATATGTTTAACAAAATCATAAAAGAAAACTTTCCTAACCTAAAGAAGTATGTACTCAAGAAATTGGTCATTAAAAGAACAAATAATACAATAATACAATAAAAAATAATACAATAAAAATAATATAATAAAAATATTTATATAATATAATAAAAATAATATAATAAAAAATAATACAATAAAAATAATACAATAATACAATAAAAATAATACAATAAAAATAATATAATAAAAATATTTATATAATATAATAAAAATAATATAATAAAAAATAATACAATAAAAATAATACAATAATACAATAAAAAATGGAGTACAAACCTAAACAGAGAACTCTCAACAGTGAAATCTAAAATGGCTGAAAGACACTTAAGAAAATGTTCAACATCATTAGTCATCAGAGAAATGCAAATCAAAACATCTCTGAGATTCCATCTTACACCTGTAATAATAGTCAAGATGAAAAACACTGATGACAACTTATGCTGGATAGGTTGTGGGGAAAAGGGAACACTCCTGCATTGTTGGTGGGAATGCAAGCTGGTACAGCCCCTTTGGATGTCAGTGAGGCAATTTCTCAGAAAATTAGGAAACAACCTTCCTCAAGACCTAGTAATACAACTTTTGGGTATATATCTAAAGGATGCTCAATCATGCCACAAGGACATTTGCTCAACTATGTTCATAGCAGCATTGTTTGTCATAGCCAGAACCTAAATGCCCCTCAACCAAAGAATGGATAAGGAAAATCTGGTAACATTTACACAATGGAGTACTACACAGTACGACAAAAAAATAGCTACATCTTGAATTTTGCAGGCAAATAATGGAGCTAGAAAACATCATTTTGAGTGAGGTAACCCAGATACAGAAAGACAATGATCACATGTATTCACTCATAAGTGTTTTTAAAACATAAAGCAAAGAAATACAGCCCACAAATCACAATCCCAGAGAACTTAGATAACAATGAGGAACCCAAGAGAGACATGCATCTACATGCATACATGTAGATGGGATGTATAAAACAACAATTTGGGAGAATAGGGACCTTTGGAGAGAGTTGAAGGCGAGGGGAGAGGCAGAGAGGAGAGCAGAGAAAAATGTAGAGCTCAATAAAAAAACCAATATAAAAAAGAACTGAAAACACACATATATAGCTCATATTTTCACAGCCATTTCACTTTTTTGACAAAGACACCAAAATTTACATAGTGTAGATAAGATAACATCTTCAAAAAATGATGCTGGACAAAATGGCTAGCTGTCTATAGAAGAATAAAACTAGATCTATCTCTTGTGTCCTAAAGAAAATTCTACTCCAAAAGGTTCAAGGACTTCAATGTAAAATTGGGTATTCTGAGTCTGTTAGAGGGTAAAGTAGACAATATGCTTGAATGAATAGACATAGAAAAGAACTTTCAGAACAGGACCCCAGGAGTAAAGACATTAAGACCAACAATTGACAAACAGGACCTCATGAAACTAAGATGCTTCTATGCAGCAAAGATCAAAGAAGAGGAAGCCTACAAAATGGGAAAAAAAAATACCAGCTATATAGCTATATATCTGGAAGATGGCTAGTCTCTGTAATATATATATTACACATATATACATATATGTATTACATATAATATATATGTATATATACACGCACATATATATGTATATATATAACCCGAGCACCAAGAAAACAAACACTCCAGTTAAAAACTGGAGTGTGGAGCAGCCCCGGACAGGGAACTCAGAAGTTCCTCACGCACCCCCATCCCTCCTGGGCTCCCTGCAGAGACTCTACTCCCTGCAGACTGCCTCTCTGTTCCTATCCCACCCAGCTTGCATCCAGAACCCTTCTTCCTTCTGCCCCCTTCCTTCTTTGGGCACATAACACCACCTAGCTCAGCCTGTCTGGGCGCTGGGGGTGAATCCTCAGGGCAAACAGGCGGGCTGGAGTTCCTTTGTTTCACTAGCTTGTCTGGGTGCTGGGGGCGAATCCTCAGGGCAAACAGGCAGACGGGAGTTCCTTTGTTTCACTGGCCTGCCTGCACCAAGCAAGGTAGGCGCTTTGTTTACAAACTACCCAACCAGCAAGGAGAGCGGATCTGGGCACCAGGAGAGCCATCATTGGGCATGGAGATCTGATATTGTCACCAGGAGAGACATCACTGGAGCACCAGGAGAACCATCACTGGGGAGTACCATCACTGGCAAGGTACAACAGTAGGCAAGGAGACCTGATCCTGTAAAAGAAGATCCATAGGAGAGCATTCGGAGGAAGAGATGGCAGGCGCCAATGCAAGAATTCACCCAACAATCTGAAAAATAATATGAAACCACCAGAACCCAGTGACCTCACATCAGGAGGACATGAACACCTTAATCATGAAGAAGTAGAAAAAAATGACTTTATGAAAGTGATTGACACCCTTAAACAGCACGTAAAAAATGCCCTTATAGAAATGGATGAGAAGTATAACAGAAAATTTGAAGAATTGAGTAAATCAGTGAATGATACCCTGGGAAACCAAGGAAAAACAATCAAACAGATAATGGAAACAGTTCAAGTCTTGAAAACTGAATTGGAGGCAAAGAAGAAAACACAAACAGAAGGCTGGCTGGACATGGAAAATCTAGGTAAACGAATAGAGTCTACAGAAACAAGCATAACCAACAGAATACAAGAGATAGAAGAAAGAATCTCAGATTCTGAAGATACCATAGAGAAAATAAACACGCTGATCAAAGAAAACAGCAAGGCCAACAAACTCTCACCACAAAACATTCAGGAAATATGGGACACAATAAAAAGACCAAACCTAAGAATAATAGGAGTAGAAGAAGGGGAAGAAGCTCATCTCAACGGTCCAGAAAATATATTTAATAAAATTATAGAAGAAAACTTTCCCAACCTAAAGAAAGATATACCTACGAAGGTTCAAAAAGCATACAGATCACCGAATAGGCTGGATCAAAAAAAAAAAAAATCCCCTCGCCATATAATAATCAAAACACAAAGCATACAGAACAAAGAAAGAATATTAAGAGCTGCAAAGGAAAAAGGCCAAGTTACTTATAAAGGTAAACCTATCAGACTTACACCTGACTTCTCTATGGAAACAATGAAAGCCAGAAGGTCCTGGATAGATGTACTGCAGAAACTAAGAGACTACGGATGCAAGCCCAGACTACTATACCCAGCCAAGCTTTCGTTCACTATAAATGGAGAAAACAAAATTTTCCAGGATAAAAACAAATTTAAACAATACGTAGCCACAAATCCAGCCTTACAGAAAGTAATAGAAGGAAAATCACTAACCAAGGAGTCCAACAATGACCACAATATCTCAGACAACTAGAGACCCTTCACCAGAGCAACACAAAGAAGGGAAACACACAAAATTTACTACTAAAAAAATGACCTGAGTTAACAACCACTGGTCATTAATATCACTTAATGTCAATGGACTCAACTCACCTATAAAAAGGCACAGACTAAAAGATTGGATACGAAAACAGGATCCAACATTCTGCTGTTTACAAGAAACACACCTCAACTACAAAGACAGACACCTACTCAGAGTAAAGGGTTGGGATAAGGCGTATCAAGTTAATGGACCTAAGAAACAAGCAGGTGTGGCCATACTAATTTCTAACAAAGTTGACTTCAAACTTAAAACAATCAGAAGAGATGGAGAGGGACATTTTCTACTCATAACAGGAACAATTCATCAGGATGAAGTCTCAATCCTGAATATCTATGCCCCTAATACAAAAGCACCCACGTACATAAAAGAAACATTGCTAAAACTCAAGGCAGCAATCAAACCACACACATTAATAGTAGGAGACTTTAACACTCCTCTCTCACCAATGGACAGGTCAATTAGACAGAAACCTAACAGAGAAATAAGAGAACTATTGGGGGTAATGAATCAAATGGACTTAACAGACATCTATAGAATATTCCACCCAAATAGGAAAGAATATACCTTCTTCTCTGCTGCTCATGGAACCTTCTCGAAAATTGACCACATACTCGGTAACAAAACAAACATCCACAGTTACAAAAAAAATCTGTAACCACCTGTATCTTATCAGATCACCATGGATTAAAGCTAGGATTCAACACCCCAGAAAGCCTACAAACTCATGGAAACTGAACAGTCAACTACTGAACCATACCTGGATTAAGGAAGAAATAAAGAAAGAAATTAAAGTCTTCCTTGAATTCAATGAAAATAAAGAAACAACATACTCAAACCTATGGGGCACTATGAAAGCAGTCCTGAGAGGAAAGTTCATAGCACTAAGTGCCCACTTAAAGAAAACAGAGAAAGCACACATTGGAGACTTAACAGCCCACCTGAAAGCTCTAGAAAAAAAAGAAGCAGACTCACCTAGAAGGAGTAGAAGACTGGAAATAATCAAACTAAGTGCTGAAATCAACAAAATAGAAACACAGAAAACAATTGAAAGAATCAATGAAACAAAAAGCTGGTTCCTGGAGAAAATCAACAAGATTGATAAACCCCTATCCAAACTAATCAAACGGCAGAGAGAGAATTTGCAAATTAATAAGATCAGAAATGAAAAGGGGGACATAACCACAGACACAGAGGAAATTCAGACAATCATTAGATCTTACTACAAAAGCCTGTATGCCACAAAACTGGAAAATGTTAAAGAAATGGACACTTTTTTAGATGAATACCATATACCAAAGTTAAACCAGGACCAAGTAAACAACCTAAATAGACCTGTGAGTCGTGAAGAATTAGAAGCTGTTATCAAAAACCTCCCTTCCAAAAAAAGTCCAGGACCAGATGGTTTCAATGCAGAATTCTACCAGATCTTCCAAGAAGACCTAATACCTATACTCCTAAATGTATTTCACAATATAGAAACAGAAGAGTCATTGCCAAATTCCTTCTATGAAGCTACAGTAACTCTGATACCAAAACCACACAAAGACTCAACCAAGAAAGAGAATTACAGGGCAATCTCACTCATGAACATCGACGCAAAAATCCTCAACAACATACTGGCAAACTGTCTCCAAGAACACATTAGAAAAATTATCCATTATGATCAAGTAGGCTTCATGCCAGAGATGCAGGGCTGGTTTAACATACGCAAATCTATCAATGTAATCCATCATATAAATAAACTGAAAGAAAAAAACCATATGATCGTTTCATTAGATGCTGAAAAAGCATTTGACAAAATTCAACATCCCTTTATGATAAAAGTCTTGGAGAGATTAGGGATACAAGGGCCACACCTAAATATAATTAAAGCTATTTACAGCAAGCCGACAGCTAACATCAAATTAAATGGAGAGAAACTTAAAGCCATCCCACTAAAATCAGGAACACGCCAAGGCTGTCCACTCTCCCCATACCTCTTCAATATAATTCTTGAAGTCTTAGCAATAGCAATAAGACAACATAAGGGGATCAAGGGGATTCGAATTGGAAAGGAAGAAGTTAAACTTGCGTTATTTGCAGATGATATAATAGTGTACTTAAGCGACCCCAAAAACTCCACCAAAGAACTTCTACAGCTGATAAATACCTTTAGTAATGTGGCAGGATACAAGATCAACTCCAAAAAATCAGTCGCCCTCTTATACACAAAGGATATGGAAGCAGAGAGGGAAATAAGAGAATCATCACCTTTCACGATAGCCACAAACAGCATAAAATATCTTGGGGTAACTCTAACCAAGGAAGTGAAAGATCTATTTGACAAGAACTCTAAGTCTTTGAAGAAAGAAATTGAAGAGGATACCAGAAAATGGAAGGATCTCCCTTGCTCTTGGATTGGGAGGATCAACATAGTAAAAATGGCAATTCTACCAAAGGCAATCTATAGATTCAATGCAATCCCCATCAAGGTCCCATCAAAATTCTTCACAGATCATGAGAGGACAATAATCAACTTTATATGGAAAAACAAAAAACCCAGGATAGCGAAAACAATCTTATACAATAAAGGAACTTCTGGAGGCATTACCATCCCTGACTTCAAACTCTATTACAGAGCTACAGTAATGAAAACAGCGTGGTACTGGCATAAAAACAGAGAAGTCGACCAATGGAATCGTATAGAAGACCCGGATGTTAACCCACAAACCTATGAACACCTCATTTTCGATAAAGGAGCTAAAAGTGTACAATGGAAGAAAGAAAGCATCTTCAACAAATGGTGCTGGCACAACTGGATGTCAACCTGTAGAAGAATGAAAATTGACCCATATCTATCACCAGGCACAAAACTCAAGTCCAAATGGATCAAAGACCTCAATATCAATCTGAACACACTCAACCTGATAGAAGAGAAAATGGGAAGTACCCTACAACATATGGGCACAGGAGATCGCTTCCTATGTATAACCCCAGCAGCACAGACATTAAGGGCAACATTGAATAAATGGGACCTCCTGAAACTGAGAAGCTTCTGTAAAGCAAAGGACACTGTCACTAAGACAAAAAGGCAACCTACTGACTGGGAGAAAATCTTCACCAACCCCGCAACAGACAAAGGTCTGATCTCCAAAATATATAAAGAACTCAAGAAACTAGATGTTAAAATGATAATTAACCCAATTAAAAAATGGGGCACTGAACTGAACAGAGAATTCTCAACAGAAGAAGTTCAAATGGCCAAAAGATACTTAAGGTCATGGTCAGCCTCCTTAGCGATCAGAGAAATGCAAATCAAAACAACTTTGAGATATCATCTTACACCTGTCAGAATGGCTAAAATCAAAAACACCAAAGATAGCCTTTGCTGGAGAGGTTGTGGAGAAAGGGGTACCCTCATCCATTGCTGATGGGACTGCAAACTTGTGCAACCACTTTGGAAATCAGTCTGGCGGTTTCTCAGAAAAATTGGGATCAACCTACCCCTGGACCCAGCAATACCACTCCTGGGAATATACCCAAGAGATTCCTTATCATATGACAAAAGCATTTGTTTTACTATGTTCCTAGCAGCATTATTTGTAATAGCCAGAACCTGGAAGCATCCTAGGTGTCCTTCAATGGAAGAATGGATGAAGAAAGTATGGAATATATACATATTAGAGTACTACTCTGCAGTAAAAAACAATGACTTCTCGAATTTTGCATGCAAATGGATGGAAATAGAAAATACGATCCTGAGTGAGGTAACCCAGACCCAAAAAGAAGATCATGGGATGTACTCACTCATAATTGGTTTCTAGCTATGGATAGGGGGCCTCTGAGTCTATAATATGTGGTCCTAAAGAAGCTAAACAAGAGGGCAAACCCAAGGAAAAACATATAGTTATTCTCCTGGCTATGGGAAGTAGACAAGAGTGCCAGGCAAAAAATTGGAATCTTGGGGGTAGGGTGGGATGGGGTAAGGGGAGATGGAGAAAGACAAGTGTGAAGGAGAGGATGAGGGGAACTTGGCGAAACGGGATGATTGGGGATATAGGAAGGTTGGATAGGGGAGCAGGGAAACTCATATCTTAGTTAAGGGAACCACCTAAGGGTTGGCAAGAGACTTGAACTTGGTGTGGCTACCAGATGCCCAGGGCAATGTCCCCAGTTAGTTCCTTGGGCACCTGAGGATAGGGAACCTGAAATGATCCTATCCTATAGCCATACTGATGAATATCTTGCATATCACCATAGAACCTTCGTCTAGCGATGGATGGAGATAGAGACAGAGACCCACACTGGAGCACCGGACTGAGCTCCCAAGGTCCTAATGAGGAGCAGAAGGAGGGAGAACATTTACAACGAAGTCAGGACCACGAGGGGTGCACCCACCCACTGAGACAGTCGGACCGATCTATGGGGAGCTCACCAAGGCCAGTTGGACTGTGACTGAAAAAG
Source organism: Chionomys nivalis (assembly GCF_950005125.1). Taxonomy (NCBI): domain Eukaryota; kingdom Metazoa; phylum Chordata; class Mammalia; order Rodentia; family Cricetidae; genus Chionomys; species Chionomys nivalis. The sequence goes on from NC_080100.1 coordinate 66,545,958, forward strand.
CATGGGATAAAACCGGACTCTCTGAACATGGCGGACAATGAGAGCTGATGAGAGGCCAAGGACAATGGCACGGGGTGTTGATCCTACTTCAGGTTCTGGCTTTGTGGGAGCCTAGACAGTTTGGATGTTCAACTTCCTAGATCTGGATGGAGGGGGGAGGACCTTGGACTTTCCACAGGGCAGGGAACCCTGACTGCTCCTGGGACTGGAGAGGGAGGAGAAGAGGAGTGGGGAGAGGGGGAGAGGGGCGGTAGGAGGGGGAGGGAAATGGGAGGCGGGGAGGAGGCAGAAAATTTTTTTTTCAATGAAAAAAAAAAGACCACAGACGATGGTGCTGTGACTTGCAATAAAGTTTATCTGACTCCAGGCTGCATACTTTGAACCAAAAAAAAAAAAAAAAACTGGAGTGTGAAAATGGCAGCAGTAGATTTGCTCCTGGTTTCATGGCCTCCCCAGTCATGAACGGTACCAGGCATGAATCCCCTCCTATAGAGTAGGCTTCAAGTTCAATTAGACATCTCGGTTACCCTTAAGATATAAGTGCCACTATTGTACCTTTGAGACGATCTTCTGTGATGGTCATTGTATCTCATAGGTGTCACAGCTGGTAGGACTACTGATTGATTTGTGTTCCTTGGCAGCTTGCCAAGTACTTCCAGCACTGTAAGTGCTGTTCCTCAGGGAAGACACTTCAAAGTCGGTTCCAACTTAGTTTCTCTAAGTCCTTTGTCTGAAATGTGTGGTGACTTCAGCAATAGGGATATACCTTCAAATTTTTGGAAGTAAGCAAGGGCAATGGAAATAAGCTATATTATCTTGGGGGGGTTCTCATGCTTTGTAGTGGGACTTATTGTTATACAAACAGTATGCCATTTTGGGTAGCTTAATCACCCCTTATTGTGTAACTTCATTAGAATATATTATATATGTTACAGGTATTTTAGGAGAAAATAGAATGATTTATTATGATCGGTGCAGATGTGGGGGAGTGGAACACTTATTTACTACTGGTGGAAATGTAAATGGCTATAACCAGTGTAATCAGGAGGGAGAGTTCTCAAAAAGCCAAAAATAGATCTACCATATGATTCAATTATACCATGCTTGGGCATATGTCCAAAGGACTCTATATCCTGATAGCAAGATTCTTGTATATCACGTTCATTGTTGCTCTATTCACAATACCTAGGGAATGGAAACAGCCAAGATGCCCATTGATAAATGCGTGGATAATAAAAATGTAGTGATATACATAACAGAATAGTACTCAGGTGTGAATAAAAATGAAATTATAAAACTCACAGGTAAGTGGATGGAGTTGGAAATTATTATTGTGAGTGAAGTATCCCAGACCCAGAAAGACAAATATCACATTTTCCCTCAGCAGAGGAGCTTCTTCTGTCAGTAGATGGCGATTAACCTAGAGGCCCACAAACTGGTCAATGTGCACAGTGAGACTGGGAAGTGCTCATTCCTAAATGGGACATCTAAATGACACTACTCCTCTATGGTTCAAGGATTCTCCTGAAAGAGGAACAGAGAGATTAGAGGAGCCAGAGTGGTGGATGACTACAAGAAAGTGGTTTTCCAGACAACAGGGCAGTTGCATACATGACTCAACAATTGTGAAAGAAATAGAAGCTAAGTCAAACAAAATCCTGCATCGAGAAGGGTGATGGGCACCCTTCCCTTCACTGGGGTGCTCAGGACAACTGAGCATGACTAGAAGAGGGTGAATGAGCTCTCTTTATGAGTGTGGCTCCTGCTTCCTTAACCCCACTCCAGGAGAGAGTTCACACCTAAGAGTATATGGTTTGTTTTTGTTGGGTATGAGTAGTTCTCAGAGGATCTACAGAGGTGGTGAGGAAAATATGACCAAAATATCTTGTATGAAAGTCTCAAAGAACTAATAAAATATTATTTAAATATTTTTTAAAAAAAGGAGTTTGAGGATGTGAGTAATAAGTTTTAGCATATACTGCTGATGAGTGTATAAATTAGCATAACTTATTTTGAGGAAAAAATGGAATATTCATTAAAAATTTAAATAAATTAATATAATTATTTAAATCATGTCACCTGTAATTGGTTTTCATAGTTTTATATATATATATATACATATATTTTAGAAATGCAGCATATCTATATATTTATATAAGGATAAATAAATAAGAAAATATATTACAGAAAATTTTAAAATAATTAAGAAATAAAAGATTAGTAAATACTTAACAACTGGTTTGTAGTTAGGTAATTTATAGAAATCTACATTATGGATTATTAGGAAGAAGTTAAAAATAATACTATAAGGTGAATTGGGAAATATAATAAATACAATATAATATAATACAATATAATATATAATAATATGTTATAGGTAAAGTAGGAAAACTCTGAACAGCTTCTAAAATATGCTCTTATTTGTATCAAAAGATGACATACTCATGTATGTATATATTTTTATGTAAACATATGCATAGATAGATATCATTCTTCTGCAAGGGCTAGTAAGATGGATCAGTAGATAAAGGACTTACTATATATGCCCAAGGACTTGAATTTGGATCCCAAGAAGCTATGTCAATCGCACATTAGTCCCTGTGCTCTTATGGGAACTTGGGAGGTGGAGATAAAAGAACCCCAGAAGCTTGTGGGTCATCTAGCCTTGCAAATGTACCTGTGAACGACAGAGGTTGTTCTCTGACTTTCACATTTTGTGCAATGGCATGTGCACATACCCACACAAAAACACACACAGGCACTCACTCACTCACTCACTCACTCACTCACTCACTCGCTCGCTCACGGAAATTCCGTCTAAAAATAAGTAATTCTCACAGGAATTGCTTTTAGGGAGGCTTATACACAAATGACCCCCAAATGATCAACTTTTAGGTAATGTTCTGAGGCTAGTAGATACTCGAGAGATTTCCAAAGAAATATAAAAAAAATTGAGATATTAGATCACAGAAAATAGGGCATCAAAGGCATGCTTGTTAGTGTCCAACACTAACAGGCTGAAGCTGATGTTTTACTTCCAATTGGAGCGCCCAGGTCCTCATTCTATCTATTAAGTGGTCTGTCTGCCTGTATCTTCCACTACATTTCCACAGTCATCTGAGTGCAAGCCCCATCACCTGCTTTGTGATGTAAGAATTCTTACTTTGCTTTTCCTCCACTTAAATATCCATTTTCCCTTCACATCTGCCAGCAGAGGATTCTTGTGCCTTGGCAGGATCTTCTTTTTCTAACCCATCTGCTCTCTCTACTGGGGAGCATTTTCACCCATTTGTTCAACAGTCATGAACACTAATCACTCCTAAATTTAGGTTTTTATCCCAACTTTTCCAGTAGGAAACTCAACATGTCCCAAAGCAGACTTACTGAATTTGTCCAAGAGCTTTTACTCCAATATGTCTCATTTTGTTGATGCCATCACTTTGGTGTCAGTGGATCAAGCTAAAGATATTACAGACTTTTCTTTTTCTCCACAGTGGCTAGACATGGTTTACCAATGCTATCAAGGTCTCCAAGTCTGTTTGCTCTCTCCACTGCTACTGCACTGTATACGTTCTACACTTTGTCATCCCTGGCTGGGGTATGTTCATCCGTGTAGCTTTTCTTTTGCAGGTCTATGTTATCAGCATATTAGCACCATCTTCTGATATGGTAGTACAGCCTTTGGTAAGAATTCTCTAAGGAGTTTGTAGGCCATCGGGTGTGCATACTAGTCCGTCCTGAATTCAAACAATGTTTCCAATCTTGTGACTGCATTTTGCACATTTCCTACCTTTCACTGCAATGAAACTCTATTTTCAAACAGTGCCAAGTTTTCCCCACACTTCAGTGTCTTTGCCAATGCAATTTCCTCAGCACAGAGCATGCCTCTCCCCCTCCCATCTGGCCAACTCTGATTGCCTTTTTCATTCAATCTTACAAACTCAGATCTTGCGTGCGATCTGTGTTCTCTGTCCTTAAGCTGAATTAAGTTGACTGCTCATCTGTGTTCTCATCATACTTTAAATACATATGTAGCAGCATAATATAATCTACCTCTGGGTATACTTGCTTCAATAGCTAAATTCTCAGGTCTTTGAATCCTCTGATACTCGAACAAAATCAGTAGGCTGACTGAATAGAGAGAAAACCTTCCATGGCTTTACCTTATATCATCAAAGTTTGACTAGCAATTTAAGATCATTTTCAAATCACCAAAGTCTTCTCCCATACCACTTTCCTTATTTTTCAAACTCCACAAATGGTTTTCTGCTTCATCCGGGCCAGAAATGCCATGTGTTGATATTTATGTTGATATTTCTGATATATTTATGTTGATATTCCTGAACTTGTGTTTGTACCATCACTCCTTCTCAGAAGGGGATCTGTCTTCTTACCTGTGCTTTATGTTGATTGTATACTAATTGTGTATTCTATTAAATCTACACTATATTTTGAGGAATGTCTCCTATAATCTGAGATTGATCTTAAACTTGCTATGTAGCTGAGGATGATCTTGTATTCCCGATCTTCATGCCTCCATCTTCTGAGTGCTAAGATTACAGGAGTGTACCACTTTTCCTAATTTTAAAGCTATGATATTTCTATGGCATGACTGCTCTCATACAAATACATAATAAGTCCAACTATGCAAACTGCCATTATTCAAATTTACCTGTTGAGATGTCAGTTTCACATAGTTTAACCTTATTTTATCTTTTTAAAACTATTAATTTACTATTTATCATTCTGTTACTATTTTGTTTACATATATACCTATTATCAGGGTGAGTCTGTGCAGATAATACATAAGTCATTGTCAAAGGGAGGTAAGTGAATAGCATTGAGTGGTACCCAACATAGGGCAACTACATTCACGTAAAACCTGAAAGGGCCTGGGAAGTAATTCTAGACACAAAAGAACAGAGTTGATCATGGCTTCTTGACAGCAGTGTTTTCTTGGGTGGGCTCTGTTGCTAGAGGCAAGTAGGTCTCATTTAGGAGAGGCTCCCTGATTCTTTAGCTATAGCTGCTAAAACCTTGTAGCCCTTTTAAGAGACCCCAACACCAAACACTTAAATAGTGTTTATGAATAGCTGACAGCATGCTTCTTGGTGGTGGCAGAGACCTTGAAACTCAATAGAGTTGTGGCAATAAACATGGCTCCTGCCAGTACCTCCATCATGAAGTTAGATTCTCAGAAAGCTAAGGAATGGGGTGGATCCAGTCAAGAAAAGCCACGGCTTTAATCCTAGCCATACTGCTTAGCAAATTAATGACTCATCTAGTTAGAAAATGAGAGATATACAGTAAAGACAAATTCAGATGAAAAGAAATCTTTAAATGTTTTGCAGTGTGTTTAAAAATATATGCTCACAACCATCTGTAATGAGGTCTGGCGCCCTCTTCTGGCCTGCAGGCATACAAGCAGACAGACTATTGTATTATATATATACATATTTAAAAATATATGTAGGCTTGGGAGAGAAAAGAAAAGGGATTAAGTTCTTAAAAAAAGAGTGATTGGGTGTGGTGGCATACACCTTTAATCCCAGTACTTGGGAGGCAGAGACAGGCAGATATCTGTGAGTTTAAGGACAACCTGGCCTACAGAGTGAGCCAAAGATATACAGAGAAATCCTCTCTCAAAAAAACCAAAAAATTAAAAATAAAAGAAAGAGTTTAAAATAAAGCCATGTAAAGATGGAAAATACATAGAGAATCTGGATACTGTATGTTATTGTGTTGTCTTTGAATTGTTTCATGGCTGAGGAAGGAGCAACAGATGATAAAAAACTAATTATAAATGCTGCTGGTTTAATCCAATATTATATTTTGAAAATGCCTGGACTTCAAAATTGAAATCAAAAGATATGTTACTTTGGAGAAGAGGTTTTGTTTTTGTTTCCATAGTAAATGAGAGGCTGTGGATTCAGCCTCTCATTAAGAAAAATCAGATGTGATCAAGGAAGACCCCTTGAAAAATCTCCAATAAGAGCAGATTGCCCAGATGATTCAACATTTCAGAGCACCTCTGTTGCAGTTTCCTCTGAGTTCTACATCCAGAACAGCCTCAAAACTGCTGACTGAGGTGATCCAGCCACACAGAATATTTCAATCAGGACTTGACCATGATCCTAAATTTTCTCTTGGTTTCCATAAGATTATCAATGCCTCCAATCAGCAAGAAGTAGCCTAGAAAACTATGCCCACATTGTCCCCAAAATGGATTACGGATGCTTGTCTTTGTTTAGAGTGTTGGTTACAGGTTGTTATGGATAATGGTCAGGAAAAAAGTTAAACAAAGGAAATTAAATTCAGAGTTCTTATTTTAAAAAGAAAAAAAAGAAAGTACTGTAGGACAGTACTTATACCTGGTAAACATTTGTCACTTGTATTAGTTTAATAAAATGCTTGTTGACTAGGCAGGAAGTTGCCAGGCAGGGCAACCAGAACAGGAGAATTCTAGCAAGAGGAAAGGCTCAGTCTGCAGTTGTCACACAGATGCAGAGGAAGTAAGATGAGAATGCTTCACTGATAAAAAATACCAAGCCATGTGAATAACACAGACAAGACTTATGCATTAATTTAGGATGTAAGAATTAGTTAATAAGAAGCCTAAGCATGAGAGCTTACTAATGATTGACCACTATGTAAAACCTAGTTTCTCTGGGGTGGTTGTAAAGCACCTACAGAGTTGTTCACTGAGATTAGCTAACTCTATTTCCTGTGAAAGACATAAAGAACAGTCCTCATTGTCCGCTATGTTCAGCGAGTCTGGTTTTATCCCATGCTTTTTCAGACACTGGGTTTTGATCCTACTGCACGTACTGGCTTTGTGGGAGCCTAGGCAGTTTGGATGCTCACATTACTAGACCTGGAAGGAGGTGGGAGGTCTTTGGACTTCCCACAGGGCAGGGAACACTGACTGCTCTTAGGGCTGATGAGGGAGGGGGACTTGATTGGAGGAGGGGGAGGGAAACGGGAGGTGGTGGCGGGGAGAAGGCAGAAATCTTTAATAAACAAATAAATAAATGAATAAAAAATGAATAACTTTTCAAAAAAAAAAGACATAAAGAACTTCCAAGGGGCGGCGGAGCCCCGAGACCAGTGCGCAGACGAGGCGGGGACCAGCAAGCAGACGCGGGATGGTCCAAGCATGAAATAGTGAGGCCCACACTGAGAGCAGATCACCCCAATACAATTAAATAAAGTAGGTTTTTGGGGGGCTGGCCTGCAGGGTGGTAGGCCTTTTATTGGCAAGGTCCCCTGGCCAACGGGGAGCCTGGTCCAGTTCCTAAAGACCCTTATGAGTGGTGAGAGGGATCTTGATCTGCGGCGGGAGCCAGGAAATGGAGCGAGGGCATTTTCTAAGCGGGCCCCTGGCCAGCAGGGAAACCTGATTCTGTTTTAAGAGACCCATTAGATAGCATCGATAGGAGGAGATGGGCAGGCGCCAAGGCAAGAATTCACCCAACAATCGGAAAAACAACATGAAAACAACAGAACCCAATGATCTTACAACAGAAGGACTTAAACACCCTACCACAAAAGAAGTAGAAAAAATTGACTTTATGAAAGCAACAGAGTTCCTTAAACAACATGTAAAAAATGCCCTTATAGAAATGGATGAGAAGTATAACAAAAAGCTTGAAGAAATGAGTAAATATGTAAATGATACCCTCGGAAACCAAGAAAAAAACAATCAAACAGGTAATGGAAACAGTTCAAGAATTGAAAACTGAAAGGGAAGCAAGGAAGAAAACACAAACTGAGGACCAGCCGGATATGGAAAATCTAGGACAATGAGCAGAGACTACAGAAACAAGCATAATCAATAGAATACAAGAGACAGAAGAAAGAATCTCAGATTCTGAGGACACCATAGAGAAAATAAACGCTCTGATCAAAGAAAACAGCAAAGCCAACAAACTCTCATCACAAAACATTCATGAAATATGGGACACAATAAAAAGACCAAACCTAAGAATAATAGGGATAGAAGAAGAGTCACAACTCAAAGGCTCAGAAAATATTTTTAAGAAAATTATGGAAGAAAATTTTCCCAACATAAACAAAGATATTCCTTTGAATATTCAAGAAGCATACAGAACACCAAATAGACTGGATCAAAAAAAATCCCCTCGCCATATAATAATCAAAACACAAAATATACAGATTAAAGAAAGAATATTAAGAGCTACAAAGGAAAGGGCAAGTAACTTATAAAGGTAAACCGATCAGGCTTACACCTGACATCTCTATGGAAACCATGAAAGTCAGAAGGTCCTGGATAGAGGTACTGCAGAAACTAAGAGATCATGGATGCCAGCCCAAACTACTATACCCAGCCAAGCTATCGTTCACTATCAAGGGAGAAAACAAAACCTTCCAGGATAAGAACAAATTTAAACAATACGTAGCCACAAATCCAGCCTTACAGAAAGTAACAGAAGGAAAATCACAACCCAAGGAATCCAACATTGCCAACACTGCCTACAATAACTCAGGCATCTAGTGACCCTTCACCAGCACAATTCAAAGAAGGGAGACACACAAACTCTACTACCAAAAACAATAAGAATAACTGGAGCAAACAACCACTGGTCATTAATATCACTTAATATTAATGGTCTCAATTCATCTATAAAAAGGCACAGGCTAAGAGATTGGATACAAAAACAGGATCCAACATTCTGCTGTTTACAAGAAACACATCTCAACCACAAAGACAGGCATCTACTCAGAGTAAAGGGTTGGGAAAAGGTTTTTCAAGCAAATGGTCCTAAGAAAAAAGCAGGTGTGGCCATACTAATTTCTAACAAAACGGACTTCAAACTAAAATCAATCAGAAGAGATCGAGATGGACACTTTATACTGATATCAGGAACAATTCAGCAGGATGAAGTCTCAATCCTGAATATCTACGCCCCTAATATAAAAGCACCCACTTATGTAAAGGAAATATTACTAGAACTCAAGGCAGACATCAAACTACACACACTAGTAGTAGGAGACTTCAACACGCCTCTCTCACCAATGGACAGGTCAATTAGACAGAAACCTAATAGAGAATTAAGAGAATTATTGGAGGTAATGAAGCAAATGGACTTAACAGACATCTATAGAACACTCCACCCAAATAGGAAAGAATATACTTTCTTCTCTGCAGCTCATGGAACCTTCTCGAAAATTGACCACATACTTGGTAACAAAGGAAACCTCCTCAGATACAAAAAAATATCAGTGTCCTCCTGTGTCTTATCAGATCACCACAGATTAAAGTTAGAAGGCAACAACAATGCTACCCCCAGAAAACTGACAAACTCATGGAAACTGAACAGTCAACTACTGAACCACACCTGGGTCAAGGAAGAAATTAAGAAAGAAATTAAAGTCTTCCTTAAATTTAATGAAAATAAAGAGACAACATACTCAAACCTATGGGACACGATGAAAGCAGTGCTAAGAGGAAAGTTCATAGCACTAAGTGCCCACTTAAAGAAAACAGAGAAAGCACACATTAGAGACTTAACAGCACACCTGAAAGCTCTAGAAAAAAAAAAGAAGCAGACGTGCCCAGGAGGAGTAGAAGACTGGAAATAATCAAACTGAGGGCGGAAATCAACAAAATAGAAACACAGAAAACAGTCCAAAGAATCAATGAAACAAAAAGTTGGTTCTTGGAGAAAATCAACAAGATCGACAAACCCCTATCCAAACTAATTAAACAACAGAGAGAGAACACGCAAATAAATAAGATCAGAAATGAAAGGGGGGACATAACTACAGACACACAGGAAATTCAGTGAATCATTAGATATTACTACAAAAGCCTGTATGCCACAAAACTGGAAAATGCAAAAGAAATGGACATTTTTTTTAGATAAGTACCATATACCAAAGTTTAACCAAGAACAGGTGAACGATCTAAATAGACCTGTTAGTCGCGAAGAATTAGAAACTGTTTTCAAAAATCTCCCTTCCAAAAAAATCCCAGGACCAGATGGTTTTAATGCAGAATTCTACCAGAACTTCCAAGAGGAGCTAATACCTATACTCCTTAATGTATTTCATAATATAGAAACAGAAGAGTCATTGCCAAATTCCTTTTATGAAGCTACAGTTACCCTGATACCAAAGTTACACAAAGACCCAACCAAGAAAGAGAATTACAGGCCTATCTCACTCGTGAACATCGACACAAAAATTCTCAATAAAATACTAGCAAACCGAATCCAAGAACACATTAGAAAAATTATCCATTATGATTAAGTAGGCTTCATCCCAGAGATGCAGGCTTGGTTCAACATACACAAATCTATCAATGTAATCCACCATATAAATAAACTGAAAGAAAAAACCATATGATAATTTCATTAGATGCTGAAAAAGCATTCGACAAAATTCAACACTCCTTTATGATAAAGGTCTTGGAGAGATTAGGGATACAAGGGTCATACCTAAATATAACAAAAGCTATTTACAGCAAGCCGACAGCTAACATTAAATTAAATGGAGAAAAACTCAAAGCCATCCCACTAAAATCAGGAACACGACAAGGATGTCCACTATCTCCATACCTCTTCAATATAGTGCTTGAAGTTCTAGCAATAGCAATAAGACAACATAAGGAGATCAAGGGGATTCGAATTGGAAAGGAAGAAGTTAAGCTTTCGTTATTTGCAGATGATATGATAGTATACATAAGCGACCCCAAAAACTCTACCAAAGAACTCCTACAACTGATAAACACCTTTGGTAATGTGGCAGGATACAAGATCAACTCCAAAAAAATCAGTTGCCTTCCTATACACTAAGGATAAGGAAGCAGAGAGGGAAATCAGAGAAGCATCACCTTTCACGATAGCCACAAATAGCATAAAATATCTTGGGGTACCTCTGATCAGGAAGTGAAAGATCTGTTTGACAAGAACTTTAAGTCTTCAAAGAAAGAAATTGAAGAGGACACCAGAAAATGGAAGGATCTCCCTTGCTCTTGGATTGGGAGGATCAACATAGTAAAAAATGTCAATTCTACCAAAAGCAGTCTATAGATTCAATGCAATCCCCATCAAAATTCTTCACAGATCTTGAGAGGACAATAATCAACTTTATATGGAAAAACAAAATCCCAGGATAGCCAAAACAATCTTATACAATAAAATATTGTCTGGAGGCATTACCATTCCTGACTTCAAACTCTATTACAGAGCTACAGTATTGAAAACAGCTTGGTATTGGCATAAAAACAGAGAAGTCGACCAATGGAATAGAATAGAAGACCCGGACTTTTACCCACAAACCTATCAACACCTGATTTTCGATTAAGGAGCTAAAAGTATACAATGGAAAAAAGAGAGCATCTTCAACAAATGGTGCTGGCAAAACTGGATGTCAATCTGTAGAAGAATGAAAATAGATGCATATCTATCACCATGCACAAAACTCAAGTTCAAATTCATTAAAGACCTCAATATCAGTCCGAACACACTGAACCTGATAGAAGAGAAAGTGGGAAGTACTCTACAACACATGGGCACAGGAGACCACTTCCTACGTATAACCCCAGCAGCACAGACATTAAGGGCAACATTGAATAAGTGGGACCTCCTGAAACTGATAAGCTTCTGTAAAGCAAAGGACACTGTCACTAAGACAAAAAGGCAACCCACTGACTGGGAGAAGATCTTCACCAACCCCGCAACTGACAAAGGTCTGATCTCCAAAATATATAAAGAACTCAAGAAACTAGACTGTAAAAAACTGATCAACCCAATTATAAAATAGGGCACTGAGCTGAACAGAGAATTCTCAACAGAAGAAGTTCAAATGGCCAAAAGACACTTAAGGTCATGCTCAACCTCCTTAGCGATCAGAGAAATGCAAATCAAGACAACTTTAAGATACCATCTTATACCTGTCAGAATGGCTAAAATCAAAAACACCAATGATAGCCTTTGCTGGAGAGGTTGTGGAGTAAGGGGTACACTCATCCATTGCTGGTGGGAATGCAAACTTGTGCAACCACTTTGGAAATCAGTCTGGCGGTTTCTCAGGAAATTCGGGATCAACCTACCCCTGGACCCAGCAATACCACTCTTGGGAATATACCCAAGAGATGCCCAAACATACATCAACTATATGTCAAGTATATGCTCAACTCTGTTCATAGCAGCATTGTTTGTAATAGCCAGAACCTGGAAACACCCTAGATGCCCTTCAATGGAAGAATGGATGAAGAAAGTATGGAATATATACATATTAGAGTACTACTCAGCAGTAAAAAACAATGACTTCTTGAATTTTTCATGCAAATGGACAGAAATTGAAAACACTATCCTGAGTGAGGTAAGCCAGACCCAAATAGAGGAACATGGGATGTACTCACTCATATTTGGTTTCTAGCCATAAATAAAGGATGTTGAGCCTATAATTCGTGATCCTAGAGAAGCTAAATAAAATGGTGAACCTAAAGAAAAACACATAGTCATCCTCCTGGATATTAACCTTCATCAGGCGATGAAAGGAGACAGAGACAGTGACCCACATTGGAGCACCGGACTGAAATCCCAAGGTCCAAATCAGGAGCAGAAGGAGAGAGAGCATGAGCAAGGAACTCAGGACCTTGAGGGGTGCACCCACATACTGAGACAATGGGGATGATCTATCGGGAACTCACCAAGGCCAGCTGGACTGGGTCTGAAAAAGCATGGGATAAAACCGGACTCGCTGAACATAGCGGACAATGAGGACTGCTGAGAATCAAGAACAATGGCACTGGGTTTTGATCCTACTGCACGTACTGGCTTTGTGGGAGCCTAGGCAGCTTGGATGCTCACCTTACTAGACCTGGAAGGAGGTGGGAGATCCTTGGACTTCCCACAGGGCAGGGAACCTGAGGGAGGGCTGCTGAGGGAGGGGAACTTGATTGGGGGAGGGGAAGGGAAATGGGAGGCGGTGGCGGGGAGGAAGCAGAAATCTTTAATAATTAAATAAATTAATTAAAAAATCTTTAATAATTAAATAAATTAATTTAAAAAAAGAACTTGCCGAGGTTCCTGGTTATTGCAGTACTTGGTGCTCTGCCAGTAGGGTGAGCACAGTTCACCGGATCCCAGATTTACTCTACTGGTGCCTGTGCCTATCCTTTATTTACTGCTTTGGGCCCCAGTCCAGTTAACTTCCAGGGCATCTAGGAAACTACACTGAGTCAATAAGACATTGGAAGGGCAAGTTGTAGTTGTAGCTTCTACAACCAATGCTAAGAAATTATTTCCTTTGGATTGCTGATAGGCTACCTGCTGGTCCTCACCTCTCCTTCTGCTCCCTCCAGTCCCAATCCCCCAGCCTCATCCCCAGCTCTGTAGCAGAACATCTGTTGAGGTCTTCCTTTCCTCTCTGACTCCATCCCCAAAGGATCCAAAGATCTTCTCCAACATTCATTCCCCAACTCATCCCAATATCAACACCAGCAGGTTTTCTCTGGGAACACACTAGCTGAGCAGGCCAGGGAAAAGGATTAACTAAGGAAGACCTTCATTGCTCCCTCTTCTCCTCCACACTCAATCTGTCAGCCTCATCCCTATCTCTGCAACAGAACATCAGCTGTGGCAGCCTTCGCTTGCCCTCAGCCCACATCTCCTGTAGATCCCACAGACCTTTATTCCAACCTCTAAACCCTGCAGGCCACTAATGCCCAGATCACTCTTGCCAGGGAAGCAGGGCGGCAGTCTGTAGTACTTCCTCTCATTTTAAAGATCACTAAACTCAGCACAATTGCCTACTGATGAAAACAACAGTACTGGGTTTGTCATACACAAACAGAAACTGGAAGGTTCCTTAGAGCGAAGGCATGGGCTAAAATAAAACTCAGAGCAGCCAGTAGCTGCAGTTCCAAATCAAAGGGGAGTCTCTATGTTATAGTTTAGGGGAAAGGAGTGTTATCTTTATACCTATCCAGCCACACTGGCCTGGAGTCCTTAGAAGTCCTTGTAGACTGGAGATTTTCTGATAAATACGCGCTAGCTTCTCAGCAACCACTCTTAGAGAGTTCCCACTCATATATTTTAATTATTTCTTTTATGTTGAGGTTATCATTTAATTACATTATGTCCCCTTCCCTTTCCTCCCTTCAAACTTTCCCATATATCCCTCTTTGCTTTCTTTCAGATTCTTTTTCTTACTAATAGTTGTTACATGCACATACATATTTCTAAATAAGTAACTATAACCTGCTTAGTCTGTAGAATATTACTTGTGTGTATATTTTTCAGGGCTAGCCATTAGTTATTGGAGAAGCAGCTGGTGTGTTCTTCCCTGGGGATGACCATTTCTTCTGCTTTCAGCAGCCTTAGGTCCCATTCATATTTTACTTGTGTCTCCCGTGGAATGAATTGTTCTCAGAATGGCATTTCAGATATTCTTGTAAAGGGACACTTGCTCAACTCAAGCTCACTGCAGGTCATCCATTCATCTCCTAAAGTCAACAGCACAGTGTTATGTGCAAAGTGAGTGCTCAATGCATCCTGTTTAATAAACAAAGCATAGAATTTTCCAAATTGTCACTTCTTTATTCTCCTTTTTCTTATCAACAAATACTGATTAAGCTTTTCTCAAACGAAAGATAATATCCTAGGTTGCATTGACTATGTTAAGACAACATAGACATGGCTACTTCCCTTAAAGATGCTATAGTTTACTGTTGGAAATTAATCTTTTAACTAAGGACTTATATATAATAAGTGTGATAATTATTCTTGACTGTCAGTTTGACTATAACTGGATTAAACTATAATCCAGAAATGGAGGGCAAAGTTATCCGAATCTTGAGGCAGGAAGACAACATACCTTTGATCTGAATCTTGAGGATGGCTGACATGTGCTTTTAAACTAGACCCTGAGGCTGGAAATCATATCTTTAATCTCAGTCACACCTTCCTGCAGAAGCCTGTATATGGACAGTGGAAGAGGGAAGGGTTTGTTTGTTCTTTGCCTGCTTGTCCTCAGCCATTTCAGCTGAACACCAGCTTCGTGGGACTGAGCAGCTTCTAGATTCTTGAACTATTTATTCACAATTAACCATTGTTGTACTGTAATTCCAATAATATTATATATATATTAATTATCATTGCCATATATGTACATATACATACACATATACATAGATAGATAAAGATGTAGATATAGATAGGTTCATTTCATAAGTGTGACTCTAGAGAACCCTAATAGAATAAGCATTGTCTTTTCTTTCCTTTTTATTCTCTGTATCCATTTTTTTATGAATCAATGTCTAGAAGTGACAAATAAATGAGAAGAAATAAAAATGTTTCCCTAATATAATTTCCTTACTTGCCTTTAATTATATCAATAAGTTTAAAAAACTCATCTCTGATATGTTAAAAATATGCAAACCTATGATAATGTAGAGCTTAAATTTAAAAAACACTATGTAGTTTGCACATTAATTATAATTTAAATGGCATTCTTGCCATTAAAATTATAATATTTGTGAACAATGAGAAGAGTTAGAAAAGATCAGGATTATAGTCTGTGGTGGAGATTATAGCTCTGTGGTGGAGCATTTACCTAGTCTGTGTGGGGTCCTGGGTTTAATCCTAGTACTGAAAGAAAAATAAAAATAAATAATAAATTTAAAAATACAAATAATAGGAATATGTTCATAAAAGACATAGAAGAAAGAAAATGAGAGGCTTACTTTGCTGTAACTTCAAAGTGATTCTTGAAATGAATACAGGGAAGGATATTATTGTTCATATAAAGTAGTATAGTTGATACAAAATAGAAATGTATGCCAGAAAAACATATGGCATGCCTGTTATTGAGCCAATTTGAGTCCACACCTAGATGCAGTAAAGCTCACCTGAAGAAAAAAAGATTACTTTGGGATTTATAAGAACTCAGAATCTTCATGTACCATGTGGGGAACATAAAGAATGGTTTCCATGTGCTAAAACAGTTCTAGCATATATCCCTGAGTGGGATCATGGTGTTTCGGGGTGGGGTACTTATAGGATACTATATCAACATGAGATAGCTGTGATTGTCTCTATCATTAGAAACTCTTGGGTGGCTTTGAAGGTGCTCTTTGCGTCATATGAATACCAGGTCAAAAAAGTAGCAACTCCATTTGTGAGCAATACATTAATTTAAGCAGGCTCAGTAAAAGAGAAAAGATTATTCATTGAAATTGTCTTGTAATTTCTTTTTATTTTTATTCTCTCATTTCAACACAACAGGTATTGAAGGCACATGTTCCAGGTGCTGAGCTGGTTAGCGATGTGAGGTGAACTCTGAAGCAGCATGCAGATTAGGGAGAGTGCAATGTTTATGATTGCAGCCTACATGAATGCTGGAGCAAAGCTGACCAGCTTTGGGTCTTCTGCACGTTGCAGCCAGAAAGCCAACTCAGTCCAAGCTACATGAAAACTCACTGGCTGAGATCTCAGATGACAGAGCAAGCATAATGGGATCATTGTCTTCAGTTTCCTAAAGCATCTTTGGGGTTGGCACCATTTTCAGAAAATGTCTCCCTTGGGAAAGGAGAGGGCTCTTGAATTGTACCCTCCCATGAATCAAAGCCTAGACATGTGGTATTATTGGATGGCTGGGATCTTGTGCCATTTCTGAACCAATCGCAGAAGGCACTAGCAGATTGGTTCACACTCCAGCTCACACACTTTCACCTTAGGTACAAAGGTGTGGACTGAGAGTTGCCCTGAAGTAAGTAGGTAATAATGTTACTTCTAAAGGGGTGATATTAGACTGCCCAAACAGTACACCAGATTCGACAGAAATCTTTGAACACACTGGAGAAGATGTGTTTGCCTAGCCATTTTCAAATGGAAGCTTAAAACGTGGAAAGGGGAATACTAAGAAACACAGATAGGAAATAAAAAAAAAAAAAAAAAAAAAAAAAAAAACCTCTTAGTCATTGGATAATTGTTGGAACACAGTGTGTTTTCCATGTTGGTTATCAGAAAAGCTCCCTGCCCCAGGAAGAGGCTTCTGAAATGGTTCTCAGCAGAAGACTGCTGCATCTCCCAACTGTAGCACTGTTTATTCTCATTCCTGAGACAAACTTTTTCAACTCTGTGTTATCTTGTTCTAAAGTATAATCTTGCCATTTCAAGAAATGACAGACTTTCTGAACTGAAATTATTGGCAGGAAGAATATGGCTACTGTATTTTTACTATGTTTATGTAATAGCAATGTTTTCCTTACATGTGAGGCTTGGCACACAGTTGGTACTAAATGTTGGTTGAGTAATTGTGTGAATGGGTATCTGGATGAAAAAAATACTAGGGCAACACGTTAATGGGTAATAGATGAGATTCCTGTGGTCATGTAATGTCAATTTAGAAGACATCACTAAGCATTGTCTATGACAAGTTGTTTCTCTATGGGCTCCTGTGGGGCCACCACGCTCTCTCAGGGAGCCCTCTGAGGCTCATCAGTAGGATCATTTACAGAGCTTGCATTGTGTGCAATGAAACCCAACCTGGCAGCCACCAAGCCCTCAGATTTTCAGTGTAAAACAAAGTGCAGCTTCCCCCACAGAGCGTCCTGATTAAACAAATTAACCATGGCATTGCTTGCAAATACACACGCTAGCGTGCAGGAAATGAACAGATACAATGGCCAAGTCTGTATTTAATTTTAATTAAATTTCATTCTGTAGCTCAATTAATCCACATCTCCAAATGTCAGCAGGACTTAGGCAAATGGAATGACATCTGCTGCACTGCACAAGACTATAAAACCATCACTGCAGCTAGGTCTCTGGAAGCACACCAGGAAAAATGAAATATCTTTATTAAGTCCGTAGCAATGTATAGAAGCTTAACTCAGAGTCTAATAAAAGAACATAAACTAGGGAAGAAAATTGGACTAAGAACGTGAGTGGTTTTTGGCATGGCAAACAGTGCTCAATACCCTGCCTTGTGTTATTTACTATGACCATACTGAATTCAAAATTATGTAGATTAGTTTTCTTTCTTTTAAGGAACCCAAACTTTCTTTCTGTGGTAGGAGAATTGGTGGATGAGGGTTGATCATTCCACATGGAATATGGAAACAACCACATCAGCTATGCAAGGTCATTTGATACAAGAAGAAGCCAGGCTGTGACTTGTAGTATGAGTAACGACAAGCTTTCATGAATAATTCTGTTCTGTTACTTACAATATCAGATTAGGGGATTATTTTAAAATAAAAACTCAGACATTATTAATTGGAAAGATGGGGTTCTCTCCTGACAATAACTGGCTTGAGGAAATAGCTGTGTGATGATTTTAGAAAATATCAATGTGCTCATCAGTGTTAGAGGATAAGAATCAGTGAATCTTCGTAACATAAACCCATTTACTTTGATACAATAAAAATGATATAAAGTATCTTTTCTAGGGAGAACAAAAATGTAAAGAATATATTACAATAAAATACAATTTATTTCTTTAACAGGCAGAGAAGCCCAAAGAATTAGGCAAGCTCTGGAGGAATGGCAAAAGGCTGAAGGTCGGTGTTGAAACAAGAGTAGGACTGTAGCTAATAAATTACTGGGGAAACCCAAAACAACAGCAATAACAGGAGAGAGAGAGAGAGAGAGAGAGAGAGAGAGAGAGAGAGAGAGAGAGAGAGAGAGAGAGAATGCACATGTGAGAGAGAATATGTTTCTCAATTCAGAGATTTTTTTTTCTTTTTTTCAATTTTATCTACTCTGGAAATTAAACCTCTGATATCCTGTCAGCATCTGAAACTGTGGAACTGAAACTTTATCTAATAACAATGTGCATGGAGGACCAATGAGTTTCTAGCCATATTAAGCCTGCCTTCTGAGAAGTCCAACCAAGATGAATGTCTAGAGTCTTAGGTTGTTTCCTTGTAGCTGTTATAAAAATGCCCTGGCAAAAGCAACTGAAGAGAGAAAGAATTTATTTGGCTCACAGTTCCAGATTACAGTCTGTCTCTGTGGGTAGGCTGAGCTGGCATGAACTGGAGGCATCCATACACATCACATTTCCAATCAAGAGTAGATGGCAAGGACATGGGCATGTAAGTGGTCAGTTCACTTCCTCTACTCTTACAAGCCACAGGACATCCTATGTTCAATACCACTCACTGAGACTTTCTTCCAGGCACTTCTAGATCATGTGAACTTGACAATTAACATGAACCATTACTCCTGGCATACTGAAGTTGAATCAGGATCCGGTAATGTATCACCAATTTAGTCAAGATTAAAGCATCAGTCTAGTTAAAGAATAAAGCATAGTGTGTTATTAATAATTCAAATATGTCAATGAAGGAATTGAAGTTGTGAGAAAGAGTTTTAATTGAGTTCACGATTAGTTACTCCTAAGAAATTCTTTCTATGTAACGAGAAACACTCTGGTTGTAACAATTCATACTTTGTTTACCTTGTTAGAAGGGTTACATTTAGAAAGCTAAGTCTAGAAATTTGAAATGTGCAATTGTAGCTACTAGGTATTAACTACATTTCTCAAAGGTCCCATTAGTGGAGAGGGTGCCTGAACCGGCCTTCCCCTGTAATCAGATGGACCTGATGACTACCTTAATTGTCATCAAAGAACCTTCATACAGCAATTGAAGAAAGCAGATGCGGAGATTCATAGTTAAGCACTGGGTTGAGAGTCTGGAGACCAGTCCAAGAGAGGGAGGAGTGATAATATTACCAAAATGGTCAAAATTATGATGGGGATACCCACAGAAACACATGACCCAAACTAGTGGGAGTGCACTGTTTCTGGACTGACAGTGGGGAACCTGCATAGGACCAAACTAGACCCTCTGACTGTGGGTGACAATTATGTGGCTGGGGCATTCTGTGGGGCCACTGGCAGTAGGACAAGGACTTATCCCTAGTGCTTGAACTGGCTTTTTGAATCCCATTCTAATGGAGGGATAACTTGCCCGGCCTAGATATGGGGGGGTTGTC
The DNA here is from genome assembly GCF_950005125.1 of Chionomys nivalis. Lineage (NCBI taxonomy): Eukaryota > Metazoa > Chordata > Mammalia > Rodentia > Cricetidae > Chionomys > Chionomys nivalis. Next base: position 66,565,934 of record NC_080100.1, read on the forward strand.
TTGGTCCTGTCTCAAAGTGGTATAGCAGACTTTGTTGACTCCCTGTGGAAAGGCTTACCCTCTCTGAGGAGTGGACAGGGGTAAGGTGGGGGAAGATAGGGGAAGTAGGAGGAGGGGAGGGAGTGGGAATTGTGAATGCTATATAAAATGAGAAAATATTTTTTTCTCTTTTTTATTTTATTTCATTTTAATTTTTATTTTTTTTAAAAGAAAACAAACTATCTTGTTTTCATTATATATATTTATCCAAGTTCCCCTACTTTCCCCTCCTCCCATTCCTTCTACTTCTTCCCTCCCTCCCTCCACTCCATAGAGAAGGTAAGGCACCTTGCTTTGGGGAAGGTCCAAGGCTGAACAAGGTAACCATCCAAAGAGAATAAGATCCCAAAAAGCCAGTAAAGGCAGTAGGGATAAATCCTAGTGCCACTGCCAGTGGAAAAACAAAAAACCCAGGAGAACCAAAACAATCCTGTACAATAAAGAAACTTCTGGATACATCACCATCCCTTATATCAAGCTCTATTACAGAGCTACCATAATGAAAATAGCTTGGTATTAGCATAAACACAAAGAGGTTGACCAATGGAATCGAGTTAAAGACCAGGATATTAATCCACACACCTATGAACATCTGATTTTTGTTAAAGAAGCTAAAATTATACAATGGAAAAAAGAAAGCATCTTCAACAAATGGTGCTGGCATAACTGGATGTCAACATGTAGAAGAATGAGAATAGATATATGTACCTCCATGCACAAAACTCAAATCCAAATGCATTAAAGACCTCAAAATAAATCTGACCACACTGAACCTAATAGAAGAGAAAATGGAAAGTAGCCTACAAGACATGGGCACAGGAGACCACTTCCTAAATATAACACCAGTAGTATAGACACTGAGAGCAACAATACATAAATGGAACCTCCTGAAACTGAGAAGCTTTTGTAAAGTAAAAGACACAGAAGGCAGCCTACTGAATGGGAAAAGATCTTCACCAACCCACATTAGACAGAAGACTGATATCAGAAATATATAAAACCTCAAGAAATTAGAAATCAAAATTCCAAATAATCCAATTAAAAATGGGGTACAGAACTAAACAGAATATTCTCAACAGAAGAATCTCAAATGGCTGAAAGATACTTAAGGACATGTTCAACACCCTTAGCCCTCAGGGAAATACAAATCAAAACAACTCTGAGATATCATCTTATACCTGTCAGAATAACTAAAATCAAAACACCAACAATAGCCTTTGCTGGAGAGGATGTAGAGTAAGGGCAACACTCATCCATTGCTGGTGGGAACACAAACTTGTATAACCACTTTGGAAATCAGTCTAGCCATTTCGTAGAAAATTGAGAAAAGATTTTTTCAAATAAAAAAAGGATTTAAACTATGGTTGGTACTAACTTGGACTTCTTAGTTGAGGTTTTTCTTGATGTCAAGAGCTCCAAGTCAGAGCTATACCAGAATTCCATATACCACTGTAGGTCTAAAAGGCAGGAAGCTTCTATTTATGCATTGCTATTGTCAGAAATAACTTCTGTCTTGAGTGAAGACCATTTAAATATGAACCTGGATAGACTATGAAGTAAAATTGTATATCTTTAGATGCAGAAACTGTTTATGCATAATTAAATTAAAATTCCATATTTTCTCTACTATCTAATTCATTCCCTCAACTTTAAGGTATTTCCTCACACATATACCCATACTCTGATAGAAAGTCATTATTACTCCATCCCTCACCCTTAGTTTTCTCTAAGGTTGGATCTTCATAGTCACATAAGACAAGGACCTATCTTATTAGAGTCCTTTCCTAATGAAATATAAACCCTTCAGCTTAGCTGACTTAAAGAATAAGTTTAGTAAAGCATCAATATTTAGATAAAGATCACAAAGTATGAATTGGTAGCAGACACTAATAATAATTAACCAATCTTCTAGACATTCACTATTTTAAGCTCTACTCACACATTACATGTTGTGTTAGACTAAAAAATCTGCCTAGTTGATATGAAAAATTAACACGAACAACAAAATTAAGATCAGGAAGTTTTGTTAGAAAAAGCAAAAATTAGAGGTTTAAAATTATCATTCTAGACAATATTTCAAATTCAAAGGATAATGTAAGAGGGACTGGCACAATTTGCAAATTTCTATGATAAGAGTGCAGTTTATAAAGACATTAGTAGGAATACACAATCGCTTCCATCCATCAGATTGCATTCCTTCATCTTTCCCTTTTTCTTTTTTTTTTTTTTTTTTTTTTTTTTGATTTTTTGAGACAGGGTTTCTCTGTGGTTTTGGAGCCTGTCCTGGAACTAGCTCTTGTAGACCAGGCTGGTCTCGAACTCACAGAGATCCACCTGCCTCTGCCTCCCAAGTGCTGGGATTAAAGGCGTGCGCCACCACTGCCCGGCTACTCCCTTTTTCTTTTAGCCCATTCTATGAACTAGCCTTGCCCCACCATATACTTAACTGCTTTTGTTCCACCTCATCTTTTCTTACCTCCATTCCTTCTTCTTTCTTTCTATAACCTGCAAATGTACATTCTTTTCCAGTCATTGTGCTGGATGTCAAAGGGAGGTAATTAGGACCAGGTATCTATCACCAAGAGCTTTTTACTATCTATAGGAAGGTTAAACAATTGGTATACATGCACATGATGGCTGTACTGAGAGTAACTGAAAGCCAAAATTCAGGACACCTGAAACCAGCAGCTTCACTGGATAGGGGATTCCTGGAAGGTATCCTAAGAAGGAACAGAATTATCAAAGAAGAAAGGAATGGAGGAAGTTTAAAGCAGCTACAAAAATATGACACAGCAGTTGGAAAGCATCAAAGATATCCATTCAAAAAAGTTCACTGTGGTAGCCAGGGGAATGACAGATTAGCTTTATATTTCAGAAGGATCACACTAGCAGAAGAGTGGTAAGTGTATTTAAAAATAATGAAACTGGAGTTTGTAAGGCCAGTTGGGGGCATATTTTTCCTACTGGATTCTGGGTGAGGAATGATTAATACCTGGTGACTATACAGATAACAACATACCTGGTAGACTCACAACCAAGTCCTGGGTTTCTTCATACTTAATCTAGAGATATCTCTAATATACTAGAAGTAAAATATCTATGGTAAAAACAATACCTTTTGCTGTTGGCTCTATTTATTACATGTAGGTTTTTTAAAAAATATTTTGTTCTTCGACCAGCATTTTGAACTCTGGTAACTCCTTGGGTTTTTTTTTCTGTCTCTAATAAAAATTTTTATATGACATATTTTGTTCATATTCTTCCCTTTTTCACAACTCTTTCATGTTCTCTCTCTCTTAAAAATGACAACAACCAAAAATAAAAATAAAACAAAAATTAAAATCAAAAGAACAAAAAACTCAATAAGAAAAAAAAATACCAAAAAAAAAATATAAAACAAGAAGTCCACAGAAAACATGGAGTCCATCTTGGTTCTGGCCAACCATTCCTAGGCATGGAGTGTGGTTGTGATGGAGGATATCCAGTGACACTCCATAGGAGGAAGCAGGTCTTCCCTTCAGGGATCAATTCCCTCTAAGTCTATCCTGAGTTCTTGGCCTGATGCACTCATCTTCTGTGTATGGAGATGAGCCATTGGTAGCAGACACTACTAATAATTCATCAATCTTCTAGACATTCACTATTTTTAAGTTCTACTTACCCATTACATGGTGTATAATACTCAAAAAAACTGCCTAGTTGTTATTAAAAATTAATATAAACAACAAAATTAAGATCAGAAAGTTTTTGTTAGAAAAAGCAAAAATTTGCATGCTCTTCTCACCACCTTGATGCTATTGCATTATTTTTTATTTATTATTTTTATTGAGCTCTACATTTTTCTCTGCTCCCCTCCCTAGCTTTCCCTTCCCCTTCAACCCTCCTCCAAGGTCCCCATGCTCCCAATTTACTCAGGACATCTTGTCTTTTTCTACTTCTCATGTAGATTAGATCCATACACATCTCTCTTAGTGTCCTCATTATTGTCTAAGTTCTCTGAGATTGTGATTTGTGGGTTGGTTTTCTTTGCTTTATGTTTAAAAACCACTTATGAGTGAATACGTGTGATAATTGTCTTTCTGGGTCTATGTTACCTCACTAAAAATGATGTTTTCTAGCTCCATCCATTTGCCTACAAAATTCAAAATGTAGTTATTTTTTCTGCTATGTAGTACTCCACTGTGTAAATGTACCACATTTTTCCTTATCCATTCTTTGGTGAAAGGGCATTTAGGTTGATTCCTGTTTCTGGCTATGACTAACAAAGATGCTATGAACATAGCTGAACACATGTCGTTGTGGCACGATCGAGCATCCTTTGGATATATACCCAAAAGTGATATTACTGGGTCTTGACGAAGGTTGTTTCCTAATTTTCTGAGAAACTGTCACACTGACATCCAAAGGGGCTGTACCAACTCACATTCCAGTAGCAATGCAGAAGTGTTCCCTTTTCCACACAACCTCTCTAAACATGAGTTGTCATCACTGTTTTTCATCTTGGCCATTCTTACAGGTGTAAGATGGATTCTCAGAGTTGTTTTGATTTGCATTTCTCTGATGACTAAGGATGTTGAACATTTCTTTAAATGTCTTTCAGCCATTTTAGATTCCTCTGTTGAGAGTTTTTTATTTATGTATGTACTCCATTTTTTTATTGGATTATATGTTCTTTTGGTGACCAATTTCTTGAGTTCTTTGTATATTTTGGAGATCAGACCTCTGTCTGATGTGGGGTTAGTGAAGATTTTTTTTTGTTCTGTAGGCTGTCATTTTGTCTTGTTGACCATGTCCTTTGCTTTACAGAAGCTTTTCAGTTTCAAGAGATCCCATTTATTAATTGTTTCTCTCAGTGTCTAAGCTGCTGGGCTTATATTTAGGAAGTGGGAAAACATCAAACGGAAAAAGAAAGCATATATAACAAATGGTGCTGGCATAACTGGAGATATGTAGAAGAATGAATATAGACCTGTATCTATCACCATGCACAAAACTCAGATCCAAAATGGATCAAAGACCTCAACATAAAGCCATCCACACTGAACCTTATAGAAAAGAAACACATTGGCACAAGAGACCATTTCCTAAATATAACCCCAGCTATTGCTACAGAGCTGCTACTGTTGCTACTTCGTTGTGTGCCCTTACACCCTGAGGCTGGTACCTTTGAAACCTTTCAGGTGAAGCAGTAAGGGCATACCTGTGATCTTTACATGCTAAGATGAGAAAACTTAGCCTTAAATGCTAAAAAGATGTTATGATGGTCCAGTCAGTTACCAAACACAACCAACTGCTCCACAGATTTAAATCAGCTACCTAATTCCAGGGTATGAGAAGCTAAAACCGCATCAGGGAGAAGCACTGTCTAAGTCATGTTCAACAGCTAAGGCATCAGCAAATCAGCTGTTGTCCACACTGTACTTCTAAATATTTCCATATGCAGAATATACAGAGAAGTTAATCATGTGACAAAACAACCCCCTGTGCTTTAGTATGTGTTAATACACAGCACAATAGGCTTGTAGGAATGTGTCAGAAGTTCTGTGGAACATGGGGTGTGTGGGGGAGAATGTGATATAGTAAATGTGTACATTCTTGTTGAATTAAATATAGGGTCAAGTTTTACACACAGAGAGACACATAAACACACACACACAGGTATGTGTGAGCAAGCAAGCATGCCTAAAAGAATGCTATTATTTGTGTTACTTAGAGCACAGACATATAAACAATAAAATATCAGGAAGGAAAAGCAAAAAATAAAAATTCTTCAAATCTAATTTTTCCTCCTTAGCAACAAGGATCCTGTTGTAGTTTGTTTAACTATTTCTGTGAAGAAAAACCATAACCAAAAGCAATCTGAGGGAGGAAAGGTTTTACTTCGTTTACACTTCCATATCCCCATCCATTATTGAGGGAAGCCAGGACAGGAGCTCAAGCAGAAACCTAGAGGCAGGAACCAAAGCAAGGACCTTGGAGCAACACTGCTTACTGACTTGCTCTCCGTGGCTTGCTCAGCTTGTCTTTTATACACCCAGGACCACCTGCCCTGTGAGGTAAAATGCCTACAGACTTGCCTACAGGTCAATATGAGAAAATTCTTTGTGAGGTCCTCTCTTCCCGGGCAACTCTAGCATGGCATGCTGACAAACCCTAAGGAACACAGACACACAGCACCATACCCTGGAAGACATCACCTCTGATGCCCAACAAGTTCCAACAAGCCTAAGAAGTGAGAACTTCTGATGCGGCATAATAACCAGGCTAGCTTAATATGAAATAGTAAACTTTAATGAGGGAATAGCTTATAACACCAGGGATCCAGCGATGAGCAGGAAGTACAAAAAAGGACCGAAGGGGCTCACACCCGCCAGATTTATACGTAAACATTAGCCCAAGGTGAACATGCCCCCTTGGGCTGGGCTTCTCCTACATCTCCCCCTTTTGTCTAAATAAGACAGAACCAAACCAAGTACAACTATATACAATAGGAACAAATAATAAATAAAATATTACAAATAACAAACAATATTGAGCAAGAAACATATAACAAAAGTTTTACTAAACATTCTATTTCAAGGAGTCTAAATAATGTAGAGAGTAACTATAATTATCTAATCTTCAACTCTGTCAAAGATCTGAGAAGGGAAGTAATATTACTTTAGCAACTAGGAAGTACAAACTAGAAACTTCCAAAATGTGCACAAATGCAGAGACAACTGACTACCTGGGCAATCACCCAAAGTCTCATTTGCAATGTTGAGTCAACCAACTTTGGCTAAGGCCTAACATAACTGACATACCATTATTAAAGGCAAAGAACTTTCTTAGAACTATCCTACCCTGTCTTGGCAAGATAAGACAATCCTGTTTCATCCACTTATGGATATTCTGTATCTTTGTCAGAAGTTGAGGTATGGGCTTTTCTTAACCTAAAGGCCAGTTCTGCCAAGCTCCCAGTGGAGTGTCTTTGGTGCTCAAGGTTCTCTTGGGAGTAGAGCGGTGTTGCCAGGAGTGTTTGTGTCTCATTGGCATGGAATTCTAGGTTAGATTAAAGGCAATTTTCTACAGCTCTTTGAAGATATTGAAGATTATACTATCTATACTAAATATAATCTCTATATATCTAAAGAACCTAATTATCCTAAATATATATATATATATATATATCAAACATATAATTCTCAATACCTATCTAACTTGAAGACTAAGAGAATAAACAACTGTGCAATATATGAGGACAATGATCTCCAACTGTAAACAATGTCATTACATAAATAATATTAGAGGTAGAAATGTAAATTGCAATATGGTAAATATATCATTTATTTTCCTTTTAACACTGCCTGGCCCGTTAGGTCCAGCCTCTTACTGGCTAACTCTCATATCTTGATTAACCCATTTCTAATAATGTGTGTAGCACCACGAAGTGGTAGCTTACCAGGAAAAATCCTAACCTACGTCTGTCTCGGAGAGGAGAGTCATGGCAACTGCCTGACTTGGCTTCTTTCTCCCAGCATTCTGTTCTGTTTACTCGCCTACCTAATTTTCTATCCTATTAAAGGGCCAAGGTAGTTTCTTTACTTAACCAGTGAAATCAACACAAAACAGAAGACTCCCACATCAAACTTCTGGTGGAATTGGCTTGGAAATTCCAAGCTTTCTAATTTCCTAGGGTAAGCCGATGTGTAGACCTGAACGGTACCTTTAGGGCAGGGTGTCCCACCTATACACTATCAACATTTCAGGCCAAATGACCTTTACAGTGACAGGTCACCTTGCATTGTGCATAGTAGGATGTTTGGCACTTACCATGGTCAACCAACTACATGCAATATTAAAATCTCCTCCAGTGGCAGCCAAAAGCATCTCCAAACAAAACTAGTGTTCACTGATAGGGAGGAGGATTATAGAAGCTTTCAGTGGCGGTTTCTCAGAAAAATTGGGATCAACCTACCCCTGGACCCAGCAATACCACTCTTGGGAATATACCCAAGAGATCCCTTATCATATAACAAAAGCATTTGTTCAACTATGTTCATAGCAGCATTATTTCTAATAGCGAGAACCTGGAAGCATCCTAGGTGTACTTCAATGGAAGAATGGATGAAGAAAGTGTGGAATATATACACATTAGAGTACTACTCTGCGGTAAAAAACAATGACTTCTTGAATTTTGCATGCAAATGGATGGAAATAGAAAATACTATCCTAAGTGATGTAACCCAGACCCAAAAAGAAGATCATGGGATGTACTCACTCATAATTGGTTTCTAGCCATGGATAGGGGGCCACTGAGTCTATAATTTGTGGTCCTAAAGAAGCTAAACAAGAGGGCAAACCCAAGGAAAAACATATAGTTATCCTCCTGGCTATGGGAAATAGACAAGATTGCCGGGCAAAAAATTGGAATCTTGGGGGTGGGGGGTGATGGGGGTAAGGGGAGATGGAGAGAGAAAAGTGTGAAGGAGAGGATGAGGGGAACTTGGGGAAACGGGATGATTGGGGATATAGGAAGGTTGGATAGGGGAGCAGGGAAACTCATATCTTAGTTAAGGGAGCCACCTAAGGGTTGGCAAGAGACTTGAACTTGGAGTGGCTACCAGATGCCCAGGGCAATGTCCCCAGTTAGTTCCTTGGGCACCTGAGGATAGGGAACCTGAAAAGAACCTATCCTATAGCCATACTGATGAATATCTTGCATATCACCATAGAACCTTCAACTAGCAATGGATGGAGATAGAGACAGAGACCCACACTGGAGCACCGGACTGAGCTACCGAGGTCCTAATGAGGAGCAGAAGGAGGGAGAACATGAACAAGGAAGTCAGGACCATGAGGGGTGTACCCACCCACTGAGACAGTGGGGCCCATCTATTGGGAGCTCACCAAGGCCAATTGGACTGTGACTGAAAAAGCATGGGATCAAACCGGACTCTCTGAACATGGTGGACAATGAGAGCTGACGAGAGGCCAAGGAGAATGGCACGGGGTGTTGATCCTACTTCAGGTTCTGGCTTTGTGGGAGCCTAGACAGTTTGGATGTTCACCTTCCTAGACCTGGATGGAGGGGGGAGGACCTTGGACTTTCTACAGGGCAGGGAACCCTGACTGCTCGTGGGACTGGAGAGGGAGGAGAAGAGGAGTGGGGGGAGGGGGAGAGGGGCGGTAGGAGGGGGAGGGAAATGGGAGGCGGGGAGGAGGCGGAAAATTTTTTTTTCAATAAAAAAAAAAGAAAGTTTTATATCAAAGGTTTTCTTTCCATTTTGCTAATATATAGCAGTGTCAGATAGAACTTAAAACTATATTGATTTTCCAAACAAAATTTCAGTTGGAAGGATTCAGACTTACTTTTAAATTTACATAGACGTATACAGCCGAATATAGCCAAACATATATTTAAGGAGAAGAACATGTCTTGTCACATATTGACATATACATACCACTAAAAAATCATACTGGATTGACATAAAAGTAGACAAAATAATGAGTGGACAAAAAATATCTTTTTTCCTCTGAAAAAAACTCTGAATTATATGTTTAAGATTCACACAGTGCATTATATATCCATTTTAAATGAAAATTATAAATTTAAAAGTGAGTAAGGAGAGGGTTAGAGATACAGCTGAGAGGTAGAGTGCTTGCCTAGTTGATCTGACCTGTAGCACCACAAAAGAGAGGAAGCGGGGGTAAGAGGGAGAAGGAAAGGGAAAGGAAAAAAGAGAGAGGGAGACAGAGAGAGAGTCACAAATAAATTTTCTAATTTTTGCAAAATGAGAATGGTCAACTAGGGCATTTTAGACAGTAATCTTAATTTAAAAATCAGAATTTATAGTTCCTATTTGATTTTGTAAATAATTTAAATTCTAACTTTTTTTGCCAGTATCATTCTTAAAACAAGATTGTTTTTTTAGGTGACTGCTTAAAAAAATACAACCTGCCTCTCTATTGTAAGAAATGATTATAGCAATAACCAGAGAAAGGCAAATATCACGGGGAATATTTCCAAGTGCAAATATATAAAGTGGGAAAGAGACACGAGGCATAAAGGTTCTGTGGGTGGAGAGAGGGCGTGTGAAACGAGAGAGAAGGCTCTGGAAATAGAAGCTAAGGGAAGCTATAAAATAAAATGATTCTCAACAAAGCAGAAGAATTCAATAATTACCTTTAGTGGGTTGCAGTTTGATGGAAATAATCTAAACATTCAAGACTAAATTGCAGAAGGAGGTAGGAATCTAAATTCGGAAATTTTATCTTTACACCTGAGCTGATGGTTCCAACAATTAAGAATTTTTTTATTACCTTTCGGAAGGGAATACCAGTACTACTCTTATCTCCTGAGTTTCTCTGTGCTCGTGATTCCAAAGTGCTCTGAAAATACCTTGTGACAAGTGTGACGTCTCTTTAGGGGATGGATAAATTGAGGCATGTGGAGTCTAACTGACCAGCTCACTGTCTCACTGGTAATACCAGAAACAAAACTGAAGATTTTTCTGTTATCCAATGAAGGGTTGTTTTCTGTCCCAGGCTAAATGATCAGTAATTTACTTACCACAGAATAAAGTTGTTTTCTAAGGACTAATCATCAATATAAAACCTGGGTAGAAGTAACATTCATATTATAGCACTAAGATCATTAATAGTAGATTTGTTAAGTTGTCAGAAAAAATCATTTATTGTTTCCAAACTGATGTAGATACGGTAAATTTCACAGTGATGAGATAGTTAAAATAGTTAAGGTTTATCTTACATTTTCTGTGGGGTTGGAGGCAGTGAGCCGGGTCTCAGACAGCTGCAGACTGCACTGGAACCTGCCGTGGAGTGAAGGTTGAACTCTTGTTTCTGTAGCCCCACATCCTCAGTTCTGGGATTGTAGGCAGTACAACCACATGTGACTTTTTACATTTTACTTATGGTTCCTAATAATTTATATAATTTTCTTCTGAGTGCACTATCTGTAATTCTATTAATTTAAGAGCAATTGCTACCCAACTTAAAAAAGTTTTAGACTTATGACTTTTCAAACTCAACACATTTTTTGTAATGTATAATTACTTAGATGATGAGCATGGTTACTAATTAAACACAAACTCCTGAATACCTAAACTGACAACCACAGGCATACTTTTACAGATCTTGTAAGTATTAGTGGATCTTATGTTGATATGTTAAAAAAAAAAAAGGACCCCAGCCAGCTTTTCCACTACATACTGAACACAGGCAAATGCTCATCTGGGTCTAACACAATCTCAACACTTGTGACACTTAAAACTGCCTACCACAATGAACTGGGGCCACGACATTTTATATAAAAATTACATATTTTGACTGATTATCTCCCCATAATGAGTTAAAGTAGCACGAATAACCAGTCAGTTTCTCCCTTCATGCTTTGCTCTTCTCTGACTTGACATGTTCTTACAGCACTAACTGACCTTGCTCTTCCTTTACGAGATGCTTTGTTTGGACAGGACCGAGTTGGGAAAGTAGACGTAAAGGCTAGTATCCCTGAGGACATTTACAAGAACTGCTGCCTATGTGGTCCTATTATGCACTGGTCAAAATAACGCTCAATTACACTTTAAGACACTGTGCAAGAAGCTGCCACCAAATGGGTACTTCCTATTCTAACCACCACAGCATGGTTCCTGGCTGACACTAACCGTCCTGCAGACAAGCTACCAGTTTCTATATTGTGCCATTTTTATACCAAATACTCATCAGAACCTCCCTTCTCTCACTTCCACTGAATGAGTGTAAACTTGGAGCATACTATTATATTCTCTCCACAGTCTGGGCTTACAAGTTGCTAAAACTATTACAGACCAATGATGTACTATTTTGTTGCTTTTAAATATCTCCTGTCTTTTTCTCCCTTGACCTTTTTCTTTCAAGACTCTCTGCCAAGGATAGTTCTAGTGAAATAGTTCCTTAATCTAACCCTCTCAGGGCTTCATGAGGCCAGGTATCTCTACGTTCTCCAGCTTCCCCTGACCACTTCTCTCTTGGTCATGTAAAACACTGTATTGCTTCCACTGAAGAGATTCAATAGCATCCTTATGTGGTCATTTTTGTGCAAATCTCAGTTTCTTTCATGGACTGGGCCCCCTGAAGGCAGTTCTCTAGTCTGTGCAAAGACTAGCATTATACACAAGCTCCAGTATGTATTTGTTAAATGGGGGAAATAATGGGAAAAAAAGCAATTACAGGTGTAAGATTGTCAAATTGGTGAAATAAATAAAACCAAAAACTGTATGTGTAAGTTATACAAACTTGCAGATTACTGAAATAACTGTTTATTTCTCCCCAAAGAAGATAGTTTTAGAACACACATAGATTAACAGCAAGAAATGGGAAATATTTTGTTCACTGATCTAACCCTGAGTACCAAAGGCAATGCCAGGCATGTGATAGACATTAATAGATATTTGTTGAATAATACTTCATAAGATAGTTATTCTTAAAGGTACTCTGGTATTTAATATATTCTTTCAATTTTTTTTTGGCCCTCAATTTCTAAACTAGGTTGTACTGAGTAGAAGATAACCTAGACTAACCTCATTTTATCAATACACGTTAAACCATCTCAAAACAGATATTCAGGATAACATAAACTGTCAATGAGTAGGAATATTGCAAGTCAACATGCTCCCTTAAGAGAGAGAATTGAACTTTTTTGAAAAGATTATGTGTTTTTTGATTTTCAGATGAATGAAGTTATTTCACATATGCTGAATTTGTAAAAGAATTTCAGGGCAATTCGGGATTTTGCATTTGGGGACTATTGCTCAGGCTCAGCTGGGCTGAGAAAGGTGTGAGAAGTGCAAATCCGTCAGGTAATTCCAGTACTGCTAGAGCTGGGGGCATCACTTTCGACCAACTGCTAACAGCTCTTAGTTAAGGCGGCCATAATCATAGGCTTAACGTTACACAGCACTTACGGCCATGACCAGAAAGAGTATACTGGAAGCTGAGGTTGAGCTGAGGGCCAGCTTCTTGAGGAAACTTTTTCTAAATCAAAAACTGCAAAGGTCACATCCCAGATAATGCCAGGGAGAATCCACAGCAATTCTGACAGCAATGGTGAAAACTGTAATCAAGTTCTGCTACCTAAGTGGTACATCGCCCAATTCACTGATGACAAAACAGAAACCCCTAATCGGGGACGTCAGCTTGCTGTCGGAGCAGGGTCGGAGCACACACGATGGCTGCGTGGTGCCGAGTCAGGGCAAGCAAAGCAGGGAGTGCTAAATTCTAAAACACTGCTGTTTGTTGTTTCTTTCTGCTTATGCTGGGGTGGGGGGGCAGAGAGAGAGACAGACAGAGAGAGAGAGAGAGAGACAGAGAGAGAGGGAGACCGGGACAGAGATTCAGCCCAGATAAATGTTCCCTATTCACCAAGAGGTCTTTGGTAATTCCACCCAACCAAACCCCACGGATAATTAAGATCTATTCATAAATTCTTCAACTCCTGTGGATAGGAGGCTAAGGGTAGGCATATGTTCCCTTTCCTGTAGAGTCCATAGGACTGCCGTCTAGTGAGTGACTCAATTAGTTGGTGGTGGGTTGAAATCTTGTCTTTGTCTACATAGGTCTGTAGGCTGGTGTAATGGCTGGTATCTGCCTTTTGCTTTTTGTATGAGGTTATCCTTGGCTCTGACTGCTACAATGCATAAGCTAGCCCCATCCATCCTGAGCTCATCTTATCTCCAGGTCTGGGCTCCCCATCTATGAATGACCAACATAAAGACAAAATGAGACAGTATAGACAAATCTGATGCCACCAGTGCTAGGTAAATAAATGGCTCCTGTAATTAAATAACCTCCAGCTTCACATAGAATATCCACTAGTTTTTAGATAGTAATGACTCACAGCTAGCAAACTAGCAATTCATAATCCTTCAGCCTTTCTGAATCCTTCAGCCTCTCTGAATCCTTCCTTGCCAGATCTTATAGTTCACTAATTATCATTTTATGAAGAAAAATAGGCAAGTAGTTCAGCTGCTGTGTCTTCCTTATATTTAGAAAACAAGCATAATTACCCTGAGAAAACGAGAAATCTTATTTGTCAAACCAGGACTTTTAAGAAAATTACTGTGTTCATACAAGTGTTCTCTATATTTCTCTTGTTAAAATTTCAAGTGCCTGAGAAATGATGACGTATAAAAGACTTTTACTTTATTTAGAATCTGAAGAAAATTATTGTATTAGAGATTACTTCCTTCTGAACATCTTAACAAAATGGTTTGGGAAATGTCAGTTCCCCATTTACTGAACTTCTATAAACAGATGCTAAATGTAAACATTTACAACTCACCACTAAAGAGCGAGTTTAACAAAACAGTCTTATTGTTCCAGTGATAGCATGTTGTGTCATGAGGCCAAACAGTACCTTACCCTGTTACAGAGATCAAGTGGCCACTCCTGAAATCCATCAGCCTACTGGAGATGCTCCTGATGCGAAGACACGTGAGCATCCAGAGCCTCCCAAAAAGGATCCTGGGGACTCAGACAGCCAGGCTCACTAACTTTAGCCGATATGGCACAATGCCTATTGCTTCTGCTCCCTAGAAGAGGTTTATTCTTCACTCAGTTTGCGGAAAGAACCCCTGTGACGGAAACGGAGGGAATTCTAGACAGAAGTGAACAGGAAGCAGTGAGTCTGTAGTTGGGTCTCAGCTTAGGGCCATCTGCAGTGACCCTCCAAACCCTTTAAATGTAGATGTCCTAATTCACAAATGTGAAATAATACAGAGTTTTCTCCCTTCTCTGAAGTGTATTAGTTTTCCAATTAAAGGTTGTGTTTCAAATAAAATAAGGGCTATATTAAAGATAAGGCTACAAAATTAAAACAAAAGCACACACAGGTTGGATTTCAAACAAGAGTTTCAGGTCACTTGAGGCGCCTGCATTAAGGATGCTGTGAGCTTAGCAGGCGGGGCTGGAAAGTGAGCTGTGTGTGAGTCAGGCACCAGCGGTCAGCCTGGCTCATTTGAACAGACAGGTTTATCTACAGCTAGGATTGCAAGTCTTTGGGGCAGAAATTTAGCACCGATTTCAGTAATAAATAAGCACAAAATCTGGGAGGCTTCCTTCTTTCTTTTTTATTTTATCTGTCCATAAACAAATACACATACGTCTGCATATGAGAAAATAAAAGCTTAAATTCTGTAGCAGCTTTTGTAAAAATAACGGAAACTTTTGTAAAAACAACCTTAAACACCCGATTTGCCAAGTCCAACAATATGCCAATTCTGTGAAAGCTGCTACCTGGACTGTTCTGACAGTCACCAGAGATGAGATGACTTAAATAGAAGGCTAATTACAGCTCCATCAGCCCCTCCTTAAAATTATAGCAAGGCCTTTTCATTAAAGTATGAACTGCCTTGGTCCACAAACCCTTCTTACTGTGACTGACCCCAAGTATGGGGGTTAGATACCTCTTCCTTGATTTCCTAATAGTGGCAGTTCTGGGTTCTTTGGGGGAGGGCAGGGGGCATAAAGTCCACATCCCATCCCCTTCTGGGGATGGAAAATGTTAATGACCAATAACAGAATTACTTATAGCTGATTTGTTTATTACTTAGTGAGTGCGTGTGTGTATACACTCCTTAGTCAATTGCTCTCTACATTAGTTTTTTTGAGACAGAGTCTCACTGAATGGCTTCCCAGTAATCTATAGCGATTTGCCTGCCTCCTTTCCCTCATCACAGACACCCTAGGGTTCCAGATGTGTGGTACCACACCCTTATCACAGACACCTTAGGATTCCAGATGTGTGGTACCACACCCTTATCACAGACACCCTAGGATTCCAGAAGTGTGGTACCACACCCTTATCACAGGCACCCTAGGATTCCAGATGTGTGGTACCACACCCTTATGACAGACACCCTAGGATTCCAGATGTGTGGTACCACACCCTTATCAAAGGTACCCTAGGGATCCAGATGTGTGGTACCATACCTTATGACAGACACCCTAGGATTCCAGATGTGTGGTACCACACCCTTATCACAGACACCTTAGGATTCCAGATGTGTGGTACCACACCCTTATCACAGGCACCCTAGGATTCCAGATGTGTGGTACCACACCCTTATGACAGACACCCTAGGATTCCAGATGTGTGGTACCACACCCTTATGACAGACACCCTAGGATTCCAGATGTGTGGTACCACACCCTTCATAGACACTGAGAATGTAAAATTAGATCTTCAGGCTTGTGAGGCCAACATTTGTTGACTGAGGAATCTCTCCAGTCCTATAGCTGATTAACTTATTTTTATTTTTAATAATACAATATTTTATCATTTCCATATTTTATCATATTCATCACCCCAACTATTCCGAAACCCAGGTCCCTCCTTAGCCCTGTCATTTCCTCCCCACTTGTGCCCATTTCTTTTTAAGTAGGGTTGAGCTTGCTGCACACATCTTTGTCCCCGCCCCCTACAATCTTTCTGCCCTCTTCTTCAGGGAGAGTCTACTGATTGACAACAAAACAAATGGATAAAACATCATTTGTCAGTGGCAAGTCTCAAGAAGCAGAGAGCAGCCTGGATTCTACTGTTAGGCACAACTGAGGTGTTTTTATTTTAAATATATTTTAAATTTTATTTATTTTACCTATCAACCACAGTTTCTACTCCAATTCCCCAACCTCCTTTCTACCCCCCCCCCCCATCCACTTCTCAGAAAGGGTAAGGCCTCCCATGGGTAGTCAACAAAGCCTGGCATATCAAGTTGAGGTAGGACCAAGCTCCACTCAACAACAACAAGGCTGAGCAAGGCATTCCACCATAGGGAGCAAGTTCTGAAAATGCCAACAGTTGAATTTTTAATAAATTACCTTCAAATTAGTTCATTTTATTATTATTTAATAATTATGCTATTTTATATAGATTTTTAGAGAACTTCTTGTTATGTGGCCAGCTCAACAAATGGAAACTGAGATGCACATAAAGTCATTTGAGAACTAATTTCTGGAATTACTGTATAACCACTCCAAATGGTTCCAGTTAGGTTGAAATGCACTTGGGATCTCCAGTCCTATTCTGTGACATTATTTCTTTGCTGATTTTGGCAAATGTTGAGAATCTAGTCCAGGACCTGTGCATGCTAGGCAAGTGATTTTTCCACCAAATCACAGCCCCAGTAGGGTTAAGAATCAGGGCGTGTATGATCAAAACACAGTATGCACACATATGAAAATGTCATGATGAAACCCAGCTTGTGCATTTTTATTATGTCTTAATTAATATATGCTGTTTAAATTATAATTGACATACATTATAATATGCCACTTAAAACATTAAAAATAACAAATGACAGCACAGCAGGGAAAACAAGACAGAACTCAAGTTCCTTCTAGTTTTTCCAAAGAAACCACTGGAGGCTTCAGTTTGTGTTCAAAACTTCAAGTTTATGTTCTTTATTTGTTTTTGGTGCTGGAATTTTAACTGAAGTCTAACACAGGCCATGGAAGCAATAAATCAATATAACTGAAAAGCATTACTTATATTTCTCTTGTCTGGTGATACTATTATTTAGTTTTTAGTAATATTGTAAGTTAGTTTCAGTATACATACTATCAACTATGGCATCTCTACGCTGGAATTCTTAACTTTACTCTATGTCTGGTGATGAGAACAGATTCTCTGCATGGCAAGGCAGGTGTTAGGTCCCACTGGCTCCAGATGTGAGATGTGCTGTCTGTGCCGCTGACGTAGAGAAGCAAGTGTGCCCATTTCTGTTGTCAGTAGCTTCCTCTACAGTTTGGATATGGTAAGACTTCATGCATTGTATGCCTGGTAGGATTGTTAATCCCTTCAATTTATAGTCAGCTCAGAGGAAGCCAAGATTAGCAACTCCTGCAACTTGATGGCAATGCTTGTGTGGGACTTTAAGCATTTAATGCTCTTCATCTGGGAGAAGATAGGGAAAACACACCAGTGACTCAATATTACACAGCAAGGTAGTTACATGCAGACATTTTCTCTCATTTTTTTCAGGTCTATATATACCAATACTTAAATTTACAAGTACTAAATTGTTAAAATGAATTTCACTCTTTTATTTGGTGTTTCTAATGTGAACTTTCACACTTAAAACTTTAATGCTGAAGGCAGAAATATGGTGCTAATAACAATTATAGAAGTTAAATGACTTTGGGAAGCTTATTTTAAAAGAGATAATTTATTTCTTAATGTATTAGAATAAGGAACAGAATATTAGCATTTATGAATTCCCTTACTAGAACTATTAAATATTTCAGGTTGTTTTGAGAAAGTTACTAAATATGTATATCTATTTCTTATCTAGAAAATGAAGATATGGACCTGAAATAAAACCTTTTAAACTATTTTTAGAATGGAAAGGTGGTGTAATACAAAAATTATTTCGTTGTGCACTAATTCACGTATACATTGTACACACATAAATTTCCCTATGACATCTTATAAAATATTGCAAATAGATAATCATCTTACTAAATTTTTTTTTTTTTTTTTTTTTTTTTTTGGTTTTTCGAGATAGGGTTTCTCTGTGACTTTGGAGCCTGTCCTGGAACTAGCTCTTGTAGACCAGGCTGGTCTCGAACTCACAGAGATCCACCTACCTCTGCCTCCCAAGTGCTGGGATTAAAGGCGTGCACCACCACCGCCCGGCATCTTACTAAAAAATTTAAGTGACAATATTGGCATATTGAAATAGTATACACATCTCCCATAAGATATTTTGGCTTGTTTGAACATATCATGAAATACTGAATGAGATGGTGCTCTTTATCACCATGGCATAACCTAGAATTACCTGGGAAGAGTGGGAGAAATGTCTACTCTGCATTAGCCTGTAGGTATGTCTGTGAGAAATTACATGAATTAAGTTAGTTAATGTGGAAAAACTCAGTTTATCATGGGAAGCATCATTCCTAGGTAAGGAGTATTGAACTATCTAAATGGTGAAAAACTGAACGGAACGGCAGTAAGTAGAATGCATACATTCACTCTCTCTCTCTGTGGTTCACTATGGGTGTGTCCATTTCCTTCAAGCTTCTGCCCTTGGCTTTTCTACACGATGGATTGTAACCTGGAACTTTGACTAAAATAAAACCTTCCCTAATCGCTACGAAGATTGTATAATCTGTTTCTCTTAAAGCAATTGCCTGCAACAAGAAACATTAATACTATAATTATGATTAGTTTTATATAAAATCTTTATAGTTCGGAAAAGAAGAGCAACTTCTGTGTACATTTGCCAGTGTAGGGGACAAAGCTCAAAGCCTGTGGCTAACAGAGCTATGGCTATATATTCCATAAAACCTTTGGATCTATATATTCCATAAGACCTTTGGATCTATATATTCCATAAGACCTTTGGATCTGCCATGCATCGTTGTGAGACTTCAGCTGAAGGAGGTAGGTGGGCAAGCAAATGACTGGCTCATGTTCCACAAAGACAAAGAAGAATGCCAGGGGATAAAGAGAGAGAGAGTGCCACCTACGTTGGTGGAGATGTCCACACATCCTGCTTCTATGGAGTGATTAGAATTTTGTTGGTCTCCATGAATGGGCTTTACTCTTTTGGGGGGATTAACAGCTGAATGGTTAATGTACAGGGAAAAGCTAATACTGAATTCTTACATATTTTTCTGACCACCCTTATCATTAATGTTTTTATATAAAGGTGTTCTAGTTTGAGCCACTCATTAGAAATTTGAAACAGAATCAAAGCTACTTCCGAATGAACTTTGGGTATTCTCCAGGAAGAAAATTTTTAGTTAGAAATAAAAATTGCACAAACTCTACATAGATAATTAATGGAAACTCTGAGTTATTTCTAGTCTTTAACTAAGTGTCAAGAAACATTTAATATTTTTCCAAACAAAACTATCTTGCTTGATTAAGTAGAAAGGAATGAATACAAAACTCTGGACTACCTTCAAAGCTAACACACATTATGTATATATTTAATATAGCTATGTGTCCAAACTATTGACTTACAGAAGAAACTGCTCTGCTGTCCTGTTATGCCAGGGAATGGACCTAGCATCATGCTTTGTGACTTTTGTCCTGATGAGCTTACAGTTCAGTCATGAGGAAAGGCCTTCTACACGCATGTGTAACAGAAGCATTACAAACTACAGAGCAGAACTGACTGTGAGGCTAAATCACAAACCCCTTCTCAATAAGAAAGTGGTTTCTTTTAGCGGAAATTATCAAGATAAATTTCAAGAAAGCAAGGGGCATTTAAAGGGTATTTAGCTTAATATATGCAAAATGACAAGGATTTTTGTAAAACGGCCAAATAAAATCAAACATAACGAGAACACATTATGAACAAATTACGCTGATTACAACTAATAGGTTTTTACAAGGAAGGTCTAATATAAAACAGGTTTTGGCTCTATCCCCCTAAAATGAGCCCTGAAATGCACGGGCCTCGTTTTCTGTTGTAATTATCAGGACACTTCCTGAACTTTGTAGTACGAACGACATTTGGAAGCCATAACTCTGGACACTGTACGCACAGAATGCACCTGTAACTGTGCAGCATAAAAGGCCACTATTCATTTTATCTTATTAGCAGCGCTCCTGGCCTCCACAGTCCCACTCCTCTGGCCCCCGCTTCAGGCTCGAGTCATGCAGATTGGAGTTGACTCTCAATTATACCGAGTCTTTCTCTGAAGATGACAGTCCAAATACAGTAGAGATAAAATACATCAAGGTTTAAAATAGGCCCGTTCAGCCCCAGTGCCGTTTCATCATGAGATGATATAATTCACGACGCCTCTGCCTAGCCTAACATATGTTCTATTCACAGCCCGCGTCACTCTTCATTTGTAATTATTTCCCTTTTTTCCTTCACCCCCATCTTGTAATACTTTGCTTGGTTGAAGACAAATACTGAGAGGCAAAGGGTATTATCACATGATGACCTGTTCCGGGGTGTTAAACCCCTGTCAAGGTTTGATTTGAACATGGGGTTCGATGACAGTCCATCAATTCAGGCATCATGTCCTGAATTAGACTATATTAATTATCACTTGAGAGCAATATGCATGAAAATGCTGTTTCATTGACTAAAAGGATCTGACTGAATAAAAATCTATTTCTCCTCTGATTGCTTATGGATAAAGACATTTTTTCTCTTTGCCTTGGATATTTCTTTACTAAAAATGATTTTACATGAGTGTATGAATAAATTGTCTTACCAACAACAGGATGGGATAGTTTTAAACGAAGGACTTAGTGGGATGTCCACTCTTGGCACATGTCTAACAAAGCATCTGCAGTCAATAGTTCAGGCAAATTATTTACAAAGACTCTGCCAAAACCAAAGTTCTTATTTATTTTCAGATTTCATGAAAAAATAGAAATTTCCAAATTGTTGTCTCCTTCATGTAAAGGATAAGAAAGTTATAATTCACGATTTACAGATGATGGCACCATAATAGCTGACTACAGAAACAAAGGCATTTGAAGTAAAACTAGTATCATTCTTAGTTTTGAGAAGAAGCTCACACGAAGCATTTCAGTGCTTGACAAAGTTAACAAGCATGAGATCACACGTGTGCACGTGTTCTAGGACAACCACGAGATGCGGGAAGGAGGAACCCGACAAAGCTGCTCAGCTTCTTAAGTTTCAAAAATATCATTTTTAGCTAAAACAGGATTTTTCTAAGTCTTCTCAACTTGTGTTTTAAAACTTTTCAATATCTCAAGCTAACACAAACATTAATTTAAATTATAAAATTAAAATCTCTAAACTTGGTTTCACTAAAGAGGAAATAAATACAAACCGTCTAGTGGGGGCTAGGGAAACGGCACTTGCCGTACAGGTCTAATGGCCTGAGTTTGGTTCTCCAGAAGGTCTGTGCAAGTTCGAGGCAATAGTGCAAACATTTGCAATTCCAGCCTGCCTCTAAGCGGGTGGGGAAATAGAGACAGGAAAATTTCCTGGAAGCCTTTGTGCCAGTTAACAGCTGTGAGTGACAGGAGATCCTCGCTCAAACTGGGTGAAAGGTGAGGACTGACACTAAGATCATCTTCTGACCTCCGCGGGTATGCCCATCCCCCAGCACACACATGAGGTCATCTGCTGACCTCTACAGGCATGCCCATCCCCCAGCACACACATGAGATCATCTGCTGACCTCTACAGGCATGCCCATCCCCCAGCACACACATGAGATCATCTGCTGACCTCTACAGGCATGCCCATGTCCCAGCACACACATGAGGTCATCTGCTGACCTCCGAAGGCATGCCCATCCCCCAGCACACACATGAGGTCATCTGCTGACCTCCGCAGGCATGCCCATCCCCCAGCACACACACAAATGCACAAAGAAGTCATCTAGGCCCAGAAAAGCTTTGCAATTATAATGCAAAAGAATCAAATCACTATTCTAAAAGTAAGCCCATGTTTTCAGCTCTAAACCCAAAGTCTGTTGGGAAACACGATACTTGGATGTCCTCCAAAAATGTCTTTTCAGTAAAAATTTTAAAATGTCGAGTTTATATTTTGGAGGGGTAATTTTTAAATAGGAAGGACGTGTTTCATTACAAAGAGGAGTTGAGCACTGGTGTGACAGTGTCTGTCTTTAATCCCCTCTAGGTAAACTGAGGCAGAGGAATCAGAGTTTGGGACAGTCTGCGCTACATAATGAGACCTTATTCCCTAACAAAAAGTAAGCAAAGTGAGTTTTTTAAATTAAAAAAAAATAGTTGAAGCTTTGAAAAGTGCAATGTTAATATTTACGTTGACAAACTAAATAAATTCTCAGAACTAGAATAATCCATCTCCAGTGTCCGTTCCATTAGATTTAATACCTTTGATGTCCTTAGTAAAAAGGTGATGTAGATCCTGGGGGAAGGGGCAACCTGTGGTAACTTCTCCAAGATGATAACCCCTAGCATTCCTATCCCATACTGCACTGAGCCTCTCGGATACAATGAGGCTGAAACAATAGTCATCATTGAAGCAGGAGCCTTGTTTAGTCTAAGGCAACTGATTTCTAACTATATTGTTTGAACACGCCACTTAAAATGATTATTCCCAGAAAACAGGGCCTAGATGAACACATCTGTTTGTCCTAGAAGAAACCAAATAAAGCTCACTTTTGGTGCAAATTATGGACTGTTGAGTTTACATAGCAAGGCTCTGCATGGGAAGAAATGTAAATGTATTAGAATAATGGAAGAAACAAACTGGTCTGGAGATGAGAACATTCATGCAGTCAAGGTGCAGGCCACAGTTGCTGCTTTTTGATTCTAGGGAGCATTATTTTTTAAAGTAGAAAAAAATAAATCTTGCCTTGCTCCAGTTTGATCAGCAGTATGGGAGACCAGTGTAGTCTGAGAAAGGCAGGGTGAAGCACTTCTGCTGTGGGGGAGATCAGGGTGCTCAGGGTGGAGCACCTCTGCTGTGAGGGAGTCCAGGGTGCTCAGGGTAGAGCACCTCTGCTATGAGGGAGACCAGGATGCTCAGGGTGGAGCACCTCAGCTGTGAGGGAGACCAGGGAGCTCAGGGTAGAGCACCTCTGCTATGAGGGAGACCAGGGTGCTCAGGGTAGAGCACCTTTGCTGTGCAGGAGACCAGGGTGTTCAGGGTGGAGCACCTCTGCTGTGAGGGAGACCAGGGTGCTCAGGGTGGAGCATCTTTGCTGTGCAGGAGACCAGGATGCTCAGGGTGGGAGCACCTTCGCTGTGCAGGAGACCAGAGTGCTCACGGTGGAGCACCTCCACTGTGTGGAGACCAGGGTGCTCAGGGTGGAGCACCTCTGCTGTGCAGGAGACCAGGGTGCTCAGGGTGGAGCACCTCTGCTGTGCAGGAGACCAGGGTGCTCAGGGTGGAGCACCTCTGCTGTGCAGGAGACCAGGGTGCTCAGGGTGGAGCACCTCTGCTGTGCAGGAGACCAGGGTGCTCAGGGTGGGAGCACCTTCGCTGTGCAGGAAACCAGGATGCTCAGGGTGGAGCACCTCTGCTGTGCAGGAGACCAGGGTGCTCAGGGTGGAGCACCTCTGCTGTGCAGGAGGCCAAAGAGCTATAAGATACAACACTACACACTGGCAGGGTGGAACGCCTGTGCTGTAGCGTGGTGAGCGAGGACAGCATGAGCACGTGGCTGGTGTCAGCTGCGGGAGAGAACAGTGAAGAAGCCTGGCATGGTTCATGGCTCTGACAGAAGAGGTCACAGAATGAAGATTTGCTGACTACCTTGTAGTTATTTTCTCCCCTTCCTGTGGTTCCCCAAACCTCGTCTCTCCTGTCTTTGCCCTGTCCTTACTTTCTGAAAAGGAATTCCTGGTGAAAATAAGTTACGTTTAATATGAAATTAACTAGTTATTTTTTTATTTTTAAATTTTAAAGATTTTATTTTTTTGACTGTCTTTTCTGCATGTACCATATTTGTGCCTGAGGAGGTCAAAAGAGGGCCTCAAATTCCCTGAAACTGTAGCCACAGATGGTTTTGAACTACATGTGTGTACTAGGAATCAAGAAGTGCATCCAATGCTTTTCAGTTCTTGCTGTTAAATTCTGGATTCAGAATTATAGTCACTACAAGATGACACACAATCTTGGCAGGGAAAACAAAAATATATTTGTTTTACTGCAATTGAAAATAAAAAATATTCACAAAATCCAAACCCTCATGAATTAAGAATAATGACTAAATTGCCTATTTATACACTATTCCATGGGAAATTTTTGTAAACAAACCTTAAAATAATGCTAA
This sequence comes from Chionomys nivalis, assembly GCF_950005125.1. Taxonomy (NCBI): domain Eukaryota; kingdom Metazoa; phylum Chordata; class Mammalia; order Rodentia; family Cricetidae; genus Chionomys; species Chionomys nivalis. Next base: position 66,590,717 of record NC_080100.1, read on the forward strand.
ATAAAATGAATGACATTTATCCATTTGATACACATTCTGATTTAAATTTATGGAAACAGAAAGTACATCAATTATTATTACTCTAAAAATCATAATATTTTATGCTTAATAATAAAAAGGTAAAGCTAAAGTTTTCACATCAGCATTTTCTACTACCATCAAAATTTTCTCTACTCATTTATATTAAAGTAATGACAAATATTTCTTAATTCATGTATATAGACCCAAAGTCTCAGCATTAACTTATAAAACAGTCCTCTCTCTCCTTCACTTTCTCTCCCTCCCCAGCCTCCCCCTCTCATTCTTCCATACACATACATACCTCTTTCTTTTGTGCTATAGTAATAAAAACATGTACCATTGTCTGGTTGTGAAAATGCCCTGTCATGTGACTATGATGCCATCAAAATAAAGTGTCTCACAGCCACCACGATGTAGGATTGACATATGACATTTATAAAATGTCAGACCCTCCCCCAGCTTTTAGAGTCTATTCCCTAGTAGACTTTCACAATGGAAAACGAACTGAAGGCAACTGTGTGCTCATTACCTACGCCACTTCTGATACATTGTGCTGATTGACAATGAACCACTGCTATATCAAAGAGCAGGTGTAAAAAATAATAAGGCAACTGCATGTGTAACAAAATCGCACTAACTGAGAATGTGTAATAAATATGCAAGAAGGCAGTTCTTTATTCACTGAAAATGTGGCAGGGTACATCTAACATAAAACCCAAGAAAGGGTTTTGACATGCCAAACTCAATTAAAATTTGTTTTCATGACTATCACTTGCAAGACTCAGTGACTTATTTGTACACATGAAAGGTGATTACTCAAGTAGCAGAGAGGAGCCACTGAGGACACTGAGAGAGTCAGATGGTGCTTGGAACAGAGCTGATACCAAAACCTGAACTGCTCTCACTTGTAAACAGATGAGAGAAACGTGTCATAATGAAGTTATTATATTATATACTTAGTCATCTCTTGCCTATTGGGAAGTGGTGGACATTATTATCTTCATTGTGAGCCATCTTTCACCCCTCCAACAGCCTCAAGAACTTAATGCTTAAAAAATTATGAAGGATAAAACAAAACAATGAATAAAATAAAAGTGATAAAATTTAAATAGTATACACACAATAACTATATGATCACATGACTGGGTTATATATGCTGGCTTATATTGCTTACTTACATTTAAAGATAAAAAGAGGCAATGTGATATCAAATTGAAGTCTTATTTTCTAGAAAATTAAAAAGCTCACCAATCTCCCCAAATCAAATACAAACTTGCATGTTACTGCATTTTCCAGTTGCCCAGATCAATAGATATTACATAAAAACATCTAACAAAATGTATTCATCATCATACAACGTAAGATCTTGAATCCAGAACACAGCAAATACATTATGAAAGAATTTGTTTCTTTTTATGTGCCTCCACCATTTAAAAAAATAACAAATTGGCCGGGCGGTGGTGGCACACGCCTTTAATCCCAGCACTCGGGAGGCAGAGGCAGGAGGATCTCTGTGAGTTCGAGACCAGCCTGGTCTACAGAGCGAGTTCCAGGACAGGCTCCAAAGCCACAGAGAAACCCTATCTCGAAAAATCAAAAACAAACAAACAAACAAACAAAAACAACAAATTACTTTGTGTAAAAATTATTTGAAAAATTCCAGGCGATAATTTAAAAAGTTACCATAGTAACACCCATATTGTCTTCAGGGGAGGGAGTTTCCCATAAGAGCTTTTGAAGAACACGGGGTAACTTATCTACACAGAAAGCGAGGAATTCTGTCCAGACAGACAAGTTTCCAGTTAGTTCCCATTAGTGTCTTCTCCAAACTGTTCCTTCAACACAGTAAAGTACTTAAGAAACTTATGTCCCTCTCGACAGCCTTTGTTGGATCATTTTGAGAAAATTCAGAAGCATTAAAGGAAAATTATCAAAGACATTAACAATACTGATACCAATCATTAAGGCTGAATACTGTAGCCAACAGTCATTTCCATAATTTGTTCATGTGATTAATTGCTTTAATAATGAGGAAAGAAAGCACAATAGGAAGAAAAATTGCAGTAAGAGTTCTCAGACTCCATTCTGCATCCCAATCTGTATAGAGAGGATTGCATATGGAGACACCTTGACCTCATTCTAGGTGTCCTGAATTAGGAACATGATGTGGCTGCAGCTTACATATCTGCATTTACTTTCTAGATGACTGTGACGTGCGACCCACTCTCTTGAAATATAGATACAGAGTTTAACAAACTTTGTTAAACCTTAGATAAGTTTCCTCAAAATTCCAGAGAGTGTTTGTTCCTTTATTTACTCCCGAGAGTCACAAGCCGACTGTCCCTTCTACTCACAATCCAGAGTAGGAGTAGGGAGTTGCGCATTTGGGAGAGAGAGGAACAGGCAACAACATTCTACTTAAGGTCCTGTGCACCGGAACACCTCTCTTCTTCCCCTGGCCAGACAGACTGAAGCCAGGTCTTGACTCTGCTCCTCACTGGAGCCCTGACACTAGGAAGTACCTCAGCAGAGTCCTCCCCACCCCTTTCTTGCAAGCTGTCCCTACAACTGATAGAATTTTATTTATTTATTTATTTATTTATTTATTTATTATTTATTTATTTATTTATTTAAGATTTCTGCCTCCTCCCCGCCACTGCCTCCCATTTCCCTCCCCCTCTTCCCCAATCAAGTCCTCCTCCCTCATCAGCCCAAAGACCAGTCAGGGTTCCCTGCCCTGCGAAAAGTACAAGGACCTCCCACCTCCTTCCAGGTCTAGTAAGGTGAGCATCCAAGCTGCCTAGGCTCCCACAAAGCCAGTACGTGCAGTAGGATCAAAACCCAGTGCCATTGTTCTTGACTTCTAAGCAGTCCTCATTATCCACTATGTTCAGCAAGTCCGGTTTTATCCCATGCTTTTTCATACCCAGTCCAGCTGGCCTTGGTGAGTACCCGATAGAACATCCCCATTGTCTCAGTATGTGGATGCACCCCTCGCGGTCCTGAGTTCCTTGCTCATGCTCTCTCTCCTTCTGCTCCTGATTTGGACCTTGGGATTTCAATCCGGTGCTACACTGTGGGTCTCTGTCTCCTTTCATCGCCTGATGAAGGTTAATATCCAGGAGGATGACTATATGTTTTTCTTTGGGTTCACCTTCTTATTTAGCTTCTCTAGGATCATGAATTATAGGCTCAATGTCCTTTATTTATGGCTAGAAACCAAATATGAGTGAGTACACCCCATGTTCCTCTTTTTGGGTCTGGCTTACCTCACTCAGGATAGTGTTTTCGATTTCCGTCCATTTGCATGCAAAATTCAAGAAGTCATTGTTTTTTACTGCTGAGTAGTACTCTAATATGTATATATTCCATACTTTCTTCATCCATTCTTTCATTGAAGGGCATCTAGGTTGTTTCCAGGTTCTGGCTATTACAAACAATGCTGCTATGAACATAATTGAGCATATACTTTTGTTGTATGATAGGGCATCTCTTGGGTATATTCCCAAGAGTGGTATTGCTGGGTCCAGGGGTAGGTTGATCCGAATTTCCTGAGAAACCGCCACACTGCTTTCCAAAGTGGTTGCATAAGTTTGCATTCCCACCAGCAATGGATGAGTATACCCCTTACTCCACATCCTCTCTAGCAAAGGCTATCATTGGTGTTTTTAATTTTAGCCATTCTGACAGGTGTAAGATTGTATCTTAAAGTTGTCTTGATTTGCATTTCTCTGATCACTAAGGAAGCTGAGCATGACCTTAAGTGTCTTTTGGCCATTTGAACTTCTTCTGTTGAGAATTCTCTGTTCAGCTTAGTGCCCCATTTTATAATTGGGTTGATTAGTTTTTTACAGTCTAGTTTCTTGAGTTCTTTATATATTTTGGAGATCAAACCTTTGTCAGTTGCAGGGTTGGTGAAGATCTTCTCCTAGTCAGTGGGTTGCCTTTTTGTCTTAGTGACAGTGTCCTTTGCTTTAAAGAAGCTCCTCAGTTTCAGGAGGTCCCACTTATTCAATGTTGCCCTTCATTTCTGTGCTGCTGGGGTTATACGTAGGAAGTGGTCTCCTGTGCCCATGTGTTGTAGAGTACTTTCCACTTTCTCTTCTATCAGGTTCAGTGTGTTCAGACTGATATTGAGGTCTTTAATCCATTTGGACTTGAGTTTTGTGCTTGGTGATAGATATGGATCTATTTTCATTCCTCTACAGATTGACATCCAGTTATGTCAGCACAATTTGTTGGAGATGCTCTCTTTTTTCCATTGTATACTTTTACCTCCTTTATCAAAAATTTGACAAAATTCAACACCCCTTTATGATAAAGGTCTTGGAGCGATTAGGGATACAAGGGTCATACCTAAATATAATAAAAGCTATTTACAGCAAGCCGACAGATAACATTAAATTAAATGGAGAAAAACTCAAAGCCATCCCACTAAAATCAGGTACACGACAAGGATGTCCACTCTCTCCACACCTCTTCAATATAGTGCTTGAAGTTCTAGCAATAGCAATAAGACAACATAAGGGGATCAAGGGGATTCGAATTGGAAACGAAGAAGTTAAGCTTTCGTTATTTGCAGATGATATGATAGTATACATAAGCGACCCCAAAAACTCTACCAAAGAACTCCTTCAGCTGATAAACAACTTTAGTAATGTGGCATGATACAAGATCAACTCCAAAAAATCAGTTGCCTTCCTATACACTAAGGATAAGGAAGCAGAGAGGGAAATCAGAGAAGCATCACCTTTCACGATAGCCACAAATAGCATAAAATATCTTGGGGTACCTCTGATCAAGGAAGTGAAAGATCTATTTGACAAGAACTTTAAGTCTTTGAAGAAAGAAATTGAAGAGGACACCAGAAAATGGAAGGATCTCCCTTGCTCTTGGATTGGGAGGATCAACATAGTAAAAATGGCAATTCTACCAAAAGCAATCTATAGATTCAATGCAATCCCCATCAAAATTCTTCACAGATCTGGAGAAGACAATAATCAACTTTATATGGAAAAACAAAAAACCCAGGATAGCCAAAACAATCTTATACAATAAAGGATCGTCTGGAGGCATTACCATTCCTGACTTCAAACTCTATTACAGAGCTACAGTATTGAAAACTGCTTGGTATTGGCATAAAAACAGAAAAGTCGACCAATGGAATCAAATAGAAGACCCGGACTTTAACCAAATGATAGAATTTTTAAGCTTAGTTTTTAGAAAGTCTGTTTGCCCCTCACTGTGCCACAATACCTAAGGACTGCAAAGGGTAGTCCTGACTGAACGGCAAGGCCTTCTGTGACATGGCTACTCATACATTCATTCATTTGGTTGGTTTGTTTATTTCCTGGTGTTTGCTTTTTTGATATAAGGTCTCACTACACAGCTCTGGCTGGCCTGGAACTTGCTTTGTAGACCACAATGTTCCCCTTCACTATTGTATCATGGTGGATAGCAATGCAGTAGGAATGTATATAAGAACAACCAGATGGATAAGTGGGAAGCCAGAGAGTGGCATGGACCAACATTGCTCTTTGTAGTAACTCCTTCTTGTGGAAACTAACTGGAAACCAACAAGAAAGATGTCAGTTGTCCAACGCAGACACTCACAGTTATTGTTCATGGAGAAGTGAAGTGAAATCAGCAGGCATTTACCAACAGCATCTGCTAAAATCAAGATGCCTGACCTCTGACACTGCAGAGACGGCCACCCTACAAGTCTCAGGACTTAACACTGCACTTTATGCCTGTCATGTGCGGAAACTTTTCTTTAACCTAAAATAAATGAAAATTAGGATGAAAACATGTGTTTGGGGAAAGATTAGATGCAGCCTATCTATCTGAGATCTTTGAATCTAGTATTGGTTTAAAATATCAGGCAGTCAAAGGACTAAAGTAAACATAAATAGTAAAATATTGAAATAAATAGAATTTATTTTGTTGTTGTTGATGAAAATACTTAAAGCATAATAATTGTTATTTATCTAGATCGATTCATATAGATAAATATAAACATAAGCATTCCCTAGAAATGATTTATGAATCAGTCTAAATATGAATTCAGTTCTCAGCTGAATATAATGTTTGTATTCACCCTGTCTTGAAAAACCAAAAAAAAAAAGAATGTTTGTGTTTTAGTATGTAATTGTTCATTATTTGATTTGCTCCCTCAAAAAGAACCCAACTAAGCATCATTCATTGCCTGTATCTATTCATTCCTTCAACAAGTACCAGAATCAGCTCTGTCCTTTCCATCTAGCCTGACATCTATTCTGTAGCTCTAGCTAAAGAAGTCTTCCAGACATTGTTCCTTCTGGTGGGAAGCCTTGATGAAAGCCTTCCATTCAGATTCTCCAAAGGAAGGACACAATGCCACAGACTGCACTGAAAATAGAGTTAAGGCAAATACCACACTGCCAAATCTCCACAGGGAAGTTTTAAAGTGGCTATGTCTGTTCCTAGCCACAACTCTGGGAATGGCTCTCTGCATACACTCTCTTCTCATCTCCTGGGCATTACTCATGCATTTTCTGTTACCCCCTGCCTTGATAGCATAAACACAATACTCTCTGTTGCAGCATCCTTGGCAATTATTATTGTGCGCTTATCCAGGTTTTTAATAAATAATTTGGTGAATTTTTTAAAAACTTGAGACAGAGTTTCATGTATCCCAAGCTAGCTTTGAATTTACTATATAGCCAAGGATGACCTTGAACATCTGTCTCCTGAGTGTTGGGGTTATAAACATACGGTACTATACCTGGGATATACAATATTGGGAATTGAATACAGGGCTTTCTGCATTTTAGGTAAGCACTCTACCTCCTGATATTCCTAGCCCCAAGGAGCTGAAGCTCTTAGTTGGAGACCTATTATGAGTTCTGCTGCTGATGTTGTGGGATACATAAGACAAATTTTATATTCAACAGATTTTCATCTTAGCAGAGGAAATAAATCATTCTCCAATAATATGATGTGATAAGGGTCATGAAAGTTATACCAAAAAGATGCTCAAGAGCAGAGGGGAGGAGAGGAAAGATTACTTCCAGCTGTTCATATTTAATGTCCTTGGTGCAGTGAAGACTCCAGGATAAAAGAATAGCTCTTGCTACAACCGGCCACACAAATGGTTGATAACAATGAAAAACATAGTTCTGTTTAAAACTTTAAAAATGCATGTATTGAATCTAAAATGAGTAATAAACTCAGTGCTGATATTGTTTGGATAAGATATGTGTATGAATGCAGGAAAAACTGAGATGAGAAAGGCTTTGGGGAAACAGTGTTGAGCCTTTAACAAGTCAGATGATAAGCCTGAAGACAGAGATTTCAGGCAGAGGCCAGTCGTTCCTCAGGACAAAGGACAGAATGCTGTTTTATGGGCTGCCTTTCTTGGTACACGCTGAGCATCCCGACCTTGCTACATAGTCCACTGATTCCAATGAACACTAACCAGAGATCCATCAGGGGAGAAGATGGCACCTCACACAGTATAAATAGTACAGAAGGCCAAGCAGCTTTGTTAGTGGAAACATCTCCCTAGATACCTTCATGCTTCTGTTTAACTAACATGACAGTGTGCCTGCCCTCTGCTCCTTTGTTTCATTACTTCATACAAATCTTTAGGGTCTTTTTCCCACATTTTATCTCATGTCTGACCTATGGCAATTGTGAGAGGTAACAGTTCTATCTTGCTAATCTTTGGTGAGATTTGGTATATGTGTTTTAATGACACATTTAAAAGTGTGGAGAAGAAAAGGGCTGTTTATAGAAAGTTATGTGCACCACAAATATTCACATATTCCTTATCTAGACGCTCAGAATAACACAGAAATTGCATTTTTATCCTGTGTTCTTTCTGTTTCTCTTTTTCTGTTCATGTTAAAAAGCACCTGAAATTTTGCCCCTAATTTTCTGGTTTTTTGTTGTTGTTGTTGTTTTACTATGTCAGATGCCAAATGTTTAATTTTTTCAATTTTTCTTGCCAAAATGCAATCACAGTCTATCTTTGCCCTTGATTTAAATTGCTTCAGGATGTAGACCAAATGAATCACTCACTGATGTGGGATTCCCCTCTCTATGCTGTGAATATGTTTTATTGCCATTGGTTAATAAAAAACCCACTTTCGGCTAATGGCTTAACAGAGTAAAGCCAGGTTAAAAATATGAACAAAGATGTAGAGAGAGAGTAAGTGGAATTGAATAGACGCCATGTAGCTGCTGAAGGAGACAGATGCTGGAGAACCTTACAGGTAAACCACGAGCCTTGTGGTGGTACATAGATTAATAGAAATAGGTTAATTCAAGATGTAAGAGTTAGCTAGAAATATACATGAGCTAATTGACAGTGTTATAATTAATACAGTTTCTGTGTAATTATTTTGGGTCTGGGAGGCTAGGAAACGAACAAGCAGCCTCCGTCTATAAATCAGCTTGCCAACGTGTGCTGACTACATCCACATAAGACCCAATAGAGCTTAAAAAGGAATTCTACACACACACACACACACACACACACACACACACACACACAAAACAGAGTTTAGTGTAACTTCTTAGTAGTGGCATTTTTTTTTCTGGGTGGGCTCTGTTTGCTGGTGATGAGCAGGGTTGCTGCGGGTCCTTTAACAAAGGTCTTCTAGACTCAGTTTTGGCAGCTAAGGCTGGGCAGCTTCTTTACAGGAGGGCTTCCTGGTTTATGCTAGTTGTATGAGAAGCTCTGGCTCTTTCAGGAGGCCAAGCACTTAAATGGTGTTCCTGGTCAAAAAATAATTACAGATAGGCATGCAATAAAGACAAATTCAGATGGCAAAAAACTCTAAATGGGTCACAATGTTAGATAAATGTATGTAGGCTCGGAGGGAAAGGTAAAAAATATAGTCAGTTATAAAAAAAAAGTAAAGTCTTTAAAGAGACAGAGTACAGATAGTCATAGATTAAAGAAGTAAAGAAAATAAGAAATGTAAAGATGGAATAAACACAGAGAGTCTGGATTATGTATATTATTGAGTTTTCTTTAAATTTTTTGACTGTGAAGGAGCTAAATACAGAGAGACATTTCATTGTATGGGCTGCTAAACTTAACATACATATTTTAATGGTATCTTGACTTCAAAATTTGGGTCTAAGGATATGTTGCTTTGGAAAAGAGGTTCTGCTTTTGTTTCCACAGAGAATAAAAAGCTGTGGATTCCTTACCAGCTAATATGGTTTGATCAAACAAGACCACCTGAAGCAATGGTCCAGATGGTCCAACATCCATGACAACTTCAGGACTGCTGGCTGAGATGGACCTACCACTCAAGATACCACAGGAAAGACCTGCATCCCAAATCAGCAGGAGGTAGTATAGAGAACAATGTCCAAATTCCATAAATGATTGTTTATAAATGTTTGTTTACATTTAAAGGAGGATATGCTATAGAGATGAATATTTTACATTGGTATGGATCTTGGTTTATTGATAAGGTCAATTTTGTTATATGCATATTTCTGCTCTTGTTTAAGGTACTGTGTTTGTGCAGCTCATTAAAAATGTAATGCATAAGAAATACAGGTTAATAGACATTCATCTATAATAGTCAAGCTTATAGTCACGTTAGTTAGGTTTTCTAGAAATACAGAGATATATTTAAGATGGATAGGTATTCTTTAAACCTTTCAAAGACTAACAGAACATGGCATTTAAAATGTTTTAAAAACTTAGAAATTTTCATAATAATGAGACACATCCACTTCTGGCAGCACCAATTACTTCAAGAGGAAGATGGACATCCAAGAGGCTTCTTATGGAGTTTGCTAGTCATTTGAGCAAGAAACTACTCTTGCCTGTACTGCTTAATTGTATGCTGTATGAACTGGACATGGAGGACCCAAAGAAAAATGACTACTGAAGTTGCCTAAAGAAGGTGAGACATTTCTTCAGGGTTCCTGCTTCAAGAGAGAACTGCCAGATATATTCTAGGACACAGACGAAAGCAATTGATGAACTTTGTCAGCACAAGGCATAAGATATCTTCAAATTTCCTGCTTCATGGAAAAATCTACAGGATACTATGGGCCTGTAGGCTAAAGTTGGATGCCCCAGTGTTACAAAAGAACTTTGGGTGACCTGTCCAGGCAGCAAGATGTCTCTGTCACTTCTAGAGTTTTGGAAGTTGTTTACAAAACTCTCTTGTGAACTTAAGTAATACTATATATTTCTGGGGTCTTTAATAGAATTGAAGAATAGATAGTTATAATTAAAGTTTTTCTCAGTTATGATAAAAGATAAAGTAGATATAAATATTATAACTATAATTCTTGGTTGATAACTGCTTTGTTATATGTAATTTTTACTATGTTAAAGTTAAAACCTTCCTTTTATTTAGACATAAAAGGAGAGGTGATGTGGGATTCCCCTCTGTATGCTGTTAATATGTTGTATTATCATTGGTTAATAAAGAAGCTGCTTTGGGCCTATGGCAGTGTGAATATAGCAAGGTGGAAATTCCAAGTAGAGATAGAAGAGAAAAGAAGGCAGAGTCAGAGAGAGAAGCCATGTAGAGGCTGAAGGATACAGACACCCCGGAACTTTACCAGTAGGCCACAACCATGTGGCTATGTGGGTTAATTTAAGATGTAAGAGTTAGCTAGGAATATGCTTAAGCTATTGGCCACGTAGTGTTTTATTTAATATAGTTTCTATGTGATTATTTCGCATCTGGGTGGCCAGGAAACAAATAAACAGCTTCTGCCGACATTCCTCAGTTTTATTTCCTTGTGTACTTAGATGCACAAGCCAGGGTTTCTTCAATAAGTATATAAGAGCACACACACACACACACAAAATGTTAATAAGTAGATTTAAATAATTGTAATCAATAATATCATATCATTATATTTTGTTTGCAATAGACATAAAAACATAGGACTAATGTATGAAAAAAAGTAAGACATGGTCAACTATTCAGAATACTACAATAAAGGGAGGAAAGCTTCCACAGAAGCAATCTACCATAGCTCATATGTAGTCACTAGGGTCACACCCAGGATGAGGTGCTGATAAACTACTGAATGCACAGCATGTACAAAATCCCTAGAATTTTGTGTGACAATCTGAAAGGAATTTCAAAATCTATATGTCATATAAGATGAACGCTTCTAGGCTCACTTTGAAAAGTTTCTTGTCGCTTACATATTTAACCATACAACCGTAAGATTCTGACAATGGGCTCCTTAATTGCACTTAATATGACTAACTATACATGGAAGACACAGACTATACATATATTTACAGCAAAATTTTCGAAAACTTTAATTTGCATTGAAAATATGCAAGACCCTCTTATGTTTTGTGAAATTGTAGAATACTTGTAAGTAGCAAGGGTGACCTCCAGTGTGCAAGATGGTTATACCAGAGAAGTGTTCCAGGCACAGAAGCCCCTGACCCAGTCTGGGGCTGCGAGAGTCCTTAAGATAAGAGGAAAGGAAGTTTTCTGTGTCAGAATGAGTTTGTAAGCTCAAAGTAATTACTGTGTCTTCCTTTGTTTCATTCCATTTGTTAGTTTTGCTTAGTTTTGCTGTTTATGGTATTGCTTGCCACCAAAATCTCAAAAGACTAGGGGGATAAATTGGTGACTAATGAATGCTAGAGAAAAGCTTCCTTCTGCATCATCTGGTTGGGATTTAAATTCTCTGAGGAATAAGCTGAATTTATACTATTTGAAGTGAAAATTTGAAAGTGATGTTCTTTAAATGTCTCACGGTAATGTGAAGCAATAAAACCACTCGACAAAGTTCTTGTTTACAGCTGCTGACCCACAAAATAGCAAAAACTAATAACCTCTAAAACTGAACTTAATTTTTTTTTTTCTTCAGGAAATCTTCAAGATCCAAAGTTTTCACTGTACATATTTCTTTTTATGAAAAGCAATGGCTTGTCACATTGAATAATACAATTTCTATTTGTCTTTAATCTTAACACAATAAAACTATCCCATGAAAAGAGAAAGCATGAAATTTTCTTTACAAGCCAATCCAACATCACTCACTTCATCTTTTAGATTTCTGGTAATAGGAATTATCTCCAACTCCCACAGAATTTTTCTCTGCAGATTAAAAAAAAAAGACTTTACTTGGTAAACAGCTGAAATTTTGAGGGGAATGAGGTTTCTTTTAAAATATTTCACTAGTGAAAACCCCGAGTTCTGCCTTAGCTAAGCAGACCACACAGGTCTAACTAGCTGGGTGCCCACCAGCGCTCCTGCCCGGTACACTCAGTGTCTTCGCCAGGAGAAGCTGCTTTCAAACGTCTGGGCTACGGCTGCTAAAGACTTTGCTTCCGGCTGACTCTTAGCATGAAAGGTATAAGGCTTAAAGTGAATTGCTCTTTATGAATATTCATAACAATCAGTATGGACATAAGTTCCTAGACAGGGAAAAGTATGAATAACTGCATGTGATCTAGCTTGTTTACATGGCTTATAATGTGATTTGGTACATGAATGCATAAAATCCTTATTGTTAATAGCATGAAATTAATGCCTGATTTAAAATTCACATTGGTGATAATATGTTCTATAAGTAATAAATTATAAATTATGAAATTCCCTAGAATGTTATAATCCATTAACTGATAATTATTCCTTTGGACTTGTTATGATTTATCATGACAAGAATCTGGGTGCTACCTGCTAGGAAATGCCTGAACACACCCTGACATGATTGGCCCTAATGGCTCCAAAGGAACCATTATTATCCATTGTGTCAATATTTTGCATGCTAAACAGGATCAAAGAAGATTTCTGAACTAGTTCTTTGTACATGAGGCCTTGATCTGTTTTGTCAATGATATAGTATATTAAAGTCATATGCTTGAATTTATACAATTACAGTTATACAATTTTTATCACTAATTTTCTCAGTAAGCTCCCAGAAGATAACATCTTTCAAATATACTTCAAATTATTTCATTTAAAAGTTTTATTTTTGAATGCCATGTTAAATGTGTCAAATTAATACCAAAAAAGATTTGAAAAAAATTAAATTTACCTCATTCTGTTATTTTTAAAAATAGTAATTTTGTTTTAAAATCAAATTAGAGTCTAGAGTGTCTCCCAAAGTTAACTTGCAAACAAAGAATAAAGTTTTTCCTTTTTTTAATGGAAGTTATGAATCAAAATGTTAAGGAAGTTTTCACCTTAATCCACACCAATATACCACCACAAACTTAACATTAAATATGTACAAATATTTATTACATCTTATATAATTTTAGCTAAATAAAATATTTTAAAGCCAAACATTAGTTTTTGTGCTCATTTCAAATGCAATATAATAACTGATTATTGTGCATTTGGGGAAAAATGATGTGTAAGAATATATTAGAATTCTTTGTTATTTGAGACATCAATCTTGAAATGTTGACTATATCTTTAAATACTATGACTTACCAGGTGATATGTAATAATACAAAAGGCATGTATAAAATAACATGCAAGCAAGAAGTGGCAGATAAAGAGTTAAATTTCAGTCCAGGCTAACTGTGAGAGCTACATTTTAAGTAAGAAAAGAGAATAACCTGCTATGAATAAATTGATTTCTCATCCCAGTCATTTGTTAAGCACCTAGACTGGCAAAATGCCAGCCTGATTCATGTAGTCGTTTGAAGATCAAGAATTAAAAAAAAAAGTATCAGATGGCACACATTTAAGGAAGGAATGCTAGTAAGATGTCTCGTCGTGAATTTTTCTGCAAATGGATTACGTATCATAAAAGACACAGTGCTCTTTTGTGTACTGATTTTTAATCAATACTTTTTCAGATGTGCCAGGCTGCCCAGATTTTTGAGTACAAGAGTGTTTTTTGCTTTTAATCTTGGCTCTGTTCTTATGAAACAATGTTTTGGCAAAGTCGGCAATTCCTTAAATGAAGATTTTTTTTCCCCCTGCCACTTCTGGGTATCAGGAGACCATTTTAATTCACTCACCAGCTAAACTCTCAACGGGACTGGTGCACACGGTAACATAGGAGCCAATATCCTGGCTATCAGTTTTCATACAGCCTCCTTGGACCTTTCCATTATGGCTGCCCCGCGTTTATTGTTCTTCATTGCATCTGTCAGCATTTCCTGACAGCACATTACTGAGCACATGGCTACAAAGTCAGTACCAATCAGTGCACGATCATCAGAAATAAGTAGTGGACTATTGATAATGGGCCTTAAATCAGATCATCATGGTTTAAGCATAAGATTCCTAAAAGGCGACGATCCCAGGGGAACTCTTAGTTGCACCTGCACCTGTTACCGACCCCCACCTACAGCTGTAGAAGAAGAAAACCACGAATGTGTTAAGTGCAGACGGAGACCCACTGCCACACACTGCACCGTGTAAAATGAACCACAGGAGCAAAGGTGGCAATGAATGCGACTTTGCTGTCCTAGGACATGCCAGCCAGCAGTGGTGCTCTGCTTTCGCCGTGTCAACTTGCTACGGCCGGTTAACAAGAAAAGCGAGAGAATTCAGAGTTTGAAGCTGTGCTCCGCCAAACTCAAGGCACGATGGCAGAAACAAAGGCATCTAATTTCTCTCTGACATAAATAATAAAACAAAACAGGAGATGCATGCAAATTTAGTAACATAAAATTTAAGGTGATAAACAGAATGGAGGTTGGCCTCTTGTTTAGTATTCCTGAGTTATCACCATAATTGCTGCATGTCTATCATCACCAGCCAAAGAAAAAAGTGTCTTTCTCAGCTGCTCCCTGCTTGTTTTGTTCGCTGTATTCTTGTAAAGTGGGAGAAAATAAGTGTCATTTAATGAATAGTGCTATTCTTTGTCTGACAGCTTCATATCTGCTAGGTGTAGGAGGCCTACTACTTTCTTTCTCTGATAATGTTTTTGACAGTGTGCTAAATTCCTCCCCCAAAAGGCCGGCGTGTATATTCTGCTAAAAGGGCTTCATCTCTCCTGAATGGGTGCCCTCTTTTAACCCCCTTCAGCTTCTGTTCTTACATTAATTGAGCTGATCAGATTGAGCATATGAATTTGTCTTTGATGTATTCCTGTGTTTAGTTGACGTCGCTCTCGCTCTCATTGGCAGCGGACAGAGCTCTCAGACAAATAGGACTGTTACCATGGCAACAGGCAATAGCTAGGGATCTCTTGAAAAATATTTTTATTTCAAAATTCAAACTGGAAAATTCTCCCTGGATATGGTTCTCGGTTCTAAACGTGTCATATCTAATGATGAACGCAATTAGGAATCCCACCAGTGTTTTAAATAATAAATTAGCCTCATTTTCTCGGCCTGGCATGATGACACACAAATACTAAAAAGGCGTCTTCTTTTTAAAAGCCATAACAAAGGACTTATTAATGACTTTTGTTCTTAGGATTTCAAATTAAAACGGATGGTGGGCTAATCAGTGGCTTTGTATCTGCTAAAACCAAAGGCCTAGAGGGAAACTTTTCTTTCTTTTTTTTTTTTTTTTTAAAGAAAACACTTCAAGCTGCTGTGATATGTGGTTATTTCATTAAAAAAAAAAAGCAGGTGTAGAAGCTCTTCTATAAATGTTGAATGCTATAGCAGTTGGTAAATCTCTGTGGATAGAAATGCCCGTAGCCATGTTTAATTACTGAGCCTGAGAAAGGGACGGCTGGCGAATATAACTTTTATACCCACTACCTTCTCAGAGCTCTGCGGCTTTCAAACCTGCGCTAAGCTATTGCAAGAGAAGGGAAATATAAATATTCAATATGTGATAGAAATAACAATTCTTAAACTTAATTTATTCTTGACTATATAATTTCAGTTGTATTAATTATTATTTCTCCAGATCACACCATGTCTGACTTAGAGGACAATGGATGTCTTTGTACCACAAGACAGCTTCAAGGACCTGACATAATATATCATCACATTTTGAAGGTCATTAAATACACGCCACACTGTTTTATTCCTTAAACTTTATGTTGGTATTCATAACTCTTTCGTGTCTGTGACTGACTGCTATATGTTGAAGTACACTTTGCTTTTAAAACTGCACTACTTTTAAAAATTTTAGTAATAAAATTGAGCAAAGAGATGAGTATTGTGAGTTTCTCTAAAGAAAATTGTTCCTAATTTTTAAGAAGTCACCATACCCATTAATAAGTGAATCCACGTGGCATCTTTTGTTCTTCCCATGTTAAATATGACTTCTACATTGCACACTAAGATGTTTGTGTTGAAAGTAAAATATGAAATCTATATATTTTATTATTATATTCATAAACAGTTATGAATTTCCAAAGTTTTACTTATATATATTAACTGTTATTCTAGTCTAAGACGTAAATACTACATGTTTTATTCCAAGTTTTTCCTACTAAAAAACATGAATTTTTTTTAACTGAAAATGAGTTCTATATTTACACACTACACACACAAGCACACACACAAAGAACCCTCAAGTACAAACACCTGAAACACTACAGGAACTATAGAGAGGGAACATTGACCCCCTTTACTATTTTCCAACTTGTTTCATCCAAACAACCTGTAGTGAAGATCATCGATCCCAGCTGACCTCAGAGTTCACCAATGGCTGCTGGGGTAGTAAGCGCATATCCCGGAGGTTCAGCTGGGACTGCTCCCCAGGGCTCCAAAGGATACTTTCCTTATGGAGGCTTTATTTGCCTCTGAGGTAGGGCAGTATGTCTTCCTCACTTCCTCAAAATAACAAAATAAAATAATTTTTGAAAGAAGCTCACAGTAAAAGTATCCATTTAGAAAGGAAGGAACAGGTTCAGCGTGTGTTTAGAGAAGTCATCGTACACTCGACAAATGGATACATATTCCTTAGACCTCTCTGTAGTAAAAGCCTCACTCCTTGCTGTTGTTGCTGTGTTCTAGTTGTGAGTTAAGGTCTTACTATGCAGACCAGCCTGACTCACAGCAACTCTCCTGCTTTGACTTCAAGTGCTGAGCTTACAGGTGTGGGACACCATGCCTGACAAAAGACAGTTGTGAGTGTATTGTATGCTTGTGCTCATATGGATGTATGTTTGTATGGGAAATTGCACATGTGTAAGTGTACATGCTTGTGTGTGGAGGCCAGAAGACAATCTTGGTTGGTTCCTCAGGAACACGTCCTCACTAGCCTGGGACTTTCTGATTCAGCTCTACTTGCTGGCCAACGAGACACTTTATCTGCCGTATTGGGATTATAACATGCTCCACTATACTCTGCTTACACTCGAAGCCTTGAACTCAGGCTTCACACTTATGCGGCAAGCACTAACCTCTGTGAGCTATCTCTCCAGTGCACACATAGACTGCCTTGTGATCTGTGATGGTAAGCGCTATGACAAGGAAGAGAAGGGAATGTTTCTCTGCCTCTCTTTCCTCTGACTAAATTAGATAGTGAGAGAGGAGGAAGAACTCCACTGTATTTCTCAGTAACAAACATTATAAGCCTGGATGGGGAGGACATAAATTGAGAGGGCTCCTCACCCCACTAGCAAAGCCCTGCAAAAGCCATGTCACCACCCTCAAAATCCTTCGAGGGCTTGAAGCGCTTGCCAGGTGTGGCTATGAAGAAGTGGGGGCACACACTGCTCAGCACTGAACACTGTTGCCATGCTGGAGAAAGGATAGCTTGCCTTAAGTGTTGAAAACGTTTGAAAAATTCAGAGAAAGATAGTTTCTCTTCATGCTTTGCACTTCGGACATCTATGAACACAGAGCGGCTCACTGACTTAGTACCAAGGCATGAATCAGCTCCATCAGAATCCAGCAAACCCAAATGAAAGCTAAAAACACTGCGTCCTGAAGTCTACACTGCGTCCAGAGACTAGAGGGATTAACTACAAGGTGATTTGCCATAGAAAATATAAGGCCATGTGGGGCAGGTGACGGAGACCTAGATTTGGAGCCGGAATGCCAGGATCAGATGTTTCTCACTAGCACCCAGGCCTTCCTATACCATAAGGTCTTAATCTCCAAAAGAGGGGTCACGATGGGAGGCCTCCTCCAGGTGACCGCAGTGACAGCCAGAGAACAAAAGAGGACACGCCTCTGCAACACGGCCTGTGCTTCAACACACTTTCCACTGTTTAAAGATTATGACCAAACACATTGACTTTTCTATGAGAGCATCATTTCTTCATAAAAACCTTCAAATTTTCCCCTACACATCATGGTAATTGAGTCTTCCACTGCTCAATCTCACAGCCTAAGCATTATGTTTTAGAGCATACTGCTTCCGTATGAACACTTTAAAAAAGTTGTCCTTATAAAATATGAACTTTGACATTATATATATTACCTTTTTCTACACTGGAATATAACTTGGGTATAGTGACCCAGAAAGTAAGAGAATTTAGACAAAGTTTTAGTCACAGGGAAAAAATCAGCTATGCTGTGATCCAATAAATTACAATGAAAATATAAATATAAAATAACTACTTTTCCTACAAATACCTATTCAGGAAATTTAAATATGGACTCATCATTAGTAATTGTGTCTATTCTTGATGATATGTAAACATTTATGACTACACCTGAATATCAGATAAATATAAAGTTAGAAATGATAGTTATAAATACACAAAGCAATTCTTTGGCTATAAACAGATTATATCCAAAAATTTGAATAATAAATTACTTATTAAACACCTAAATGCATTTTATCACTGAAACAGCATTAATATGGCATGATGCGCACAAACTACATCAAAAATACATTTGGTCCATAATTTATCACCAAGATTAATAACTGTGCATGTATAAGAATTGCTCATAGAAAATACACATGTGTTTGGACAAACCCAGGAAAATGATTCCTAGTCCTTCCCCTGATGGCTAGAGAATTGGATAAGGAAGGCTGTATGATAGTTTGAGCTCTGAGAGGACAGACACAAATTGTACTTTAAGAGAAAAAACTTAGACTCAAAAGTTCAGGAACAAAAAGAGTGAAGGGTGAGTCTCTGTATGTTATTGTCATCATCATCATCACCACCATCATTATCCCTGCTACCACCATCGGTTACTTACAAGAAAGCCAACAATTACTGATAACAACACCATTAAATACAAGTCTGTGAGAGGCGGGAAGATGTAGATTAGGAACACTGGTGTGACAGCACAGGAAAGAAAAGGTTGGAGGCTTGAGACGGTGCTTTTGTCTCCATATTTTCTGGTGAGTTCTCACATAGCTTGTGAGAGTCAGTCCAATGGGAAACCAGGAGAGAAGCAAAGTGTGTGCCGGCAGATGGAGACAGAAGCATTCATACTGAGGAGTCAACATGTAAAGCCGATCAGAGGAAAGTGATGCCTGAAGCCAGGGATTGGCTGTGAGTATTGCACCCTGCCCTTCATCACTCCTTCATTTCCTGAGCCTCTGCTGGTGCCATGTTCTCTTGGTTAACTGTCTATGCCACTGATCGTGCTTTCCCAGGGCCGTGCTCTCAGCTTCTAGATATCAAAGCCCCTAAGCCTTAGTACACTGCCTCCAATTCAGCATCCTCCTCCATTAGCTGCCTTGAAGCCATCTCAAGAGCACCACCCCAAGAGATAGTCCTTGTCACACCACCTTCTCCTCATGAGGCACATGGCTCTCATGGTCACTGAGGGTAAGATCTTAAGAGACACCCTGGTTTGCAGCCTTCACATCTTTCTCTCCACAATCCCTTGAGCTGCTTCTTTCTGGTCGTTTAATTAACTATCTTCAAAAGACATGCCAAAGTTCACCTAATAGCAACCCAATCCCAGATGAGACCATGGCAGTCCTCTAGCTTCTGTTTCCACTATTTCTACCCATTGAGCCTGTTCTTCGAGATTAGGGCTGTTTGAAATGCAAGTCGGAGCATATTCCTTCACACTCAATACCCTTCCACGGACCTCTTATCACACAGAATCAGTCACACTTGCAAGCGGTGCTCCCTCCTCTCTCCCTCCCTTAGCTTAGTCATAATCAAGACAGTTATGGAGCTATGTGAAATTGATTTCAGAAACACTCATGACTTGGTTTTGAGGTTTCACACTTGCTCATGGATGCCTTCCCTGGTTACTCTACTTTAACTATTTACACACACACACACACACACACACACATGCACACAGACATGTACGCACGTACCATGTCTTTCTTCTATGCCTTGCTTTACTTCATAGCTTTTATTACTACCTGATACTATACTAACATCTCTGAGCTCTTTTGTAATATAAATTTTAGGAAGATAAAGCTGTTATCTAACTTGCTCTGTGTACACTCAAACCATCCCTAAATAGTAGGTACTCAACATACATTGTAATTACTCATTTTGACTCATTTTTTTGACATTTCAAACCTCTTACTTTTCTATAATGGAAAAAAACTGGCCACTTACACTGACACATAGAAAACATGCTTTGCAGCAAAAGGATGATATTGTACCTAGAATTTGAATTTTAGAATGTAATTTGCACAATTCTGTTTCATCCAGTGATTTTAAAAACAGCTGGATTTTTCAAAAGCAGCTAAGACTTCAATTTGGTAAGTACCTTCCAGAACTGGCTCTAGGAAGGAGAAGTGAAGACGAAAGATCTTTACTCGTGTTTCGGAAATGTGCTCTGAGATTTAAGAGGTAATTATGTAACTTTCCTCATAAGATTCATTAAATATCTCACTATTTGACAGTTTGTGTGATAGTTTTTCACACTCTATCTAGAGTTATGAACTAAACTATAAATGATTTCAAGTAGCAAATCTAAGGGTTAGTTTATTTGTATTAATGGGTTAAACACCACAAATGTCTAAGAGTAGCAGTTCTGAAAAAAATGCAAAAGTCTTGAATTACAAATTACAAATGAAAAGTCAAGAATTACAAAAGTGAAATGTATGTACATTGTCCCATGTGCTCGCCCTACCCCATGTGCTTGTATAATCCCATGTGCTTGTACAACCCCATGTGCTCGCACTACACCATGGGCTCGCACTATCTCATGTGCTCGCACTATCCCATGTGCTCGCACTATCCCATGGGCTCGCACTATCCCATGTGCTCACACTATCCCATGGGCTCGCACTATCCCATGTGCTCGCCCTATCCCATGGGCTCGCACTATCCCATGTGTTTGCACTATCCCATGTGCTTGCACTATCCCATGGGCTCACACTATCCCATGTGCTCGCCCTATCCCATGTGCTCACCATACCCCATGGGATTGCATTATCCCATGTGCCTGCACTATCCCATGGGCTTGCACTATCCAATGGGTTCACACTATACTATGTATTCAATGTATACTGTATCATGGCTATTATGACGTATAAGTAATCATATTCCTAATATCTACACAGTACTTACTTTGAGCCAGGTAGCATTTTAGTTCCTTTATTTAAAATCCACATCAACACTGAAACAAAATCACAAAGCAGCTTCATTTTGTAGGTCAGAAAGTTGAGATATTGAAGGGTTGGCAGTCAATATCACACAACTGGAAGATGGTAGACCTTATTTGAACCTACACATTCTGGATCCACAGTCGTCATGTAACGTCCATGAAATGATAATAATGCACTGCCTAGGAAAGCAAGCTTTTTGTCACAGAACACGAGTGATTGTTACTTATGAATTCTATTACTAAACTTACGACTATGACTTCTAAACATCTAAACATTATTTAAATTGTTATTAAGAAGGCAAAAATCCAAAAGTCCTGTTAAAGATGAATCCTGCATTTAATGTATTCAAGACTAAATTCTTATCAATTTCATCCCTAATTTTCAACAACTTTGAGATAATTGCCTTTAGACAGTGGAAACCAATGAATTAAAAAAATTTGAAATATCAAAACTCTTTAAAATCAGAGTAATATAGATATGTAAAGCAGTGTGTTTTTTAATATCTTAAATTTCTGTATCATTGCTATCATTGTATTTTTTTTAAGCTAGAGAACCCCAAATGACCAAGTAATAATAGATTACACGTAAGTAAAGGATACCTAAATGTCTAGAAACTAAACCAAGGGTACCTGTACAAAATGTAACTGCCAATTATGGCAATCAGCCATCAAATGCATAAGCTAATACTTTTTTAAGGTCACTAGGAGCATCTCCATGTTAGACTGTCCAATGCTCTGCATTTCCACAGGCAAGCTTTGTGTTCCAGCTGTAGCAGGAAAATTACTGAAGCAGTAATTCTCTTAATATTTAAATAATATATTAAAATTTAATTTTCAGCACCTGGAAGACTCTGTTTGTATGCCAACAAATGAGGTAGCTGGGCCTGGAGCTCCTATACATATGGGACTAAAAAACAACCTATCACAAATAATTACTAAGCTACAGCAGCTGTAGCCACCGCGGCAGTCATTTAAAAATCAGGTCAAAGTTGCTCGAATTCTTTTCCATTTTCAGGATACCCTGTTGTGAATAAATTTTGTGATGTTTATCCTTTTCTATTTTTCTTATTTTTAGATATTATTTATTTTTCCTGATAATCATAGATTGAGGTAGAAAGGATAGAAAGCTGAGAATATTAAAAAACAAATTAGTTGCTGACTTCTTCGACTCCTTTCCAGCCTTTGTGACTGTTCTGATCTAAAGGCTCATGTGTTTGTTGTGTCTGTTTACATGAAGCATTACAAACTCTGCGCGCGCACAAACAAATGTAAAGCCTGGGCACGGCTGTACATACATGGCCTTGCAACACACACTACAAAGGTGAAGGCTGAGCCTTACTGGACACACACACAATATTAACACAGTGATTTTCTATGTATTTCCAAGTATGATACAATCTGATCCACATACTGAAGAAATACAAATGATAAGCTTCTCATTTATTAAATGTGAACATGTTGCTGGGGGATGGGACTAGCAAACACGAGGCTCAAAACCATTTTATATGCTTTTGTTCACACTTAGGAAAGTAAAATCCTTTCAAAGACTGCCTTTTATGGCCACAGTTCCTAAGCTCACAAAGCTGTCTAGAATTAGTTAGGTGCTATGTGTCTCCCAGCTCTTGGTCTTCCTAATATGCTCTCTAAGAAACAAAGACTCAATACGGAGAATTTAGGAGTTTAGAGTGATTCACATTGCTTTTCTCAAAAGCTCAACACAAAAAGAAAATTAATTTGAAAGGTGTATTTAGCAAAAAGATGGCAATGGAAAGAAATTCCTATTAAGTTGAAATTTTAATTGCCTTGAATTGTTTTTATTTTATAAGCAGATCCTTGGTTATAGAAAGGCATCTAAATGTCTGGCTCACTCATGCAAATTGTCAATCCTATACCTGATATTTAGAAAGAAAATAAATTAAGATTTTATTTTGTTGGAGGGAAAGATGGGGATTAAAGTATGGGGGAAATTTACCAAGAATTTATACAGTATTACCTTCAATCATTTTGATGCAAGTCATTCACACCACCACCATGCTAACAAGACATCCAATTTACTAAACAATGAATAGTGAAAATACATTTAAAAGGTACAAATGACTGTCCAAAGAATGACACTGAAAAATATTAAGTAACAGCTCTACCTCTAGATAAGCCTCACCATTAAAGAGTTTTAATGAAGAGAGCCTTCAAAGGCTAAATCAGGAGGCATTGATTAGATTGCCTCTAACTTTGTGTTTTGACACCTTCGTCTTTCGTGGCATTGTATTGTCTCTGTGCATCTCACAAAAGAAGCATTTTACCAGGCCCACACAAGAACAGGAGACAGCAATGCGTATAAAAGAGACTGTCAAGGGTGTGAGCCAAAATGGGTCTCATTTGGATTTCAAGTGAAGAAAACTCCTAATGCATCTCATTACAATGTATGTGAACCTCTGAAAAGAAGGATGGATTGGGATTCTCATCCCTATTAATTTATTGAAATGGATTCAGTTTTTTTCCTTGTATATCAGGAGAGACCATGTGTTTCAAGCAAGGTAACAATATTATAGTTCCAATAACCAAGTCTGCTGTGGTTCAGTATGTCCTTCTTTCAGATGAAAGGGACGCCATTTCCTTGATAATTAGAATTTGTGCTTAAAAATAAATCCTACAATTACACGGCAACAAATAAAGATTCTTTGTTACGATCATTTTTACAGACCTGCCAAAGCAGCTGCATAGCTTTGTAGCAGAGTAGGCTTTTACTGTTTGAAATCCTATCTGTCCCCTTTACTAGTGCCTTTCACATATTGACTTTTTATTTCATTGACCAATTGTCAGCATGGAATAATTAGGATAACACCAAGGATAACACCAAATTGAAACATAGTAAAAAGAAAATAAGACAAAGAAAGTCTCAGTATTTTTTATCACTGTGCTATATAATCTATTATATATATTTTGGGCATTGAGGTCCCTATTATAATTGATTAGTTTTGAAGTATTTATATTTATTTAATTCCATAACTTCATTAGAATGATATCTACCATTCAAAAATTCTAATCCTTAACTATAGAGAAAGGTCATGATCTAATGCAGTTAGACACCCCAAATAATTCCACAAATGCACAGGATTGCAGATAGAAGACATATGCTCTCATTGCTCTTTAACACCATTAACATTTAGAGATGATTGATTATGTCATACCAATAGCATTCTGTGAATGCAGAGCTGATCTATTTTTTATGTAAATCATACAACCTGCTAGTCAAATTAAAGGTTAAATATACATAAAGTCTTATAAAATACAGATAATCTTTCACATACAACATGGACCCATGATATACACAGTCAAATGCAACAGGAGTCATGGATTCATGAGATGCCTCCTGTTTAAACCCAGAAAAAAGCATGGCTATGTCCTCCTTAGGTTGCAATGCATTTTAATACAAAGGAAATTGTATGTGCACAGCTAAGTAAAATTAAAAATTATAGCCAGAAAACACAAGTAGAAATAAATGTACAATCACAAACTTGAAAAGAACTCTATGAACAAATGCATATTTATTATTTAAAATTTTCATAGATGTGATTGTTAATAGATTACAGAGAAGACAGCTGTAAATCAGATAGTATGTGTACATACATGTTGATGTGTATGCATGTTATGTAAGCAGTAGGAATCTATATATAAATGATCTCAATAAGAACATTTCTACATCATCCTAGAACACAGACAATGGGGATTTTCTGATGAATTATAATTAAGTTAGAATGATATATGTTTCTTATTTTTGTCTTGACAGGTCTTATACTCTCAGGCTCAGCCTGAGAGTATAAAACAAATATACGGCAGGTTACTTGTTGAATAATGTATTTCAAGAAGTTAAAAATTACCAGGGAGTTTCCTAAGATCTACACATGAATACATATTTTGAACTTAATTTTTATTACTGCATTGAATACATGAATATACTTTATAATCTACTTACAAAGCAGTTAATATTGGAGTTTTTAAAGGACATAACAAAGGTAGTAATACTACCTTTATGAATAAACTTTATAGCATTATGAATAAAACTGACAAGTATAAAATTTGCTCTATAAAATAAGTGATATACTTATGTTAATTCACCTTTTTAAGGATCTTATGTGTTGCTCCATTTTTGACAATCTTCCATTCATACTAGAGACATGTTGAAAAACACTATATTTTCCCCTCAATAAGGAAAATCACTTTACTCACTATCATGCTTATTCTGTCTCAATAAAAAATCAATCATCAAATGCTTGCTTCCAAGTTTTACTTGTTAAACTGCCAATTTATGCATACAGTTTGGCTCAGCAGAAATTCACTCAGCACCATTTCTTTCATTATTATAATTTTGTACATCTCATAAAATGCTTTTCACTCAGGGTGTGGGGGAATTGGCTTGAAAGTTTCCACACACCTCTGCAAAAAAAAAGGTCCCATTATAGCTAAAATACAGCGGTAGGTTGTAACTCCAAATCATCATTTTTAAAGAAAAAGAAAAACTATATCATTTCTGTGATTTTTCAAAGTAATAAAGGCCCAGCTGATCCCACTGACTGGGGTGACTGAATTGGTTGTCTAAATGGTAGTAATGTCAATGTCAGATACGTGGTTATCTTTTCATCTTGGTCCATTCTTGAATGTAAAAATCAGATGCTTGAAGGACATTTCACTGACCTGTTATGGCCTCTGAAACTCTCAAACACAATGATAGTATTCCTTATATAAGAGCCACATTTTGGTGAAAACCAGCTTCATCAATGATGCCTTTGCGACATCTGGCGGTCCTTAGGATATATAAAAATTACCTTTTGTTTTTCTAAATCTATCAGTACTTGAAATTCCAGTCCAAAAGCCTTTGATTCCCCCTAGCGGGGGCACAAAAGCACTCTGGCCTGCAAACTAAGTTGTTGGCTACCATGAATCTATATGGTGCAAAAGGTCACAAATCTTGAGATGTGGTGACATCATGACAATAAGACACTTTCTAGACACAAGCTGACCCATTTTAAATATAAAAAGGACCCTGATCACATGTTCCCACACATTTTAAACCATAGAGAAAAGAGAAATATGCTAAGTGTTCCAAGCAGAAGCTGGGCACTTGTGTTTGAGGGTACATATAGTTCTCACACTTAAGAAATACTACACAGGATTTCCAGCCAGACTGCTTAAATGATCTAACAGCTGTTTTATTATGTTGTAAGTTGAGGCCCCGTAAATGGTAATAAGGAGTGAAAAGAGGTTGAATCAGATGGTACATGCCTCTACATACTCTTTGGTTGTTTTGTAAATTATTAATTTGGTCATAGTGAAGTGTGTCTATATGTGCTGCCTTTATTTATATTTCCAGGAAAGCATATGGTTTGGATATTACTTTATGCAGAAGATAGAAACCCTGCCTTTGGATTTTTATTCTTATTCTTTAGGTGATTTGGTATGAAGAGAAGGGAAGGAAAATCCATCTCTGCCCTTTTATCACATGCTCTCTAGGCAACTTGCTGAGAAGTCAGGACTTCACTTGTGCTTTACAAGGCAGAAGAAATCACTTGTATTAGAGCACGGGACTGTCAGTTATGCTGAGAATTGGTGAGGCGGCACACTTTGCAGTCAAGAACAATTACAAATGGACAGTGTTTATTCCCTATTTTCAGACAACATTTCAAATATTTGCCTTTATAAATATGTATTATTGTGGCTATAAAGTAAGGCATCTAATATATTTTACTTTAAAGAAAAGAACTTATGTTTTCTAAATGACTTTAATAATTCTGTGTGTGTTGCATTTGTGTATACATGTGTTTTGAGGTTAGAAGTGTTATTCCTTCTTGGGAATCATGGAACTCTCGCTGGAACTTGGGCTTACTGATCAGGATAGACTGGCTGAACAGTGAATCCCGAAGATGTGATATGCCTGTCAACATCACCCAGCACTGTATAGTTTCTGATTTTTTCAAGCAAGCAATAGTATACACATAGTTACTATAAAAATATTAGGCATATTTTTATTACTTACATTTAAAGTACATTTTCCTGATATAACTGAACCAACTTATTTTCATTAATAAATTACTTATTGAAACTAACCCTAAGTTAGGCATGATGGTATATTCCTGTCTTTCTTGGACTTAGAAGACATTTGAGCACATGAGTTGGAGAGAAGTCTGAGCAACATAGGGAAACCCAGTTTCAAGTGCAACAACAAAAATAAAATGGGTTCTGATGTGGGATTCCCCTCTGCATTTTGCTAACATGTTTTATTGCCATTGGCTTAACAGAAAAGATATATAGAGAGAGTAGGCAGAGTTAGGGAGCAGCCATGTAGCTGCCACAGGAGACAAACACCCGACACCAGATGGAACCCTACTGGTAGGCCACAATCACATGGTGATACACAGATTAATAGAGATGGGTTGATTTAAGATATGAGTTATCTAGAAATATGCATAAGTTAATTGGCCAAGCAGTGTTTTAATTAATACAGTTTCTGTGTGATTATTTTGAGTTTGGGCAGCTGCAAAGAAACAGCTCCACCAACAGATGGGCACACCAATATGGGGCTGACTATATCCATGTAAAACCTGAGAAAGCTTGGAAAGGAATTCTAGACACAGAAGAATAGAATTAAGCATGGCTTCTTGGTATCTGGCATTTTTTTTTTTCAGATGGACTTTGCTGGCAGTGAGCAGGGGAACCACAGCTCCTGTAAGAAAAGGCTTACTGACTCAGAATAAGAAATGGTGACTTCCTGGTTTGGGCAGAACAAACTCTGACTCTTTCAGGAGGCCAGGAGGCCGAGCACTTGAATGGGGTTTGTCAGAAGCATGCTGCAAGTTACTTGGTGGCAGCATGGGACAACTGGTTTTCAGAGTTGAGGTGGTGAGGACAGCTCCCACCTGGCAGTCTCAGAGGCAGTGAATGGACCTCTGCCATGTTGGACTGGGCAGAACCAAAAGACAAAGCAGCCTTGGTCCTAGCCAAACTGCTTATCTTTTTAAGAAGCAGTCCTGGTCAGAAAAGGTTTATAGATATGCAATAAAGACAAATTCTGACTGAAAAGATCTCTAAATGGGTCACAGTGTTGGATAAATGTACATAGGCTTGACAGAGAGAGGAAAAAGAGTATAGACAGTTATAATATAAAAGAGTATAGACAGACATAGATTAAAGAAGTAAAGAAATAAATTAAATAATAAACTTATAGAAAAAGTAATAAAGTTAGAAAAATAAGCCAGGTAAAAATGTAATATACATAGAGAGTCTAGATTATGTGTATTATTCTGTTTTCTTTGAATTCTTCAACTATGAATGAGCTAAGTACAGAGAGACATTTCATTCTATGGACTGCTAAGCTAAACCAACATATATATTTTAAATATATCTTGACTTCAAAATTTGGGTATAAGGACATGCTGTCTTGGAAAACGGGTTCTGCTTTTTTGTTTCCTCAGAGGATGAGAACCTGTGGATTCCTTCCAGACTAATATGATTTGATGGACCAAGATCCTCCAAAGGATTGCCATGTGGCAATATACAGATTAATAGAAATCGGCTAATTTAAGATATTAGAGCTAGACAATAAGAAGCATGAGCTAATAGGCCAAGCAGTGTTATAATAATATAATTTCTGTGTAATTATTTTGGGCCTGGGTGGCAGGGAAATGAACAAGTGACTTCCGCCTACAGGGTTCCAACATACTAAAATTGTTTAAGGTGTTATATATATTTTAAAGTTCTTAGATATAGCTTCCATTAGATGTAGGCATATTAAGATAATACATTCATCCGATAGTAAACATAAGCTAAAATGAAATACATATACACATTTATCATTTAAAATTATACTTCCTTCTTTATGTAAAAATAAAAAGTAAAAAGAGGTGAGGCACATCTTCCTGTCAGTATTTAAAAGAACCTGATCGAGAACGACATCTAATACAAAAGCTCTGTGTCTATTATCTTTCAAAGGGAATTCTAAAAAAAAAAAATCAAGTAAAGTGATCCTTGATCACTTTTTAATTTGTTGGTATTCAGATACTCTATGGTTTGATAAATAAAGTTCACATAAAAAGAAAACACGTGGAGTGGGACAGTGGTGCTTAGTCAAACAGCACTCATTTGCTCCAAGTGAGTGTCACCTAACACAATAAACATGGCCATGGAAGCTAGAAGAGGCAACTGCAGGAACCATGTCCCAAATATTATGATGAAGAAATATTTTTTTTGATGTCAAGGTTGTTTTATTTAATCCACATAATCTGAGCAAGACACACATATATAATTTATTAAAAACACATTAGAATCTCACTATTTCCAACAGCCTAAATTCTAGCAACATATACAAATATCAAGTGACTACAGTACATGCTGAGATAAGAAAAATACATCCTAGGAGAATATAACTGACAGTCAAGCCATTTTCACTTCCTCTGTATCGCAATACATGTTTTATTTTCACCATTCCCAGTGCCAAAAAATGGAAAACAAAAGAAACTACATACAAGCCGAAGTAAATAAGAATTGGTGCCATAGTAAACCTAGACATGTTCTCTCTAACCAGCCAACTCACTAAATTTCACAGTTTGAAGAAATAATTTGAATATGGAAATTATCAAATATACTTTTTCTACCTAGGAGTATTGAACTGAAAACATATTTCAAACTTGACATCACATGAAAGTACAAAGATATAAAGTTTAATATTTATAGTAAATTTTGTTACTTTTAAAGTCTTTTACATACAGATATGTAGGGTGTTCTGAGAATTATTATGTAACTTTCAGTGATTAGGCCAAAAATTATCAAAATGTAATTTTGTCAAAAAAAAAAAAAGAAAGAAAAAAAAAAGAAAGAAAAGAAAAGAAAATCTGGCTAGAAATAAGCCAAGTTAAGGCCGGGCATTTGTAAGAAAAAGAAAGGTTGTGGAGATGTTGTCTAGAATGGACTGTTGTCTTGTAATAAAATGCTTAGAAATACCATTAAAAATGTGATTTTTGTCTTCAGTTTCTAACATTAACAAATGAAAAGTTTCTATGTTGGCAAAGTATTCATGAAAATTATTTTGCTAAGTCGGAATCAGTATATATTAGAACAGATAAAAAATACAGGTATAACAAAATTGAGAAAAAAGAATGAATGCACAACTAAATATAAAAGAGATCAGCTGTGGGATACAGTGAAAGAGAGCCAATATAAGCATAATTTGTGTTCCTAAAAAACAATAAGTGTAATAGGAAAAATATCAACTTTATAATTTAGGAAAAGTTTTGTAAGACTCAAATGTATACATTGGAAGGCCATAGTATTTGTTTGTCAAAGCTAACACAGAATGCTAAAATCTAAGCTACAAGCTGGGGAGGTAACCACATTTCAGGGATGACACAACAGTTGTTTGACCATTTGGATAGAATATCTGGTTACAAACTGGCTGTGTCAGTGTTGTCTGAAAATCAATGACATCCAGCTCCAAGATGCTCATAGAATGAAACCATGGCTAACATCTCTAGAATTGCACAAGCTGTCTGTCATTCAGGAACAAGAGTGGCAGACCTGTGAACCCAACATATGAGAGACTGAGGCAGGAGAGTCACTGAGTTCAAGGTCAGTCTGGGCTCATAGCAAGACACTGTCTCAAAAACCAATGAAGTATATAGTATTTAGGGAAGATAAAATACTATGATATTTGAAATAAAAAAAAATGAGGACCTTGTACATATTAAGCCAGTGTTCCACCTCTGTGCTATATCCTAATCACTTTTGAAAACCATGATCAAAGCCTGAACATGAACTGTGAAATAAAATACAGAAAGCAATCATGTTTCCATGATGTAAGTGTCTCACGAAGTTTTTATATCAACAGAACAAAGAAGACCACTGGATGGGATCATCAAGTAGGGGAGTTACACTGACATGGGAAGTCTCTGTTATAGGTCTCAGCACCTAGCTAACAATATTTTTAGGTCGGGGGTTGATGGAAGCTAGGCATTTATTCATACATTCCAAAGAATTTAGGTAATAGTCACAGAGACAGGCATTACATCATATGCAGAGATGGGTAATAATGGCTATTGACGGAGTTAAAGATGCTCAACCTAATTTGTCCCTGGATTTGCAATATTCCAACCTCTTACATCATTAAATTTCTAAGTAGTCAATAAGGCTTTATAGGTACAGTCACTTCCTAGGACTTTGAGTTTGCCATGAGATGACTACTTTTCAAATGTCAGACGCTATTCCCCTAAGGTTAATCACTAAAACACTCAGCATTTAGGCTTTCAAAACTATAAAGCATTTCACAGCCTGAGGAGGCTTCCTCCTGGACATCCTGGAGGACTGCTCTCCAGAGAAACATTTAATACTCTTGCCATTCTGGGCCCTTGTCAGGTCCTTTAAAGTCCCTTCCCTCCTCTGCCACCAGGCCTCTGACTAGCTCAACCTGTCCTTAGTTCAATATATGGGCTTTCTCATCTAGAGATAACTGATTCCCACTGTGATGCTGAAGTAGGGAGGAAGAGAATGAGTGGAGTTTTGTCTAGAAGAGAACATAATCCAAAAGGCAATAATGGGTAGCAGAAGCTAGAAAACAGGGTCCAGACAATTCAGGGGGTCCAAGGAAATGTGCACCTAAGGAGACTTGATTTCATCCTATATGTACAAGAATGGCTTTGAAAATGTTTCTAAGCAATGTCCTTCAAGATGTGTATGAAACAATCCTTCCATCATTAACTATTTAATGTCCAGAACTGGTTGTGATATTTTTTAGGCACACAATAAATATTTTCTGAATTACTAAACTTTGAACAAAATTGAAAACAGGGCCACATTGTGATTAGATTATTTCAAAAGCTGAAGTTAAGGGATGCTCAATCAAGTTCTGTCTTTTAATCAGTAGCAAATTGAATACTTTGTTGACAATATTCACGCATATTAAAATGCAACAAATGCAAATACACATACATACACATGCATACACATGATAAACAAGAGAGAGAAAGAGAAAAAGTGGTGTTGGAGTTCCTTCTGTTTGTGAGTTGCTTCTATTGGTTAATGAATAAAGAAACTGCCTTGGCTTAGTTGGTAGGGTGAAACTTAGGTAGGCGGAGAAAAACAGAACTGTATGTTGGGAGGTAGAAGGGCAGAGTCACAGACACCGTGGATCCGCGGCCAGAGGTAGATGTGCTGAAACTTTTCTGGTAGGCCACAACCTCGTGGTGATACACAGATTTATAGAAATGTGTTAAACTAGTATGTAAGAGTTAGCCCATAAGAAGTTAGAGTTAATTGCCAAACAGTGTTTTAATTAATACAGTTCTGTGTGGTTATTTCCAGTGTAAGCTAGCCGGGAGGCAGGGAAAAGCAAGCCGCCTCTCTCTACAACAATTGACACTCCAACGTGGTCAACAAAATCCACATAAAACAAAATTCTAGACAAAAAAAATATAGACAGAGTTTAACACAGCTTTTTGCTGTTTGCTGGCAGCATGCTGCAGAGAGATTTTCCTGACTCAATAGTAGCAGCAAAAAAAAAAAAAAAAAAAAAAAAAAAAAAACCAAAAACCTGCGCTATTTTAAAACGAGGCTTCCTGGGCTCTGCCATACAGAGAGATGTTTCCAGGCTGCATAGTGCTCTGTGTGGCAGATCTGGTTGTGACTCAGATAAAAAGGGCTTATGTGCTGCACTGTCACTCTTGAGGTTGGACTTGAGGTTGGAGTGTGGCTCCTGTCTGGTGGCCCCAGAGCTACCACTGGTGCTGCTTCAACCATTTTAAAATTGGAGAGAGGCAAGGCTAACATCCAGAGCAGCTGCAACTAAGCTGCTTACCATTTTAAAAGCTCTTCAACAGTAGAAAATTACAGACAATGCAATAAGGACAGATTCAGACATAAACGACCTCTAAATGGGTCACAGTGTTGGACGGGTGTACATAGGCTTGAGAGAAAAAGGAAAAAAAGAGTACAGAGAGTCATAAAATAAAGTTAATGCTTAAAAGGGGGTAAATAAACTAAAAAAATAAAAAAAATAAGCCACATAAAGATGGAAAATTCACAGAGTCTGGATTATGTATATTATTGTGTTTTCTTTCAATTTTTTGACTGTGAAGGAGCTAAGTACAGAAAAACATTTTATTGTATGTGCTGCTAAGCTAAACCAGCATGTATATTATCAAGGTATCATGACTTCCAAATTTGGGTCTAAGAACATGGTGTTTTGGAAAAGAGGTTCTTTTTTTGTTTTCACAAAAATGAGAACCTCTGGATTGCCTCAAGGCAAATATGGTTTCATGGACCAAGGCCTTTTGAAAGGTCGCTGTGAACACCCTCAAAAAATTACTTTGCCCAACTGCTAACCAAGCTGAACCTAGCACACAGGATACACCATAAAAGACCAACTAACAGAGTCCCCAATCAGCAGCAAGCAGTATGGACAGTACTACACCCATATTCCCAAATATTGTTTGTAAATTTTCTTTTACATTTAAAAAAAGGTATGATATAGATATGAATAATTTACATTAGTATGGATCTTGGTTTATTGATATAAATTTAAGGTCAATCTTGTTATATGTATATTTCTGCTCTTGATTGAGGTGCTGTGATTGTGTAGTTCATTAAAAAATGTAATGCACAATTTAAAATATAGGTTAATAGATAATCATCTATAATAGTCATGTTAGTTAGATTTTCTAGATGTACATAGATATATTTCAAATAGGCACTCTTCATATCTTTCAAAGACTACAGAATATGGCATTTAAAATGTTTTAATAACTTAGTACTTTTCATGACAATGAGATGCATCTGCTCCTGACAACACCAAGCTAATTCCTGTGGAAGATAGGCATCGAAGAGGCTCTTTATGGAGTTGATTAGCCATTTGGGCAAGAAACTGCTCTTGGCTGGATTGTTGCATAAACTGGTCATAAAGAACCCGCAGAGAGAGCACTGCTGAACTTGCCTAAAGGTGAGATGATCCTTCATGGTTCCTGATTCATAAAAGAGTCTGCAAGACATTCTGCAGGATACAGAAGAAAGTGACTGAACTGTCTTTGAAATTTCCAGCTTCATGGAAAAGTCTGCTGGATACTAAGGGCCTATAGGCTGAATATGGATGCCCCAATGATACAGAAGAACTTTGGGTGACTGTCCAGGCAGAGAGATGTCTCTGCCAATTCTAGAGTTTTGGAAGTTGCTTACAATGTACTTCCTGTTTCCTTAGGTAATATTATATCCTTCTGGAGTCTTTGATGGAGTTGAAGAATTTATAGTTATAGTTTTCCTTAGTTATGATAAAAGATAAAGTAGATATAAATATTGTAACTGTAATTCTTGCTTAATAACTGTTTTGTTAAATGTAATTTTACCATGTTAAATCCTTCATTTTTGTTTAAACAGAAAAGGGAAAATGGTGTAGGAGTTCTTTCTGTTTGTGAGTTGCTTCTATTGGTTAATGAATAAAGAAACTGCCTTGGCTTAGTTGGTAGGGTGAAACTTAGGTAGGTGGAGAAAAACAGAACTGTATGCTGGGAGGTAGAAGGGCAGAGTCACAGACACCATGGATCCGCGGCCAGAGGTAGATGTGCTGAAACTTTTCTGGTAGGCCACAATCTCGTGGTGATACACAGATTGATATAAATGAGTTAAACAAGTATGTAATAGCCAATAAGAAGTTAGAGCCAAGCAGTGTTTTAATTAATACAGTTTCTGTGTGGTTATTTTGGGTGTAAGCTAGTCGGGTGACGGGGACAAACAAGAAGTCTCTCTCTGCAACAAGCAAGTGTTCTTTAATTATTTGTTTTGAGTAGGTGTGTTGCTGGTATAACTTGTCTACATTTTCATTTGTATGTACTTTTAACTGCCCTTCCCCTGAACTCAGTATGATGACTACCTTAATTGTCATCATAGAATCTACATCCAGTAACACATTAAAGCAAATGCAGAGATCCACAGTTAAGCACTGGGTCAAACTTCTGGTGTCAACTATAGAGAGGGAAGAACAACATATCATGGCCAAGACTATGATGGGGAAACCCACAGAAACAGATGACTCAAGTTAGTGGGAGCTCACTGAGCCCAGACTGAGAGCTGGGGAGCCAGCATAAGATCAAACTAGGCCCTCTGAATATGAGTGACAGTTGTGTGAAATGATCAGATTGTGGACCTACTAGTAGTGGAACCAGTATTTATCCCTATGGCAACATCTGTCTCTTTGGAGCCCATTCCCTATGGAGAGATACCTTGTTCAGCATAGATACAGAAGAGGAGGACCTTAGTCCTGGCTCGAGTGATGTGACAGACTTTGTGGACTCACCATGGGAGGTCTCACCTTGTCTGAGGAGTGGATGGGGTATGGGATGGGGAGAAGGTGCAAGGAGTAGGAGGAGGGGGAAGAGAGGTAACTGGGATATGTAAAATAAGATTGTTTTAAAAATAAAAATTGAAGGTTCTATGGTGATATGCAAGATATTCATCAGTATGGCTATAGGATAGGTTCATTTCAGGTTCCCTATCGTCAGGTGCCCAAGGAACTAACTGGGGACATTGCCCTGGGCATTTGGTAGCCAGTCCAAGTTCAAGTCTCTTGCCAACCCTTAGGTGGCTCCCTTAACTAAGATATGAGTTTCCCTGCTCCCCTATCCAACCTTCCTATATCCCCAATCATCCCGTTTCCCCAAGTTCCCCTCATCCTCTCCTTCACACTTTTCTCTCTCCATCTCCCCTTACCCCCATCCCACCCCACCCCCAAGATTCCAATTTTTTGCCTGGCAATCTTGTCTATTTCCCATAGCCGGGAGGATAACTATATGTTTTTCCTTGGGTTTGCCCTCTTGTTTAGCGATGGATGGAGATAGAGACAGAGACCCACACTGGAGCACCGGACTGAGCTCCCAAGGTCCTAATGAGGAGCAGAAGGAGGGAGAACATGAACAACGAAGTCAGGACCACGAGGGGTGCACCCACCCACTGAGACAGTGGGGCCGATCTATTGGGAGCTCACCAAGGCCAGTTGGACTGTGACTGAAAAAACATGGGATAAAACCAGACTCTCTGAACATGGCACACAATGAGAGCTGACGAGAGGCCAAGGACAATGGCACGGGGTTTTGATCCTACTTCAGGTTCTGGCTTTGTGGGAGCCTAGACAGTTTGGATGTTCACCTTCCTAGATCTGGATGGAGGGGGGAGGACCTTGGACTTTCCACAGGGCAGGGAACTCTGACTGCTCCTGGGACTGGAGAGGGAGGAGAAGAGGAGTGGGGGGAGGGGGAGAGGGGCGGTAGGATGGGGAGGGAAATGGGAGGCGGGGAGGAGGCAGAAAATTTTTTTTTCAATAAAAAATAAAATAAAATAAAAATTAAAAAAGTAGCTTCTACAGTTAGTACACAGTGATGGGTTTCACTGTGAAAGTTGTGAGCTTATTGGTTCCTACTCAGCTCTTCCCCATTGGTCTTCCCCTCAACTGCATCCCTCCTGTTGGTCCCATTTCCCTCCTGGTTAGCATTCCTTCTGTCTCCTTCAATGATTCTACTACTTTCTTTTCCCTTACCTTTTGTCCAACTTGAGAACTCTTGTTTAGTTATGCATCCCTTGCTGTTCTCATGGCCAACACATCAACACATGCACACATACAGGTTCTATAGACTCTGAATTATAATCTGTGCTGGAGACGTGGCTTAACAATTTAGAGTGCTTGATGCTCTCCTTTCTACCTACACCCCACACCCACCCTTTCTCTGTGTGTGCATGTGTGTGTTCCTTTACAGTTTTAGTATCAGGGTAATACTGACCCTGTAGAATGAATTTGGTGGCATTTCTTATTTTTTACATTCTGTGGGAAAGTTCCAGAAATACTGGAGTTACACCCCTTCTCTAGATGTCTGCTAGAATTGAGCAGTTAATTTACAGGCTCCTAGGTATTATTTTGAGGGACATATTTTTAAATAAGACTTCAATTTGATTCTTAATTGAGTTCTATTAAGTTATTTATACCATCCTGTTTTAATTTTGGTAGGGGACAATTTTAGGATTTGACTCTAAGTTCGCAGTTGGCTCCAAGGATTGAATTCAGAAAACTAGGTTTTGTGCATCAAGGATCTTTATCCTCTGAGGTATTTTTTGGCCTGATTCCCTAGATTTCATTGCAGTCTCTTCTAACACCTTTTTTTTAAAAAAAACAAAAACAAAAACAAAAAACTTTAAACTTTATTTTGGGTA
Source organism: Chionomys nivalis (assembly GCF_950005125.1). NCBI lineage: Eukaryota > Metazoa > Chordata > Mammalia > Rodentia > Cricetidae > Chionomys > Chionomys nivalis. Next base: position 66,628,320 of record NC_080100.1, read on the forward strand.
TTTCTCTCTCTTGGTTAGTTTGCTTAAAGGTTTGTCAACTTCATTTATCTCTTCAGAGAACCAATACTTTATTTGGTTCTTATGCATAGCCATTTTGGTTTCCATTTCCATTATCCCTCCTCTAATTTTAGTTTTTTTTTTTTTTTTTTGCCATCAACTGCATTTGAATCTGATGAGTTCTTGGTTTCTGTGGTACTGAAATACATCATTAGGTTACTGATTTGTGATCTCTGGGTTTTAAATTTAAGTGAATCTTTAACGGTTCCTCTTAGCTATATTCCAGAGACTTTGGTAAGTTATTCTGTCATTTTAATTTGATGTTATATATTTTTATATTTATTCCTTTAGTTTTTGAGACAGTGTTTCTCTGTGTGACAGTCTGGTTGTCCTGGAACTCACTTTGTAGACCAGGCTGGCCTTGAACTCACAGAGATTCACCTGCCTCTGTGTCCTGAGTGTTGGGGTTAAAAGCATGCGCCACCATACCCAGCTCTTACCTTACTTCTTAAATGGCTAACTGCCTATTAAAGTATGTTGTTCAGTCTTTACATATTTGTACAGATCTACAGTTGCTTGTGGCCTATAAGGTAGGTTATAGGTGAGCCCCTGAGAAGGATTTGTATTCTCTAAGGACTGATGGAATGTTCTGCAGCTACTTGCTATATCAACCAATATATGGCATGGTCTAGTTCTGAATCAATTGATATATGATATAGTTTAGTTCTGAGTCAACCGATACAAGTCAGAGTTTAGTTCTGAGTCAACTGACACATGTTATAGTTTTTTTCTTTGCTGATTTTTGGTTGAAGGGTCTCTCTAAAAATGAGGGCTGTACTGACAACTTCTTCTTTTACTGTATTAGGACCTATTTAAACTTTCATGTTGTTTGTTGCTTGCTTTATGAAATAGAGGTCCAATATTATAAGCATAGATATTTACAATTATTAATTCTTAGTACATAATGACTTTCTGTCTCTTGTGCCCAGTTTTGATTTTGAGTGTACTTTATTGGAGACTAGGATCATCATGCTAGCTTGTTTTTAGCCTCTGCTTGTTTGGTAATTCAGTTTCTATCCTTCAGCTTTTTGTTTGTGGCCTTCCTTCCTTCCTTTCTTCCTTCCTTCCTTCCTTCCTTCCTTCCTTCCTTCCTTCCTTCCTTTCTTTTTTCCAGTGATATATGTCAGGTCATGCTTTAAATCAAGTCAAATAGTTTGCATTTTTTGAATGGAGAATTGAGTGCACTGACATTTAGGGTTATCATCGAGAGCAGTTTGCTATTTTGTATGTTTTTGTTGTTCTGTTTATTAGATTATTGATAGTCTCCCTTGTTAACTTCAGGTTTGTTTGTGGTACAGTCTCATGCTCTAGCCATTATGCTCTCCCAGTTGTGACAGACTGTCCTCCTTCCTAACTTGTGAGCCAAACCCTCCCACTCAAGCTCCTGCCTGGCAGATATTTGGTCACAGAAACAATAAAAGTAACTAAAACTAGTCTAAAACAAAACCAAACCACGGAAGTTCAAAAGCAAACAAAATTAAAGGCAAGATATTAACCTCACTGTCAGCATTCCCTCCTGGTGTCAGCAATGTGGCTTCTTCCCCTTCTGCAGAAATCTCTGCAGGTGTGGGGACTGCAATTCAAACATGTTAAGTATGTGTGTGTGTGTCCTTCCTAAAAAGAGGCATGTCTGTGTGGACTCTGCTTCCTATCAGAATTTCCCAACCTGAGGATATTCCGCACAATGCTGAACACAGTTCCAACTTTTCTGGTGGTATTTAGGGAATCATTCCATCCCGATGGTCCAGGCCCGCGACTGGAGCTTGAGAGAAGACAGGCCTATCTGCTTGTGTTCACAGTTGTCAGCTAGACTCTTCCCAGCCTCACCAACTTCAGCAGGGCAGTGGGCTCCCTAGTCCCTTCTTCCAGCAGCAGACACACGCAGGTTCTGGAATAGAAAGGACTTCCCTGGCAGATACTTAACTCTGTTCCAGCAGCAATTCAGGGCAGCAGGTACTATGGGGGCCATTCCTGACTGCTTTTTTTCTGTGTTCTGAGATCTTTAAAAGGCCTGTTTCTCTTCTCTTCAGGTCTCATATCTTATTAATAGCCTTATCTCTTACTGGACTTTAGAAGTGTCTTCTAATCTACCAGAAACTCTGAAAACATAGTACATTTAAAAAGGTACGACTGTCCTTTCTGGAAAAAATGTCTCCCTGAAGCTAAGTTCAATGTACACTGGTATGATTAACAAACTATACAAAACTAAAAAAACAAAACAAACAAATAACCAGGCAGATAACTTCTCAAAGACCCTACAAAAATACTTAATAGTAGCAAATGGGGAAAGGAAAAGCTTGAAGGAAATCGATAGAGAAGCAGTAAGATTTTCGATTTTTACTCTCATCCTGTTTTTGATTGTACAGAGAGTTGGCTCACAAGCATCTGTTAGCAGGAACAATTAGAAAACTCTCATAGCAAAGTCATGTATTGTAGCCAGAGGGCACACCTGCTGGAGGTGTGTGTATAAGCAATTGAGTGTGAGTGTTTTCTTCACTCAGTTCTGGGTTGGGGACAGATTCACTCCTCCATCTGCACCGCACCGCTGTGGTGTGGGCAACATCAATATCTAAGGGAAGAATTGGTGGGGGACAATTCTGTATTCTGTCAATTATGTTTTAAATAAATGCTGATTGGCCAGTAGCCAGGCAGGAATTATAGGCGGAACAACCAGACAGGAAGTAGAGGTGGGGCAATGAGAACAGAAGTATTCTGGGAAGAAGGAAGCTCTTGGCCCAGTCCTGTCCAGACACCAAAGTAGCAGGATGTGACCTGCCCCGTTGAAAAGGTACTGAGCCATGTGGCTAACATATAATAGAATAACAGGCTAATATAAGTTATAAGAGCTAATACGAAGCCTGAGCTAATGGGCCAATCAGTTTATAACTTATGGAGCCCCTTCTGTGATTTTCTTTGGGACTTGCTGGCTGTGGGAACTAGGCAGGACAAAAACTCCAACAAGTCGGCCCTCATGTTACAAAGAATCTGAGGAAAAACATCTATTGATTCTCTCTCCGTGAACCCTCATGTCCTCTGCTTCTAGAGGATTCTTTTTCTGGTCTTATGACTAGAAATGTTCTTTAGACATATAAGCTACTCTCACTGTGTGTGCCAAGAACCAAGGGAGAGAACAGAAACTCACTAAGTGTTCTTGTGTAGCAGCATCTCCTTTCCTGATTCCTCTATTGGTGGCAACGGATTTGTTCCCTGGCTCTTAGATGTTCTTACTACTGACTGTCACCATGGCAATGCAGAAGGGAGACAAAAGCTGGCCATAGAGTAGGACTGGGTGTAGAACAAAACAAAAAAGAAAGGGAAGGTATCCATACTCTGTTAGTCCATTATGTGACAGAGCTGCACGCGACAAAGGCCACACAGTTGAAATGATTTACAGAATGGCACTCCCGGCCAGTAAACACACTACCTGAGGTAAAAATTTTACAGCAATGGCTTCCCAGAATAATAGAAACCACGGTGGAAAGAGTGTTGAATTATCTTCAGCACTGTGGCTATACCTGAAGCTATTGCTGCCTCATGCCTCTGCAGCCACCACCACCTTTCTGCTGACGTCACAGCCTGGGGAAGTCTTCAAGCCCAGCTGCAGCTGCCTCCTGTTTTGATTAAGTCTCTACCTTTTTATTTTACCAACAAAGACATAGGTACCAAATTCTGGGGTAAACAGCTGCTAGCCCAGAGAGGCAGAGAAAGCAGCCAGCTGCCCTTTCTCCTCCACTGTCCTCTCAGAAAAAGACTTTTCTCTTATCTTGTATGAAACAAAACCTCCACTCCAACTGCATGTCCCTCCCTTCTCCTTTCTGTGTGTGCCTCTTTCTCAGCCCCCTGACTTCCCCTCATTGTCTATGTCATTTCCAGCGAACTGGTTGCTTGTTCCACCTCTTGGCCTATGGTTGATCTTATTTAAATAACACAACCTTGGGGTTCAAAGTGTGATCAAATATCCTGCAACAAAGAAGTAGGTAAACTTGAAATTGTGGTAGACTGAATAACAATGCCCTAGATGGCCTTGGCCTAACTCATAGAACCTATGGATAATACTTTACACAGCAAAAGGAAGATCAAGGCTAAAAATAAGCCAAGAATTCAGCTTTATGGATGCAACCATAAAGATCATTATAAGAGGGATTTAGGAGGCCAGAGAGGTGGCACAGTGATGAAGCCACGACAGAGTTGAAATGTTTGGAAGATAAAGGAATGGCCAAACAGTGATTCCATAATGATAAAGAGGAAACAACAATCCTGACAATCTTCAGTGTGAAAACTCAACATTTAATATCTGAAAAAATAAAGAAAATGTGCTTAAACGAAAAAGAAGCAGACATTACAGATAAAGTAACAATAACAGCAGTATAGAAGAACTTAGAATCAAAACCTACAAACAGTGTCAGAACCCCATTCATGTCAAGTAGATAAAATGGTCACTAAGATAAACTACAAATTTTCCTAAAATTTTGTTGTTATAAACTAAAATGTTATCTTTCCAAAACAGAATCAAAATAGAAATTAATAGCAAGAATATCTGAAAAGCTATAACCAAAGCAGTCTAAAATTTAAAGCATAAACAATCCATGCTCAAAAGGCAAGTCTCAAGATCTGTTAAAATATATATTTAGCTAAATGAAAATGAAAATATATCATATCAAAGCGTATGAAATGCAGTTTTTAAAGGGAAATTAGAGTACTAATCTCTTGAATTTGAAAAGATATATGGTGTCAAAATAGTCATATAGAAATCAATCATAAAATATTAGTTAAAAGCATAGTACAATAAAGTAAATAAATTCTAAAAGCAGAAATTCATGAAATTGAAAACAGAAAAAGAAAATAATGAAAGTCATTGAAATAAAAATCAATGGAAGGATTAACACAGTAATAAACCTCTACTTATCCTCTCTCTTTGAAAGAGAGAAGACAAGTATCAAAATACAACAAGGGAATAATTACCAGGGCCTTCCCCAGACTACGGAAACAATGCTATTCCATTGCAAAATCCATGCCTACTCACATCAGAACCAAATTTTTCAAAGACAGAGATAAAAATGTAAAAGCAGAAAGAAAAGGCTGACAATAGACATGGAAACAATATATTTTTTCAATTCATTTTTATTTGAGCTCTCCATTTTTCTCTGTTCCCCTCTCTGCCTCTTCTCTCCCACTTCAACCTTCCCCCAAGGTCCCCATGCTCCCAATTTACTTAGGAGATCTTGTCTTTTTCTACTTTCTACTTCCCATGTAGGCTAGATCTATGTAAGTCTCTCTTAGTGTCCTCATTGTTGTCTAAGTTCTCTGGGATTGTGATTTGGGCTGGATTTCTTTGTTTTATGTTTAAAAACCACTTATGAGTGAGTACATGAGATAACTGTCTTTCTATATCTGGGTTACCTCACTCAAAGTATTATTTTCTATCTCCATCCATTTTCCTGAAAAATTCAAAATGTCGTTATTTTTTTCTGCTTTGTAGTACTTCATTGTGTAAATGTACCACATTTTTCTTATGCATTCTTTGGTCAAGGGGCATATAGGTTGTTTTCAGGTTCTGGCTATGACAAACGAAGATGCTATGAACATAGTTGAGCACATGTCCGTTGGCATGATTGAGCATCCTTTGGATATATACCCAAAAGTGGTATTACTGGGTCTTGAGAAAGGTTGTTTTCTAATTTTCTGAGAAATCACCATACTTACATCCAAAGGGGCTGTACCAGCATACATTCTCACCAGCAATGCAACAGTGTTCCCTTTTCCCCACAACCTATCCCACATAAGTTGTCATCATCAGTGTTTTTCATCTTGGCCATTCTTACAGGTGTAAGATGAAATCTCAGAGTTGTTTTGATTTGCATTTCTGTGATGACTAAGGATGTTGAACATTTCCTTAAGTGTTTTTCAGCCATTTTGATTCTGTTAAGAGTTCTCTGTTTATGTCTGTACTCCATTTTTTTATTGAATTATTTGTTCTTTTGATGACCAATTTCTTGAGTTCTTGGTATATTTTGGAGATCAGACCTCTGTCTGATGTGGGGTTAGTGAAGATCTTTTCACATTCGGTAGGCTGTCGTTTTGTCTTGTTGACCATGTCCTTTGATTTACAGAAGCTTTTGAGTTTCAGGAGGTCCCATTTATTGTTTCTCTCAGTGCCTGTGCTGCTAGTGTTATAATTAGGAAGGAGTCTCCAGTGTCAATGCATTCAAGTGTACTTCCCACTTTCTCTTCTATAAGATTCAGTGTTGCTTGCTTTATGTTGAGGTCTTTGATCCATTTGAACTTGAGTTTTGTGCATGGTGATAGATATGGGTCTATTTTCATTCTTCTACATGTTGATATCCAATTATGCCAGCACCACTTGTTAAATATGCTTTCCTTTTTCAATTTGATATTTTTTATCAAAGATCAGATGTTTGAAGATGTATGGATTGAAATGGGTCTTCTATTTGGTTCCATTAGCCCTCCTGTCTGTTCTTATGCCAATACCAGGCTGTTTTCAGTACTGTAGCTCTGTAGTAGAGTTTGAAGTCAGGGATTGTGTTGTCTCCAGAAGTACTTTTATTGTACAGGATTAATTGGCTATCCTGGGTTTTTTGCTTTTCCATATGAAGTTGAGTCCAGTTCTTTCAAGGTCTTTGAAGAATTTTGCTGTGCATTGCGTTGAATCTGTAGATTGACTTTGGTAAGATTGCCATTTTTATTATGTTAATTCTGCCTACCCAGGAGCATGAGAAATCTTTCCACTTTCTGATGTCTTCTCCAATTTTTTTTCTCCAAACATTTAAAGTTCTTGTCATACAAGTCTTCCAGTTGTTGGGTTAGAGTTACTCCAAGATATTTTATGCTATCTGTAGCTATTGTGAAGGGTGTTCATTCTCTGATTTCTTCCCCAGCCCTTTTATCATCTGTGTACAGGAAGGCTACTGATTTTTTTTGAGTTAATCTTGTATCCTGCTACATAAACATGAAAGTGTTTATGAGTTGTAGAAGTTTTTTGGTAGAATTTTTGGGATCACATATGTAAACCATCATATCATCAGCAAACAGTGAGGGTTTGACATCTTCTTTTCCAATTTCTATCCCCTTGATCTCCTTTTGGTGTCTTATTGCTCTAGCTAGGACCTTAAGATCTATATTAAATAGATATGGAGAGAATGGACAACCTTATCTTGTTTCTGATTTCAGTGGAATCTCTGGGAGTCTCTCTCTCCATTTAGTTTGATGTTGGCTCTTGACTTGCTGTCTATTGCCTTATTATGTTTAGGTATGTTTTTTGTATCCCTGCTTTCTACAAGACCTTTATCATGAAGAGATGTTGTATATTGTCAAAAGCTTTTTCAGCATCTAATGAGATGATCGTGTGGTTTTTCTTTTTCAGCTTGTTTATATGGTGGATTACGTTGACAGATTTTCGTATGTTGAACCATCCCTGTGTCTCTGAGATGATGCCAACTTGATCATGGTGGATGATGTTTCTGATGTGTTCTCAGATTCGATTTGCCAGTATTTAGTATTTTTGCATCAATGTTCATGAGTGAGATTGGCCTGAAATTCTCTTTCTTAGTAATGTCTTTGTGTGGTTTTGGGTATTAGGGTAATTGTAGCCTCATTAAAAGAGTTTGGCAATGTTCCTTCTGTTTCTAGTGTGTGGAATAATTTGAGGAGTATTGGTATTAGTTCTTCTTCAAAAGTCTTTTAGAATTCTGAGCTGAAACCATCTGGTCTTGGGCTTTTTTTGGTTGGGAGACTTTTGCTGACTGTTTCTATTTCTTCAGCAGTTATAGGTCTGTTCAATTTGTTTATCTCATCTTTATTTAATTATGGTAAGTGATATTTACCAAGAAAGTTGACCATTTCTTTTAAGTTTTCCAATTTTGTGGAGTACAGGTTTTTGAAATATAACCTGATGATTCTCTGTATTTCCTCCATGTCTGTTGTTATGGCCCCCTTTCATTTCTGATTTTGTTAATTTGGGTATTCTCTCTCTGCCTTTTTGTTAGTTTGGATAAAGGTTTGTCTATTTTGTTCATTTTCTCAAAGAACCAACTCTTTGTCTCATTGATTCTTTGTATTGTTTCCTTTGTTTCTAGTTTGCTGATTTCAGCTGTCACTTTATTTCCTGCCATCTAGTTCTCTTAGGTGAGTTTGCTTCTTTTTGTTCTAAAGTTTTCAAATGTTCTGTTAATTCATTAGTGTGAGAGTTTTCCAGCTTCTTTATGTAGGTATTTAGTGCTATGAACTTTCCTCTTAACACTGCTTTCATTGTCTCCCATAAATGGGTATGTTGTGTGGTCAGTTTCATTAAATTTTAGGAAGTCTTTAATTTCTCCCTTTATTTCTTCCTTGACCCATTGTTGATTCAGTTGAGCATTGTTTAATTTCCGTGTGTTTGTGGGTTTTCTGGAATTAGTATTGCTGTTGACTTCTAGCTTTATGGCATGGTGATCTTATAAGGTACATTGAGTTATTCCATTTTTTTTTATTTGTTGAGGTTTGTTTTGTTACCAAGTATGTGGTCAATTTTTGAGAAGGTTCCATGAGGTGCTGAGAAGAATGTATATTTTCTTCTGCTTGGATGGAATATTCTATAGATGTCTGTTAGGTCCATTTGAGTCTTAACATCTGTTAGTTCTCTTATTTCTTTGTTCATTTTTTGGCTGACTGACCTGTCCAGTGGTGAGAGGGGAGTGTTGGAGTCTCCTACTATTAGTGTGTGGGGTTTATTGTATGATTTAAGCTTTAGATCAATTTTCCTTATGAATGTAGATGCAAATTTTTCCAATAAAATACTTGGCCTATAAAAGAATGGCTATCATCAATAAAACAAATGGCCACCCATTGGCAAAACTATGGAGAAAGAGGAGCACTTGGAGGGAATACAAACTTGTACAGCCACCATGGAAATCAGAGATGCAGTTCCTCAGGAAGCATCTACCTGAGTTATAGCTCTACCTCAAGATCGAGCTATCCTTGTCTTGGGCATACATCCAAAGGACTCTACATCCTACTTTAGAAACATTTATTCATCAATGCTAACTGTTGCTCTATTCATAATAACCAGAAACTGGCAACATCCCAGATATCAATCAAAGGATGAGTGAATAAAGAAAATGTGATAAATTTTATTATTATATTATTCACTGTTTAATATAGATGGAGTGAGGTGACTAAGACCCAAAAAGAGACAAATATGGTATGGATTTTCTTACATGTGAATGTTATACTTTAAGCCTTTGACAAAGCAGCTACAATTCATATGTCCACAGAGGTCCAATATACAATACATAACTAAGGAGAAGGGAAGGCTCTCCAAGGAGAGGGAAATAAAATATATAGTTAATGCAGAGACTGGAATGAGAGAGTTAATCATAGAGGGGGAGTAGAGGGGGTTAGCAGAGGGAAGGCGAGGAGGGGCAGCTAGTAGTGAAGACCATTTGATGGGCCATATGGAAGCCTACTACATTAGAAGCTTTGTAAAATACATATATTTACGAAATAAACCTACATGGAATCACCAAATAAGAAGAAACCCAAAGTCCAAACAGAACATCTTTCACCACCAAATGAAACTCCCAGTGCCAGAAATAGGTTACATCTAATTGAGTTGTTAATTAAAGAACTTCATGGAAACCCCCAAACAACTTAGACAATTGCCAAAGCTATTGGTTAATCTCCGCAAGCTGATATCAAGTCTCTTTTGCTGAAGACAACAGTTACATATCTAATGGGTTCAATTAAAGTTGCCACAAAAGCTAAAGGAGCGGTTGAAAATCTGAGGATAAATAAGTCTACTCACAATGGGAACTGTCTATCTATGTTTCTTTATTCTTTTTCTTTCTCTTCTTTCTCATTTCTATCAATTCTCCCTTGCTCTCTTTTCCTACCCATTACAAACATTCCCAGTCATACATATCCTTAAAACCAGCAATTCCCCAGCCCTTTTCCACCAAAGAAATCAGATAAGAGTTTACACACACACACACACACACACACACACACAGAGAGAGAGAGAGAGAGAGAGAGAGAGAGAGAGAGAGAGAGAGATCTGTGCATGTCCGATGAACTCCTTAATGGAGACAGTTAAAAAAGAATTAAATCATCGGGGGATTCTGGAGGGGTAGGTAAGTATACTAGACTACATTTTTAGTTGGTAGATAAAAGAGCTAAAAGGTTTATTTTCAGTAAAATTATGAATAGGGCATAGATTGTTTAAATCAGCAGGCCTCTTCTTTTCTTCAAGCAAGCATTCAGGCTACCAGGTAACCAGGCAACCTACATAAACATTCAGGAGAAGCTGATGACTATTGATCACATAGCATATACACTAGAAACTGTAATTTCTATGGACCTAGGTCTGGAATTAGACTTACTTCTCTAAGTGAAGAAGAGACCCAGGCCTCTAAATTATTGGTTCCAGGCTATGCTGTTATCAGCTGTTCTGATTGTGGGTGTTGTAGGTAAAACCAGAGCAACAGCTTGGGCAGGTGGTAATTCTATGTCCTTGGAGATTTGTGAGTACCTTAGATGGGATGCTCTTTGCCTGGATCCTAAACACTAACCAAATGCATGATGATAAATATAATGGCAGGAAGGAGGATCTCTGCGATTACCTAGGAGAGAGAAACAAAGTCTGGCAGTTGAAAACCGTTCTGAACTAGAAAATTAATTACCAAAAATGTAATAGAGATGGGGTTAGCTGCAGTGAAAATCTACAGCAAAAGACAGTCACTTTATTCACAAAGCAATAATGTCAAAAAGCCTTGCTTTTTGGTTTAGCCTTTACCAGATCCTGTGGTTCTGATAAGCCGCTCATGAAAAGATGGTTAAGCAATTACTGTATAGTGTTGCAGCTTATAGCACTTATCAGATATGGAGAAACTGCTGGTGCCTACCTGAAACCCTCTCCCCTACTGACTAGTGTTCACGATACCAGGTACTCTGCCACCTGCCAAGGAAGAGAAGTAAGCATCTACCCATCTACAAAATCTCCAGTCTACAATGGTGATTGTCTACATAATTCACTGGTGCAATGGTTGCAAAAATGTTGTGGGAGCAACCAACCACTCACTACCTAATCAGATTGAAAGCCCAACTCATGAGATGGAGCCCAAGTCTAATGCTGTTTAAGTAGCTAAGCATCTTGATAGGACATGGACCTCTGGGAAACCAAATACTATTGCTATACGCATATGTCAGTATCTGGCTCAGTCATCATCAAAAAAACTTTCCTTCTCTAGTTAGATGAGAACTAGCACAGAGACCCACAACTAGACAATGTGCAAAAACTGAGAGACCTTGGAACATAGAGTCCGAAATAGGATGTTGTCATCTAATCATTTTGCTCAGGACTCGAGGACTTATGCAAAAGAGGAGTCGGAAAGATTTTAAGAGCCAGTGGGGAAGGAATACACCAAGGAAACAAGGCCTTGTAGACATATCAGGACTGCTGCACATATGAACACACAGAGACTGTGGCTGCATGCGCAGGGCTTGCACTGGTTGAAGCCAGATGCGTCCTAGCCTGGGAAGAGAAGTGAATGCTAGCCTTTATCCTTAATCTAGAAGTTATCTCCAACTGATAACTGCCCACAAAGAAAACTAGAAAAACACTAGTTTTCCCCCATGGAGTCTCAATGGGTATACAGACCACACTTCAGGGTAGGCCTCATAACCTGCAGTGATGGCCAGCACAAGACATACTCGACCGCTGTTTTGGAGATGTTTTGTCTCATAATGCTTTGTGAGCTTTTTAAAATAACCTTATTGGTCTTTTGCCCATATATTATCATTTCTGATTTTGTGGAGAGAGAGAGAGAAAGAGAGAGAGAGAAAAAAGGTGTAGCATTAGACAGGTGGGGAGGTGAGGATAATCTGGGAAGAGATGAAGGAGGAGAAACTGTGATGAGAATACATTGTATAAAAGTATTTTCAATAAAAAACAGATATGAAGAGATTGGAAACCTTATAAATTGAGATAGTAATATAAAACACTGCAGCCTTTATGGGAAACATAGACATTCCTCAGAATGTAAACATCTTCCAATCCCACTCTGGGATTATATATCCTACTGGACTTGAAAACCTGGACCATATTAGGTATGTATATCTATGTTTACCACTTTGTTGCTGAAAATAGCCAATGATAGAAGAAATTCATGTTGTATGAGCACAGATGCATGGATAAATGAAATATGGTGCACACCTAAAACAGAAAACTAATTGGCCTTTCAAAAGAAAGAAGACGCATGTGCTACAAAATGTGTGTAATGAAGACATTACACTAAGGGAAATAAACTCATCACAGAAGGATAAAGATGTGACTCCAATTATATGATCTATCTAAAATGCTCAACTTCATCCTGCCAAGAAGAAGGCAGGAGCTGGGAGAAGAGAAGCTATTGTTGATTATGTGCAAAGCTTCTAGGTTTGGTTAGATGTAAATGTCTAAATATGGTGGTAATGCTTTTTCAAAGAGTGATTTATACATTATTGCACATAACTATATATGACTGCTGAGCTTGCAGGAATGGAGAAGGCCATGCTTGGTGCTTTATGTTTGGAGGTGGGGAATTCTAAGATGCTGGCTTTACTCCATTCTTGTGCATAAATTGTCATGAATGTTTGTACTTAGGTTTCTTAGTCATGTTTTCATCATTATCTGGTGAATTCATGACATGATTATGTAGCTATTGTTTCAAGAATAATTTTAAGGATAAAAGACGCATGTAAGTACCTATAGTACATTGCCAGGCAAGGTGGCACACAGGACATGTTAGGCTCCAGGTTCTTCTCATCAGGAAGAAATCTCTTCACACTTATGATCTGTTACAATTGGATGGCCGAGAGTGCTGATTTAGTGGAGAATTTGTATATATATATATATATATATATATATATATATATATATATATATATATATATATATGTAATTTTGGTACAGCCATTCCCTGTCATCCTGCTTGTCTTGGGCTCCCTCACTCCTGCTAGGCTCCTCCCTTCCCTCTAGGTCCTCCTCCTTTAATGTCACTACTGTTTTCTCTGTTTTTATAACCCACCAAGATTAATTAGGGATGCTTGTATTAGCATTAGCAGGTGTAACAGCACAGAACATGGGAAAATGCCACAAATTAAGTCAAGAGAAGTCACAGTTCATTCTGTTGCTTTAATTGATCAAATTAATCAATAAGCAAACTGGGTTACTAACTTTGCTGGAAGGTCAAAGTTTTTTACCAAATACCATATTTTTGAAATGTGACAGACAATAGAGTCATAAAGAAACAATTAGCCAAATATTTTAAGGAGGTATTTATTAGAAGAATGATAAGATAAAATTTACCATTTAAAAAGTTTTACTTAATATTTTAGAGATCCCGTTTGTATCCAAAACACAATGAGAGTCTTTGATTTTTCTACCTACCATTTATAGAGGTTTAACTGTATTCCACACAAGTGCTTCTAATTTTACCCAAATCTATGTACTTACTTATGTAATTATCCCAGTAAAAATTATTATACCTTTTTATTGTTAATTTCATTAACACTTTAGTGGTTGTAACCTGGATGTATGTCAATGTAGGTCTCAGACTTATTATTATAATAATCAAAGGGACTATGTCAATAGTTTCAAAAGAGTATATAATCACAGCAAAACGGGGGAAGATATTGGTTAGTAACAACTGAACAAAAGGTTAGTTGCCTGACTTCCTTCAAGGCCTGCTTCTCTGTGAGCACAGTGACATCTTTTCAGAAGTATCCACGAAGCCAAAAGTAACACAGTTACATACTCCACCCGAAAATCAGGCTGAGTGGGCAGCTCTTTCTCCACATCTGTACCAATGTGAGATTGGATGCCAGAAGTTATATATGGAAGTGTGGACACAGCAAAATGCTGGAGAAGTCACAAGGATTAATTCCTGCAACACGTATATGGAGACTAATATAGACACTGGGCACTGGATGTCAGTGAAAACTTTCAGTATGTGTCTTTTCATTGGAATTGTCACCTCTGCCACCATACTACTGATGACGTCCTCATCTTTTAAACAGTATTTTTTTCTTTTCTTCACCAAACTTACATATTTGAAGAAAAGAGGAGATAGAGTGTGTGGGAATTCGGCTCATCTCAGGACACAAGCCTTGTCCATCCTGTTCCCTTCCTATTGTGTTTTCAGATGGCTATTGAAATCCCATTGTTAATCAATACAAGCCATTGTTGAATTTCCCTGGAGTAAACCAGCTGGTTGCTGCCCTCACATAAAGTCCCAGAGGTAACCAGGTATCCACAACAGTATAAAAATATCATTTTGTTCAACTTCATTTTATTACCATGAAATGGGCCATAATTAACTTCTAGTTGTAAAAGTTCCCAAATTCTAATTCTCCCAAAGTAACCCTCATGTCAACTTCAGGTCAGTAGCTGGTCCTAATTAGGGTATTTTATGACTTTTACTGTACATAACCTAGCAATACTTTGGCAAGACAAGCATGGACAAAGAAAGTTAGTATAGACATCCCATAAAGATATAAACCATGATTTCAATTTCTTTTCGATATTTTGGAGTCTATTACAAATATTCATATGTATTTTTCAAAATGTACAGAAAAAAAACTCCAAAAAAGAAAACATTACATATTTTATTCTGCTTATTTTATAAACAAAATTGACTTGGAAGGAAACATTCAATTCAGGTAATGAAATTCAAAATGGACATTTTAGTATTTTGCTAATTTAAGGACTGTTCCTCTTCTCAACAGCATTCAAACGTAAGAGAATAAAATAAAATGGTGCCACATTTGAACCTTAAAACTATATAATCCAACTACATTATAGATTATGGAGATGTTTTGTAAAATTTTTGTGTAAGTTTAAGATTGTGTGAATGCAAGATATATCCCTTGCCTCTCTCTCCATACTCAACTGCACGCGGCTCCATTCAACACTGTCTTTCCCAGGTTTAGGAGATCACTTCTCACCTTAAACAACTTCATGGAGCTTTTCAATTTCTTTTCATTAGATCTGATGTTGCTTGACATAGCTGGATAATTAAATGAGATTTTTATATGTGTTGTAGATGAGAAGTCTCATTATTAAAGGTGTTTGCTCCACTGGGAAGTAAAATGGCAGGAAAAATCCACAAAGATAAAGGAATTTTGCAAATCTGCCTCATTCCTGTGCTACAGACACTCACATGCAGGCAGCGCCTTGTAGGAGTCCCATTTGTGGGAATGCTTCCCACTCAGCAGGTCCTGATGCAGCCCAAGCCTATTTCTAAGAGAAGGACAGGAGGCACAGGTCTGAGGAGCCTGCAGGGGCATGAGGGCAATATGCATTAAATAATTCCCTTGTGTGATGAGATCAACAAAATAAGGGTCTGGAGATGAAGTGGTTAAAAACATTTGCTGCTCTTCCAGAGGACCTGAGTCAGGATCCCAACACCCATTTTGGACAATTAACAACCACTAGTTCCCAGTTCCCAGACTTCCACACACTCTTGTGGCCTCTCTGAGTACCTACATACATGTGGCAGGCACATGGACACATATATAAAACAAACAAACAAACAAAAAACAAGCAAAAAACCAATCAGAATACATACATATTTGTATATATTCATGCATATGTTTCTCTCTCTCCCCCCCCCATATACAGGCAGAGAGAGAGAAGAGAAGAGAGTGAGAGACTCAGTCTCAGCTTTAACTGTACAAAGAACAAAAACAGTAGAAACCACAGGGGTGGCTTTGGAAAGCTCAGCTTTGTTTAAGGCTGTTACATATGTTACTAAATTTCATCAAAAACCTTCCAAAGCCACAAACTATACATTCATTAGTAAAGCGAATAATTATAATGATGTTGTAAGACTCTAGGAAGGCACACATCAATCTTAATGTTTGTTTTCACTCCTTCAAGCGATGCAAAAACTTTTTAAAAACTAAACAGTATAAAACTTTATTTTCTTAAATGTTTCAAAGAAATCCTAAAACCATATAAGAGAATGGATTTTTAAAATAAAGAAGTATAAATAAACATTAGGAAGAAATAATAGATGATATAAAGGCATTAATAAATATTCATGAGATAAAATAATATCAATATTGATTTTGTTTTAAAATCTGTTTTATGATATAATTTTTCACAGAAAGTTTGGGCAAAATTTAGCATTTCAAAAATCATACTTCAAACATAAATGAATTGGAATTTTGCTGTTAAGAGTGTTTGTTCTAGTCATAAATGAAGGACATTGAGACTATTGTTAATGATCCTAGAGAAGCTAACTAATAAGGTGAACCCAAAGAAAAACATATATAGATTCACCTGGAAATTGGAAGCAGACAAGATCACCAGGCAAAATTTGGAAGCATGGTGTCTGGGGGTAGAAGGAAGGGAAGAAAGGAAGGGTTGGGGAGAGCTTGAGGGAACGGGATAGTTGAGATGGAGGAAGGACAGATATGAGAGCAAGGAAAGAGATATCTTGGTTGAAGGAGCCTTTTTGAAGTTAGCAAGAAACCTGGCTCTAGAAAAATTCTCAGGAATCTACAAGGATGACCTCAGCTAAGACCCTAAGCATAGAGGAGAGGGTGCCTGAATTGGCCTTGCCCTGTAGTCAGACTGATGATTATCTTAAATATTACCATAGAACCTTTGTTCAACAACAGATGGAAACAGAGGTAGAGACCCACATCAGAGCACTGGACTGAGCTCCCAATGTCTAGTCGAAGAGTGGAAGGAGTGAAATTATGAGCAAGGAGGTCAAGACCATGAGGGGTTCACCCACTAAGACAATGTGCCTGAGTTAATGGGAGCTCACCAACTCCAACTGAACTGGGAATGAACGATCATGGGATCAAACTAGTCCCTCTGAATGTGGTTGAAAGTTGGGGCAGACTGTGTGGCCAATGACATCTGCACTGGGATTTGTCTCTACTGAATGTACTGGCTTTTGGGATGCTATTCTCTTTGGATGTATACCTCGCTCAACCTAGATGTAGTGGGGAGGGCCTTGGATTTTCTACAGGGCAAGCTGCCTTGTCCTCTCTTAATACTGGAGGGAGGGTGGGAGGTAGGGTGTGTGGAGAAGTAGGAGAAGAGGGGGAGGAGGGGAGGAAGTGGGAATTTGGGTTGGTATATTTTTAAGTAATAAAATAAGTCTTCAAAAAAAAGAGTGTTTGTGTGTGGGACGAGTTTGACAGCGCAGCCTGGATGTGACTTTCACAGTCTGTTGGCAGGCTGTGGGCAAGGCAGCACACCTGTGACTCTGTGGTTGATTAATGAGTCTTTCAGCTCATTGCTACCATCTGAAAAAAGGCTGTGGCCTTTTTGAGCTCCACTGGTTTATTCCACTTAAACTGCAGTCCTGCCGGGGTATCTTCCATAAGAAAATCACACCTGGTTAAACCTAATGAAAACCTCAATATGTCATTTTCCAGACAAGTCAAAAAGCATGTAAAACTAGACAGAAGATGTATTCAAGTAACATGAATGTAGTTTTGTCATAACTTGCCAAACGAAAGACTGGCATAAAAAAGTTCTCTTTAATGACATCTTTCCTAGTGTCAACTTTTTTGTTGTTGTTGTTGTTTTTTGTTTGTTTGTTTGTTTTGTTTTTCAAGACAGGGTTTCTCTGTGGCTTTGGAGCCTGTCCTGGAACTAGCTCTTGTAGACCAGGCTGGTCTCGAACTCACAGAGATCCGCCTGCCTCTGCCTCCCGAGTGCTGGGATTAAAGTGTCAACTTTTATAGTGATAATCCCAGATTCCCTGAACTGAGAACTTCTTCAATACCATCTCTGCTGCTCCACACACTAGTTTCTAAGGTAGCAGTGCTCTGGTCCAACATGAGAGAGTCACTTGGCTTTAATCTCTATAAATGATTAGTACAAGTTGAGAATCTGACTGACGTTTAAATCTCTTCTCTTCTCCTAGTTCACAGGAAGTACAAATGGCATTCTTGGAACTTGCACTAGCGCCCAAGGCAATAAGGTAGCTCCCTTCTCCCAAGTCTTTGTAATCATAATAATCATTAATTTTATCCCAGTTTATTATCTAGATCTGAACTAAGAATTATGGGATGAAAAATATGTAATAATTCTAAGTTTATAATTCTATTATTTGGAAGGGTTTGAGATAAAGTTTTGGCTGATAAAATACTGGTTTCTTCAGGAACTTAACTGGACTACATCAACAAAGGTTATACTAGGACTCACAATGTGTTCTCTTCTCAAATTATTCTAAGGTACATTGGCTAAGTACTCTTGGTGAATATAATGTCCTTCATGTTTATTTCGATAACCTCAAAGAATAAAATATTCACTTATATCATCAAAAAGTGATACTTCAACTAAGTTGGAAACTGAAACCATGAGATTCTGAACTTCCATCTGTTACTGTGCTCTATCACGTACAGTCCAGGTCACCTGGAGCTTGAACCAGTCTTCAACAGCTCTCACTTCAGGAAGTCTGTCAAGAAAAAGGTTTTCTAACCATAATATGAGAAGATTTAATATTCATTTTCATTAAGATAGCACACATTTTAAAAGAGCTTCCAAGAGTATTGAAGACTGTTAGGGAATAAGCAGGGTGATTTCTTGCTTCCGTTCACTAAAGATGAAAATTAAATCACACAAATGTACTACACCACCAGTGATCTTCTGCTCCTGTCTGTGGCAGACATTGCTAATTAATAGCAGCATTAGCGAAAAGTCACTGTCCTGGAATTCACAACTCAGAACTTTTGAGAGAGGAAGGCTTAATCATCCTATGTAAAGAGACATTAAAGAATAATGAGTAACTCCTAAAACGTTATTTCAGTTACTAGTCTAAGGACCTCGTGATTCACAGCATGTGAGTTTCTTCCTGACAGTGAGCATAGTATCACAGAGGGAGGAATGCACACGCACACACACACACACACATACAGAGTTCTCTTTGTTGCTACATCATAATTCCTAAGATTATTTTGACTTAAAGGAGAAAGTAACCAGACCTGCTTTAGGTGGTATTTTCCAAATTAAGTTAGTAAGATTGAATTCTAGTTTTGGTTTTACAAGTACACAGTGCTTCTTTGGGGTACACCAATATACCAGGTTTCCATAGCTGAAGCTTGTTCAGACTTGGGTAGATAACCCTACACACACAAAAAAATCATATCCTGCTAAGACTTTGGCAGGTCTTCCAGTAATGAGGAAACCAATCAAGAAAACATTTGCAGATATATTTGGAATAACTTGCTATAGCGAGGATCTAATGCACCCTAAAAGCCCAGAAGGCTTAGATTATAAGTACCCAGCAAAGAGGAGTGTTGAGGTGGTGGAGTTGTTATGATGGAGATTTTAGGTCACTGGAATATTCTTTCAGCGAGAACTGTGAAACCTCATTGGAAGCTGAATATCTCATGTATTTCATTATAGTAGCAAGATTGGGAAGCACATAAGTCAAATGGAATCTAGAAAAGTATTTTTGCATAAAAACTAAAAAAAAGAAGAAAAAGGAACCATTTAAACACACCCAAACCTTTTTAAACTAAGGAGTTCTTCATAGTTTAAAATAATTAAATTTGAATGTCAATGATCCAACCGGGATAAGAATCAATGCTTTTTGAGGGCAGGACTCCCATCTCCTGCTGTCCTAGACAACATCTCTCATGGTAAACCCTGCACCCAAGTACACATTAGTCATACCATCTGCTGCTCTGGGAGAGAAGCCACACATTTCAAGGATGGCAACCCTCCACTGTAGCATTAAAGGAGAAAATGAAAACCACGTCAGCAAAGCGAACACTTCAGGGAAAGGGCATTTTCAGACTCTGTGTGTTTTCCTTGTAAAGAAGGAAAACTATTAAACAAAATGTTGGAGAAGAAGCAAATATTCTTCCTTGTAGCAAAATTATGGATGCTTTTACTTTGTAAAGAATAACACTATTCCCAATGAGTGTATTGAAGTCACACATCTAATAAACACCTAGACTTGCTATGAAGGAGCATCTAGCCATTTGCTGAGACAGAGCTTCAGCTTTAAAGTCCTTGCTAGATGTAGCTGAAAGCTGAAAGGAAACAGCTAATCAACAAACAATTTTACTTTGTTTCGTCTTCTGAGACCGAACAGAGACTATAACGTAATTTAAGGTCATCTCAGACAAGTTCATCTGGAGCAGAAACCAGAACATGCTGCCGTGCAAACAGCTTCCCCTCTTTGGGGCATTCCACTGCCGTTCCGAGAAAATCGCAAGCACTGAATGGCAGACTGTCACTCCAGAAGAGACTGTAAGAACTGAGTGATGGAGAGCCAGACAAATCGGGTACACCTCTCCTACTTCACCAAGGCCACCATTAAACTAGCACATCTCGACACAAAAGCCATCAATCACATGCCAAAAGTGTCCTTATTAAGGTGCATCCCATTGAAGCTGTGCAAAAGAACGCAAATTGGATTTTAGTAGCAGACTCCAAGGCCATCTGATCTATGAATTGCATGGGCCCTGAAATTGCTTTACACATGTCCAAGAAACTTCAGGGTCATATTAAGTCAAGGATTTGAAAGGAAGAACTGGACTCTTTCAATATTGTGCAGTAATAGGTCTGGGAGGACCATGCCCTTCTTCATCTTCACTGCAGCTACTTCCTCAACTCAGTATGTAGCTGCCCTGAACTGCTAACATGTGCTCACTTGTCTCTACGCTGTCAGCAGAGCAGATTTAACAGTGAAAATGCACTGACGAAAACATGGCTTTGCTAAAACAGCAGTCAGCTGCACTCCACCTATACCAGACAGGTACTGTCCTATGACCAAACGCCTGAGATAAGCAACTTAGTAACAAAAAGGGTTTATTTTGCCTCGTCATTCCAGAGGTTTCATACCTAGTTGGCTTTGTTGGTTTGGGGCCTGCGGCGAAATAAGACATTGTGGAGGGGACTTCCTGGTGTAGAAAAGTGACTCGCCTCATGGAAACATGAAGGAAAAGGAAGGAGAAGGGACTCCAGATACATCCTTTAGGAGCATTTACTCATTGGTCCAATCTGCCCACCAGGTCTGACTTCCTAAGAGCTCCGCGACTGTCGAGATGCACCCCAGGCTGGGGAGGAGGCCTCCACCACACGAGGAGCAGCTCTGTCGAAAGCTACAGCACCGACTCTCTCACGCTCTGATTTGACCTATGCCCAACTCAGATTACAATGCCTCGCGCCTTGCCTATCTAACTGTACGATTCGTTCCTCATCTCTGCGACAGAACACTTGACAGAAACAACCTAAAGGACAGAAGATTCCTCTTGAGTCCTGGTTTCTGACTATCATGGCAGGGAAAACATGTGACTGAGGCTTCTCAGGACGAAGAGAGATCGGGTTAGCGCCACAAGCCAGTGTCCCCTTCACGACAGACTCCTAGCAGTCTCCATCAACCTACTAGGTCTCAGGGTTCAAATGTCCCAGAACCTCCCAAAATACTACAGTTTGCAGATGTGAACCAGCATACAATATTTAAGACTCAATTATAAGATGCAGTGCCAAAGCTTCCTGACCTCCTCTCCATTGTTTCCTTCATCTGTCCACTGTAGCCTTCTATTGTAGGTGTACGGAAAGTTGCCTGGACCTCTATTGTAGCTATATTCATTGCTTTGTTTTTTAAAGACACTTACCTACACGAGATTCTGAATTTTATGAGAGCTGGAGCGGTCTGATTTATTTCTTTATCTGTGGTGCCCAGTGAATGAGCGGTCACACATCTGCCTACCCAGTGTCTGTCTTGTTGGACTGAAGAGCAGGATGGAGGTGTTACAAACAGCCTGGTTTATTTTATGTCAACATTTTCTCTAAATAATAACATACCAGGGATATAGACTGTCCTTTATACAAACTTATATGTGGTAGGAGAATCCTAACTGTCTCTGTACTGGCTGATTTGTGTCAACTTGACACAAGCTAGAGCCATCAGAGATGAAAGAGCCTCAGTTGAGGAAACGCCTTCATGAAATCCAGCTGTAAGCCATTTTCTCAATTAGTAATCACTGGGAGAAAGCCCAGCCCATGGTGAGTGGCGTCATCCCTGGGCTGGTGGTCCTGGGTTCTACTGAACAAGTCAGGGAGGAGCAAGCCACTAAGCTGCTCCCTTCCATGGCCTCTGCATCAGCTCCTGCCTCAAGGATCCTGCCCAGTATGAGTTGCTGTCCTGACTTCCTGCAGTGATGAACAGTAATGCTGAACTGTAAGCCAAATAAACCCTTTCCTCCCCCAACCTGCTTTGTGGTCATGGTGTTTTGTCACAGCAGTAGAAACCCTAGCTAAGTCAAACTGCTACTAGGGCAGTGGGGGTACTGCTGTGTCCGGCCTGATCATGTTCGCGGGAGGATAGTGGAAGACCTTTGGAACTCTGGGCTAGAAGAGCCATTGAGTATCAAGAGCTCTGTGGGGTGTTCTGGGTGAGCATGGGAGATAAGAACATTGAGAGCAGTGCAGAGAACCGAGGTCTGCTTGTGAAGTTTAAAGACTGAATTACAATTCTGTGATTCTAGTTAGCTGGGACTGAAGAATCAGCTGTGATTAACAAGCGACCAGAAATATGAAAGTTAAACTTTGCTGTGCTGGACTCTTGCTGCTGCTCAGCTGGAGCTACAAAATTAGTGGTGATTAAGAAGAGACCAGCATCACTGAGGTGAACTCTTCTGGGAAGTGTTCCCTGAGAGCACACACAGAGAAGCTGTGTTCCAGAGGTGGCCAAGGTTGTACCTCGGGCTGGTAGCCAGACTTAGTAATGTGTAAGCATCACCCAGGTGGTTCTGGATTTGAAGGCATGGAGTGGTCATGAAGAGCTGCTGAGGCTTGTCCCTGTGAGATGCCAGGAAAGGCCATTGGTGAAGGTGTGGCCTCAGTGACAACACAGAAGGGCTCATGTAAGCAGCTTTACATACATGATGCGTGGCACCATAACAAGAGCCTATGAGCGGCTACTGATGAAGCTGCAGGCCAGTTGTGGAAGACTCTAGTGTTTCGGAGATGCTGGTACCATGGGATGCTCACCAAGAACAGCAGGAGCAGTGGAGTAGAGCCAGATGGAACCTTAGAGACAAACTGTGCATGTTGCTGACGGGGCAGAGAAGTGACCCAAACCCTTTGGAGGAGTCCAGAAGACTATGAGTGGATCCCAGACACTGGACAGCTGGAATTTTGTTTTACTTTGATTTGCTTGTGACTGTGCCCTGATTCTTCCCTCTTGAAGTCAGTATTTAACTGGAGCCCAAAGTTGAGAGACTTTGAATTTTTAAAAACAAAAAAAACTTAGTTTTTAAAAAGAGATTGGCTATTTTAAAGGGACTGAAACTTCAGTGTGTTTGAATTTGTAAAGACTGTGAGACTTTTGAAGTTATTTATGTTTTTAATGTGCAGTAATGGGGTTGAATAGGAAAGGAAGAGCTGTAGCTTAATAGTGATGTGTGTGTGTGTGTGTGTGTGTGTGTGTGTGTGTGTGTGTCACGTTGACATAAGCTAGCGTCAACAGAGGAAGGAGCCTCAGTAGAGGAAATGCCTTCCTGATATCCAATGGGGGAGGGCCCAGCCCAGGGTGGGTGATGCCATCACTGGCTGCTGGTCCTGCGTTCTTTTAGGAAGCAGGCTGAGCAAGCCATGGGAAGCAAGCCAGCAAGCAGTCCCCCCGCCATGACCTCTGCATCAGCTCCTGCCTCTAGGATTCTGCCCTTGTATGAGCTCCTGTCCTGACCTTTGTATTCTGGATGTTATTAGGTTTAATTTGTTAACCCTGAGTAGTCATTTGACAAGAAATGTTTCACAACCTTCCCAGTCAATAGCATAAAATGGAAAGCCCCTTCTTTATAGCCTTAGAAAGTCTCTGTTATATCAGAAAAACAAGTATTATATATTTCATCTACTTTTATAAATCTCAATATTTGTGTTTTTTCCGCACTTAAAACTTTATCCAGAATAGAGTTTTATATAAAAATGAAAAGGATTTGTCGCCTCAGATAAGTGATATCACAAGGTAGGCTAGGAAGCAGGAAAGAGATTAACAACTCTGTGAATGTCGGTATTGTTCAGTTTGCTTTAGTGCCTGTCCTGGAACTAGCTCTTGTAGACCAGGCTGGCCTTGAACTCACAGAGATCCACCTGCCTCTGTCTCCCGAGTGCTAAGACTAAAGGCGTGCGCCACCACTGTTTGGCTCAGTATTGTTTAGTTTCTAATAAGTACGTGATTTACAGTATTTTTGCAAGGTTCTTCATATGTCCATTAGCAAAGCTTGTTTATTGGTAATCTTTCCTTAACTCAGAAGGTTCTGAAACAAAAGGAAGCCATCTAAATAGAATTTATTCACGCTGGAACCTGAACATGAAGGAGATGGTTCCACCCTCTTACAAACATGCTTTATGGCACAAGTGTGAGCAGGAGGCACCTGAGGTTCTCACCCAGGTGTGGACAGGTGTGAAAAGTATCTGTTAATGTCAGGATGACATATGCTGAAAATTAACATGGGTTACTTCGTTGATAGATGCCCTGGGACTTTGGAAACTAGGGATTTTTTTTTTTTTTTTTTGAGAGCTGTGGGGACTAGCGGATGACTAATGATGGTCATAGGCTGATCTTGGATGAGAAGAACTGAAAAATGCCAGTTGAGGGAAGCAGACAACATAACCCTAGACAAAGGTGTTTTTTTTTTCCCTCTGCACAGAGTTCTCAAGTATAGATTTTAGGAGGTGCTTAGCTCCCACAATCCTTCACTCTATTAGCTGTCTGAGTCTGCACATGAGTAACCTCTGCTCTGTCTCTCACCTGAAGGAACACTTAGTGCTGCTCAGTAAATTATAATTCATCTTATAACCAAGGGATGGGGAGAACCCTGGCATTGTTATGACATAGCACATAAACATGACTAAGAAAAGAACCAAAATTAGTTTATGTTTTCAAAAAACTCACAAATAGGAAGGAAATGAGTTGGTAATATAAATTAAATTCTGTGTGTTTCAATGTACTAAGCCAATACTATAATTTTAAGTTGACAAGAATGTGGAATAGCTCTTAAATGACTTATTAACCCACATCAATAAAGTCAAAACTATTTCATGCAATTATAGTTGGAGAGGAATTTATGTGGTTGAAGAGTTAGGAAAAGGTATTTTATATTCCATATCTGGTCATCTTTTACTATTTGAAGTGTTTGTATACACTCCTCCCCCAAAACTCCACCCACACATGTTTTTCAAACAGGGTTTCTCTATGTAGCCCTGGCTGTCACGGAACTTGCTCTGTAGACCAGAATGACCCTGAGCTCACAGAGATCGCCTGCCTCTGCCTCTATCTGCTGGGATTAAAGGAGTGTGCTACCACTGCCAGGCTATATGTATACATTTTTATATTTTGTAACAAAATAAATTTCAACATTAAGATAAATATTCAGTGACTAACTTGATTTTTAAAGCCCTTCTCAAAGACTGCATGGTATGGAGTAAAGAGAAAAGATTTAAAGATTTAAAAATAGATCACATGTCCATTAGGGTGAGAATGCCAGGGACACGGAAAGGAAGCAATGTTCTTCCGAGTGCCGTACAAACACAGTAGGTCTGCAGTGTACTAGGAAACTCAACAATATGCTATACACAAAGAAGGTAAAGAATATTACTAGTTGTTGCTCAGATTTGGTATTTTTAATTGCACTTAGTACACATAAATCTAACTCATAAATCTATAAGGAAGTATCTTCAGAGAGACCACTTCCTCACATTATGGGATAGCAATATAAAACAACTGAGACGCTCAGTGGTGATCCCTGCACCTTCAAGCTGCCACAGTCAGACTGAAGGGCCCATGGTAACTGCTCCTGACGGAACCTATACTAAAACTTTCTGCAGGAAACATCCCAGAGGCTTTGAAGTCTGAACAGTAGTTAACAGGGGAAATACTTAAAGAGTAGTCATTGAAGAGAGAATGTGTTCTATACAAGCAAGTTTTTAAATAGCTTTTGATCCACTGCAAGAACCCAAAGTGCCAGCATGTGAATGTATAATTAGGTAGATGAAAATTTATTACAAAGTAAATTTTGGTTCACTGTGACAAGCAAAATATTCTCCCAAGGCTGCTTTTGAGAAAATTATTATACCTTCCTTTCATCAAAATGTTGCCAATTCTGCATTTCTGTCAGTAGCATTTAACATATTTATTTAGGTTGTCTATTTTCTCACTCAAGTAATGGAGATCTTGTTCAAATTACATCGTTGTTAACTTACATAATTCACAGTTACTTAATCTTGCCGTATATATAAGAACCTGTTTTTCGTATCCACCATGTCCCTCCACCTCAACTGTCCTTAATGTCCTTCAGTAGCTCTGTGTCCTTGACACTGTGTTCTTTAAGACTTTGGTGGTCCTCTCAAATCCACAGGTAAAAGTCCAGCCATAGACCTAATGTCAGTCCAATCCAAGGACTCAGTTTATCTTTCAAAGTTTCAACATGAGAGAGCTCTCTTTCTTGAAAGGATTAGAAATAACAAAAACAAAATTGGACTTTGAGAAGGAAGTGTGGGAGACTCTTTTGTTTTGTTTTGTTTTTCAAGACAGGCTTTTTCTGTAGCTTTGGAGCCTGTCCTAGAACTAGCTCTTGTAGACCAGACTGGCCTAACTCACAGAGATCTGCTTGCCTCTCAAGCGTGTGCCACTACAGCCTGGCCGTGTGAGAGACTCTTATTGAGTAACTTGAACCTTACTGCATTGGTTACTAAGTCTAAATAACACTAGTAGATCTGTCAAAGTACAGTTCTGTGTTGATTGATGATAGGGATGCATTCTGAGAACTGAGTAATTAGGCCATTTTCTCATCATGCTAAGATCACAGAGTACACAACCTAAAGTACAGTCTTATCTCACAAGACTCTATCATGTATGTGATTCAGGACTGACTGAAATGTTATCCAGCTCATTGGTATTTAAGTATATTACCTAGAAAATAGTTATTTTCCAAATAAATGCCTTGACCGCAGTAGATGCTTGAGTATTAGATCAACAGGGCTGTGACAGAAGTGAACCTGGGGTACACAGAAGAGAATGTGGGATCAGATCGCTACATCTCGTCAGGTTATTATCCAGAAAGCAAGGAGGAACAAGAATAATCCATGTGGTCTGGGGAGGGAAGGCCCTCAGGAATGTTCTCCAGAGAAAAGGAGAAAAGGGCCATTTCTTCCTGGCCCTTTTGTGTTGACTAAAGCAGAGGTCTTCAGAGTCATTAGACAAAAGTAGTTCAGAACATGGGATTGAATCAGGAACTGAACACATTCTTTAGACGTCTGTGCACTGGTTTTATTATGAACAAAACAATGACATTGATCTATCTTATAAGGTTACAGTAGGATTATAGTCAAACGTGTATGTAGAGAGCTTTAATTATTCAAGCCATGCAGCAACTCTCTCCACTGTTTCCACGCCATTAATATTGTTGCAAGAAGTATAGAGCTAAAAATAGAAAAAGCAAGAAAAAAGAAAAACTGACCAGGAGTAGGGAATACTACTACATAAAGCATCAGACACTGAGGAGGTATTGTGCCATCCAAGTACCAGTTGCCATGACATGCTTATAGTAAGGGCCACGGATATTTGTGTGAAGATGTTGTATTACCACAAAGAACAACGGGCATACATGTTTCTCAATAGAAAACAGGGTGTTGGTGAGTCTGTTTGGTTTGTGTACCAATCCCCTTATCTTCAGTGTTTAATTTAGTCATCCTAAACACATAGGAGGCGAGCTCTGTGCAAACACCACGATGCTGTAGGGATTCCGGATGCGAGTGCAGCCCTCTGTTTAAAAAGATAAGAGCGAAACTGGGCCTAGAGCATGGCCAGTGTGCCGCCCAGGAAGAGGCCCTGCCCAGCTAAATCCAGCGGTATACAGTTTCTCACACCTGCAGTAAGTCTTAACACTTTGTTTATGTGCATTTGGTGCCAACGTTTTTTTCTAACACAATGTCAGAGCAAGAAACCTGTCCTTACATCGTAATGCAATTTTATAGGAATGTTTAGTTATTTTTATGAGATAAAACTGGGTATAATGGTTGAATTTAAATAAAAAAAAAAGAAAAGATAAGACGATGGTGGGAGTAACTGAGGCCAGGGACTTTCGGTGGAGGTGGGGAGCAAAGGGTCCTCTATGGAGCTGGAACATGATGAAAACAAACAACACCAACAGACACCAAATTTGAATGCCACAGCAAAGGTAATATGTGTAACAACTGGAGGGTGTGGACTCATAAGACATAAGGTTCCTTAAAACCACCTCTGGGCTTTACTGCCGTAAACAACTAGAAACATTATACTAATGTCAGCAGTGCCTGCTAACAGTAACTTGGAGGGTGGGGTGTGCGGTTCGAGGCCAGAAACAGCCATTCCCGTTCACCACCCATAGTAGGGCATGCTCTGTCACCTGACGGGTCCATGGTAGGGCACACACTATCATGTGACACAGAGTAAAGTCACTTCACATTTGTTGGTAAAGGCTAACACCTCCACTCATCAACTGCTATTTTTCAACACATTTCCTAACCTCGTTTTCCTCTCAGATACATGGTTATTGTCCACCTGGAAAGGCCCCAGCGTGACAGCACGAAATCTGCCACCACCACCCCTTCGGCTGTTCCTGCTATCGTATTTAATTGTGTTTGCTCAACTTGAAGCCAAACTCATATGCAGTATATTTAGATAGTAAAATAGCATAGCAGGCTACTGTATTAGCATGTTATTTTCAACACCACAATTCTTGGGAATTAGTCTGAGTAAATAAGGTAAAGAGAAGAGAAGCAACATAAATCTGTTCCCGTGACAAGGCAAACAGTATCAAATGGCCATCTGGAGATCAGCCGTGGAGGAAGGAGCAGAGCGTGCCTTAGACGCACTCTCCAGAAATACAATCACCACCCTTCGATGCTCTGGATTTATTTTAAAGCGAAAGAGGATGAAAGTAGGAATGGAACAGTAAGAAGCAGGGATAAGAACCTTGATTATTTTGAAAGATCAATGTACAATCACAGCACTTACTCTTCCAGGACATTAAGGGAAAAAATGTACAACTGATCTATGTGCTGGGTTTCTAAGCCTCCAGGAGTTTTCATTTTTTATAACAGCAAACTTAATAAGTCAAAACACGTATATCATTGATACATATTCAGGATTTCTTCCCTAAAATCTCAGATACTTCAGTTTTTTTAAATGTCTCAGGAAATAAATCCTTCATAATTAATTTACAAAGGCTGGACTAGACACTGCTGGCAGCTGACCCCATCTGACAGCTTTCACCTCCGAGGTTTAGTGTCACCAGATACAAACCCTTTCCCTTGAATGACGAAAGACTTAGGAAGCAGATAGTCAAGAACAGGCTTTGTTGCTGACAGGATTATGGCTTGGTGTGGGCCAATTAATTAAAAATAAAGACCAGCTTCCTGTTCTTTTAATCTGAGCCAAATTTCACATAATAAAAATAAACCAGGCATTTTAAATAGAAAGATTACAAATAACCTGACTGCCATCCAAATGTTGAAAACACAGAGGAAAAATATACATTGGTATAGTTCTTTAACTTGATATTCACCAGAGAACATTTTGCATCACATCTGGGGATGACCTACCCTGTGCTAAACTGTTGGGAGGAAACTTTTTTGGGGCATTCCTAGTCTTCGTTTATTGTTATTTCAGGTAGTCCTGCCGAGAGCCCACTGTGCTCCCAGATTGTTCAAGGCAATGCTGTCAGTGTTGAAACAAAGCAGGCACTAATGTCACAGAATTTATTCTTTATTCTAGGGCATATGATTGAAAGAATCTAAATGAAAATTGAAATTTCAGATCATAATTAAGAAAAAAACACACGCTGGGCAGTGGTGGCACATGCCTTTAGTGCCAGCACTCGGGAGGCAGAGGCAGGTTGATCTCTGTAGTTCAAGGCCAGCCTAGTCTACAAGAGCTAGTTCCAGGACAAACTCAAAAGCTACAGAGAAATCCTGTCTTGAAAAACCAAAGAGAGAGAGAGGGAGAGAGAGCACCACAGAGAATATAATACAGGGTAACTCACAGAGCTTTTTAAATAGGTGATAAGAAAAGGACAATCACTTTTGGAAGGTAATATTTACACCAATGGGATGACATCCTTGTGAATTGTGAGGGGCTTCATGGTGAGAAATGGAGAGTTCAAAGAACCTCAAGAAGGCAACCTGCACAGTATCATGGATCAGAAAGAAGTACTTCGGTGTGAGACTATTGATGGGGCACAGGTCATATCCCCAACAAGGACTCATCAGGGTGGCCTTACTCTGCCTTTGGAATAACACTGAAACTGCCTACATAATACAAGCCAGAATTGCTCTAGATACAAATATTGTTGCCACCAAAATTTCTCTCGAATACATTTAAGCTGTCTGTCAAGTATTCAGCTCTGGGTACTTATCTCATAAATGGCTGTGTTGACCTCTTGATTTCTTGGTGTTTTTCTCCCCAGTTGTCTCCTAAACCCATAGGCCCTATGCCCTGATAGCTGTCTTGCCTAGCCTTACCTATTGATTTAGGCCTGGAATGGCTACAAACTTGGTGGCTTGGGGAATTCATTTGACAACTATTCATTTATTTTAGAACAGATTAAACAATGGGCCTCATACATGACAAAAGAACTCTACCAAGTGAGCCACAGTGAATCTTCACACTCTCCTTACCCAACAGAACTAACGCTGGGCACCTTCCTGCAAAGATGTTTTGAGTTACAAATACTTCAACACTCTTGGTGTGTTAACTCCATGGAGTAGCAACATAATTTCATTTTATCTATACAGAAATCTAAAGTCAAAAGATAAACTCCTGAGAACTCACGAATTCTACTTTCTCATGCTTGACTTTTGCTAGCGATGAGGGGAGTCTGGTCTGGTCAAGAAGACATTTTAGAAGGAGATCACGTGGATGTTGTCCTCCTAAACATTTCTTGACAATTTCATATCGAGTTCAGTTTGTTTCATAGCATTTGGTCTACCATCAACATTCACAGCCTCATTCAAGCATGTAAGCCATAATCAGTACAGCATTATTACCAAGAAAAGAAGCAGGAAGGGGATGAGTCACTGGTGCAGCTGGTGATTTGGTGCCAAAGTGGGCTCCTCTGGAGTCTCCCCTTTGGCACTAGCACTGAGACTACACTGTAAGGAACAGTGTGATCTTTCAGACAGTGGATGGCACACATAACCCTCATTCTAAAGGGTCATTCTTCTGTAGTCTCATTTTCAATCTTGTACTCTTCAGATAACCACATTAGCAAAAAAATCCCATTTTTTAAATCTCAGCATTTTTAGGTAGGTCAAAAAAGAGAGTATTTTAGAATTTTAGAGAAAAACAGCAGAAATCATTTCCTTACTAGCTCAATATCAATCCGAACTCATAAATAAAACTTAAAATAAATGAAGTGACAGCTGATGGTCATCTCAGACGTCTCCCATCACTCAGGGTGAATCAACTAGGCCCACTGTTGCTTGTGGTGTCTCCTAGTTTTCGGTAGAATGCTTTTTACACCATTCCGTAAAATCCCAGGTTCTTATTAAGATTAGATAGTAGCTGCCTTTATTAAAGATTCATGAGCCTGAGCTAAGGGAGCTGTCTGACCTGCTATTCTGGAGGAAATTTGCAGGTTATTTTTCCTCCTACTCACTCTTGTACATATCACAGGGAATCAGAACTTAATATCCAGTGACCTAATTGAAATCTATGATTAAATAATATTCTTCTTAAACACAGATAACAATATGCAATTTCTGTTAAAATAGAAATTCCTTATACATGGATATATTACCCAATGCAAATGTAGCAAGTTTTGAAAGATGTGTTGTCCCTAGAATACCATTTAGTTGATTAGAAGCTACTAAAGAAAAATTAGGAAATTATAATGCTTAATTTGCACAAACTCAAAACTTTTTGAATAGTAGGGGGAAAGGCTTATCTTTTCTAGTGGGTCCCCATATAAAAATTTATATGTTGTGTTCGCACCATATAATTTGGTTCAAAATGGGACCCGGCCTCACTTTCATCAACCCACCTCTCCCATTTCCAGATAACATAAAGATGGGACCAGAGTACTTCTACCAAACACTAAAAATGAAAAGCATGCAGGCTACTTGCTGAGGGAAATGCTCTATCTTTCAAGAGGAAGTTGCTCATTTGTTCAACTTGGTCCTAATAGCCAATCATCTTAATTTGCAGGCAAAATATTGCAATGCTATTGTGACCGCATATCTGAGGTATAACTTTTACCAGTGATACATGCATTGAAGTTTTGTTTTACAAAGTTTTGCTTGGGAAATACTTCAATCTCTTTTAGATATTCTCTTTCATATACTCAAATTTCACAAGGATGATATAACTCTACCATGTACTTGCCATTATGTTTTTCAAGGAAAATAGTCAATATTTTGCAAAAACATGGATCTTCATAACAAAGATTAAACAGAAATTAATTTCCATACTTAGCTATAAGCCTAAAGATAACGTATGAAGAACAAAAGGATGTGTGTGTGAGAGAGAGAATGTGTGTGTGTTTGTTTAAACAACCTGCACCAGAGAGGATAATAGACAGTGTCAGAATAACTGGCTGGAAAGTGAAGCAATTCAGTCATGACAGTCTTCCTCATGTTGGCCCTCACTGGACCAGATAATCTGCTCTGGCATTTTGCATGCACTCATGAAACTGTTGTAAACACAGGTATACCTTTTAAATGCCACTATGGCATTTAAGTTAGTAACTTTTTGTGTTTAGAATAGTAAACCATTCAATATGCAAAGTAAAAAATATTTAAAATTAAGACAAAATAAACTAATTTTGCAACTATTCATTACAGGAAACAGAATTTCAATGTATACATATAAGTTTAGTCATATTTATTTACGATGTGTGCTTCAAAAAAAAAGAAAATAAGAGATTACCCTGCCAATAAATGTTTTCACTCTCTTAAAGCTGACATACATACTATACACACTTCCTGAGCCCAGACTCCAGTCTTCTCACCTGTTTTTGAGCAGTGCACCAAAGGTCATCTTATCCACTCGCAGGTAATTTGGCAGCAAGTTTGACCAATTCCAGCACCATGTTGCTGTGGCTGCCTGTTGACGAATGAGAAGACACTATTGTTAGTTATTAATCAGAATTAATGTGATCAGTGAATTCCAGCCCCAGCTGTGACTCGCTAACTAAAAAGGAGGAGCTCAGAACAAGGACTTGGACAGTTCACATCAATCATGTCCACAGAGGAGTTGTTTATTCCAATAAGACAGCAATTAATTTATAAATCCATTTAGGGATGTAGTCATTATTTATAAAAATATAAATCAATTTCTGGATTCGTTATTTTTCCAAATGTTAATGGCATTTACCCATCAAGTTTTGTTGGGAGGGTGATTCTAGAAGGTGAGCATGGCAACTTGGTGGCTTCTCATGTGTGACATTACTATCACAGGTTGTTTTCTAGTACCTCAGTGTGGACACCAAAGGGAAACTCAGTAAGCACTAAGCCTCAAACTATAAGATCAAGCTCAATCAGAGTCGGACACTAGTGCTATTATTATTTTTTGTTAGTAGGAAAATTGCAAGAATTTCAAATGTAAATAACATACACGATTCTCTTCTCTCATTACTAGATAACTTCACATCAGAGTAAAGAGAAAATTACTGTGAAAAATAGTCTCATAATTCAGAATTTGGTAAACATGCTATTTACTTAAATGAAAAAGGGTGATTTAATAGCTACAATAATTATTTGTGATTTAGAGCAATCTAATGTGCAATATAAGAAGCACCCAATAAACTATACCTTATACATTAGGTTTAAACGTATTATAGGATCTTCTACTCTGTAAACTAAACAGTTTGGATAATGAGACACCAGCATAGTCTTTGCAGCATGGTCTCTGAAATCCAACCAGAGCCACCCCTTGTCACTGCTGATAAATCGAGCGCTACAACCCTGTCAGAGAGCAGGAGAATGCGACCCGGCTTGTCAGCGTTTGAAGGTCTTATTCTACTACAGTATTGATGGATGTGGACGAGAGCTGTAACAGGCATGGTTAAAGTATCATCTGCATGCCAAATTAGGCCAGTGTTTTAATTCTCATTTTCACCAGCACTCTAGGCCAAGCTCTTCTCTTCTGACTTGCTAGTGCAAGCTGTCTGTCAGGAGTGTTCTGGGAAATTAAAAAAGAGAGAGAGAGAGAAGGAAGGAAGAAGAAAAAATGAAAGAAAGAAAGAAAGAAAGAAAGAAAGAAAGAAAGAAAGAAAGAAAGGGAAAGATCAAATAAAACAAGCAATTCAACTCACACATCTTGTGGAAAGAATCTTTTTAAATAAAATTAAAAGTACACAGCTGAAACAATGGCAAAATCTGACTTCTAAAAATATATTGTTTTTATCATGTTGACTTTAATCTAAATATTTTTGCTTTAAAGTCATTAGAAAATCCACTTTAAAAATTTGGGGATGTGTCTAAGGTTATAAAAACCAAATTCGTCTCGTGCCTTTTATAATGGTTCTCAGTGTTCTACAAATCATTTAAAGTGCTTTCTGATCTACTGGACACATTCACAGAGGCAAACAGATGTGGGGTAAACATGTGTCCTAAAGGAGGGGCCGACTCAAGGGAGGGAGGAGTTACAAGAAATGCTTGGTTCTTTGAGCCTCATGCAGACACAGCCTGACAGCAACAGGATTTCAGGGGAAAGTTAAGTTTCATAGACCCAACATATGAACCAGTTTAACATGGAAATAAGCTAAACAACCCCAACACTTTGTACAGGCCATGAAAATGACAATGTGAACTTTTGCTTCCTCCACAAACAGAGTGTGTGCAGGAAGACTATGTTACAACAGTAATATGGGTTGTGTCTTACTTCTGATGGACAGAAACCATACATTTAAGTTGAATTTTACACTTAATTTCCACATACCTGATCTAACATGTTCTCAC
Source organism: Chionomys nivalis (assembly GCF_950005125.1). Lineage (NCBI taxonomy): Eukaryota > Metazoa > Chordata > Mammalia > Rodentia > Cricetidae > Chionomys > Chionomys nivalis. Next base: position 66,663,331 of record NC_080100.1, read on the forward strand.
TGAACATCCTCTGCACATGGAAAGGGTTAAAAACAGGAGGCTGATCTTCTACATTCCTGGAACTCACTTTTAATGGTTGGCTGGGTAGTGGCTTTTCCTCTGAACCATCTGTAGCAGACAGTCGTTCCTTTAAATACTCCTTCAGGAAAAGAAGCCCGGGGTCAGGGTGGTCAATACCACAGCTTACACTTCTAGTATATTATCTAGATAGCAGTGTGCTGCTGGCCTCAGGAAGAACACACACTCTGAGATATAGCTGAGTACACATCACTATCACAGTAGACCTACCAAAACCACGTTAATCCTGATGGATTACAGAGTTAAAAACATTCAACAAATCCTCCTATGTTGAATGAGTGCTTGGTATGTTGCAGTCTTTTGAACAGGCATTGTCTCATCATTGGCTTCAAGTGTTACAATGTCTGGCTACCAAAATGTAAGTGCAGTGCATGACTGTACACAGGAAGAGGCTGCTCATTCATTCATTAAATACAGTTGCTCCCTACTCTGGGTTCAGCAGAGCAGTAAGTATCCTGATTTTACTGTAAGGAGTCTCATTCTGTATGGAACTATTTATAATGCGAACTCCCACACACTTGATTTCCATGCTGTGGACTGAACACTATCAAGGCTCAATAGAAACTCAGAGTATATAATTCTAATCATCCAAGCACTGGTGCAGCCCTGGACAAGAAGACAGAATCTCCTGCGTTATCGTTCATTTTCTACCCATAAATAAGTAAGGCGAACATCCCTAATCTGTTTTATGGGACTCTTTTTGGAAAGCAACATATTAAAATGACTAAAAGAATACCATCAACCTAACAAATGTTTGCTATTAATAAGTCACTTAATAAATAAAAATAAAGACTTGCCTAGCTTTTTAATATACCACAATACATCCCAGGTTTGCAGCTAATACACATTCCAGTTAGAGTGAAGAGCACTCCAGGGGTCATCGAAAACCCTCACCAACCTGTGTGGTGCACAGGCAACAGCAGCAGTCTCACCTGGGAGCTTGTTAGAAGGGCAGACTCTCAGCTACTACCCAGCCAGAATCATCCCTGTTGCTCCAGGGATAGGAGAGCAGTTGAAAGTTTTGCAATACTTCAGCCCAGCACCACACTTTCTGGCTTGAAAGGCCAGAGGACAGCCCTGAGGGCTCATGGAGTGAGTCATACAGTTGTGATGAGAAGCCAAAGATCTATTCTTGTTTCACTGTGTTGTGTGTGTCCCTGTATCTTCCTGATGTACACTGTGCCCATGTGTTTCACTGTGTGTGTCCCTATACTTCCTGATGTACACTGTGCCCGTGTGTTTCACTGTGTTGTGTGTGTCCCTGTATCTTCCTGATGTACACTGTGCCCATATGTTTCACTGTGTGTTTGTCTCTGTATCTTCCTGATGTACACTGTGCCCATGTGTTTCACTGTGTGTGTGTGTCCCTGTATCTTCCTGATGTACACTGTGCCCATGTGTTTCACTGTGTGTGTGTCCCTATACTTCCTGATGTACACTGTGCCCATGTGTTTCACTGTGTGTTTGTCTCTGTATCTTCCTGATGTACACTGTGCCCATGTGTTTCACTGTGTGTGTCCCTATACTTCCTGATGTACACTGTACCCGTGTGTTTCACTGTGTGTGTTTGTCTCTGTATCTTCCTGATGTACACTGTGCCCATGTGTTTCACTGTGTGTGTTTGTCTCTGTATCTTCCTGATGTACACTGTGCCCATGTGTTTCACTGTGTGTGTGTCCCTATACTTCCTGATGTACACTGTGCCCATGTGTTTCACTGTGTGTGTCCCTATACTTCCTGATGTACACTGTACCCGTGTGTTTCACTGTGTGTGTTTGTCTCTGTATCTTCCTGATGTACACTGTGCCCATGTGTTTCACTGTGTGTGTTTGTCTCTGTATCTTCCTGATGTACACTGTGCCCATGTGTTTCACTGTGTGTGTGTCCCTATACTTCCTGATGTACACTGTGCCCATGTGTTTCACTGTGTGTTTGTCTCTGTATCTTCCTGATGTACACTGTGCCCATGTGTTTCACTGTGTGTGTCCCTATACTTCCTGATGTACACTGTACCCGTGTGTTTCACTGTGTGTGTTTGTCTCTGTATCTTCATGATGTACACTGTGTCCATGTGTTTCACTGTGTGTGTTTGTCTCTGTATCTTCCTGATGTACACTGTGTCCATGTGTTTCACTGTGTGTGTGTGTCCCTGTATCTTCATGATGTACACTGTGTCCAACATGAAAGGCAAATTTTAGATCAAAAAATACTAAAAATCTAAATAAAATACTACTGTAACTAACAACAGTGATTTATTTAATTTTCCAATTGCAGAACATCTCATTAAGTAGATCAGTTATGTAATGAAACAAAGACTTATTAAATGTGATTAGGTAATGAGAAATCCAAGAGAAATACTTTTATGACTAAGGCATAGAGCAGAAACAAAAATTTTCTCCATTATAATTTAAGTCAGGTTTTTAAAGGAATAAAAATCTCATTAGAAAGGAATAATTGCTTTCGCTATTAACAATTTTTCTTAACTCATTTCCATTGTGAAAACTACATTTAGACTTTCTTGCTTGCACTGTTTAACAAAAATGTAAATCTGCTGCCAATTCTGAGAGATGCTTTCTCTTGTGTGTGTTTTCTCTGCTGTGTTGATAATCTGTGCCAGTTAGATGGCACTTGTTCCACAACCCTGCCGATCTGAATTTGATCTCCGGAATCCACGCAGAAGCAAAAGGAAAGAAAGGGATCCACAAAGCTCTCCCTGGACTTCCTCAAGGGCACACACCACGCACGATACACATGCAAGGACAGTGCAGCAACAATTTCTTGGGGCCGTCCAGAGGGCTCAGGGGGTAGGAGCCCTTGCAGTGCGAGGGTGAGCACCTGGGCTCAGAACCTGCACTTTATAAACAGCCACGCTTGGGTCCATGTGCCTTCCACCACGGTAATGCGCTGTCTAGAGAAGGAGGACTGCTGCAGCTGCCGTTGCCAGCCTAGCTCCAAATGAGTGATTGACTCTGTCTAGGAACGAAGGTGGCTAAGCAGCTGGCATGTTCTTCCCGATGACTGTTCCCCACTCTCAGCCTTCATCAGCTGCCTGCAGTTCTTTGTGTGGCTGAGGTTACTTCGGTATGGCTACTTCTGTTTTCCTTGATCATGTTGGTGAGACTAAAGCGTGGAGCTTCTGACATTCCTAGAACACAGTCTTGTCCCTCCAGCTCTTACAGTCTGTCCTCATTTCTGTCCGCAGAGCTTCTGACGATCTCTGAGGGCAATCCTACTGCAAACCCTGCCTCACTGCTCACAGGAACTGCTCTAGCCAACCTGAGTGTCCAGACATAGAAACCCCTGAAGAACATGTCTTTCCAAGGGAGAAATTTCAGTAAATCAAAGCAAGGCAGAATTGCTGAATTCCCTAATAAAGAGCACAGTGGGACTGGGTGGGATAACACAAACCTTCAATCCCAGCACGCTAAAGGCCAGGGCAAGCAGATATCTCTGAGAGTCTGGTTTACAAAACAAGTTACAGACCAGCCAGGCTACACAGTGAGACCCAGTCTCTAAACAGAAAAAAAAAGCACACAAGATCACTATTTTCCTGATGACTTTATGATTTGAGGTTTTTGTTTTTTATTACATAGGAAATTCTCAACTTTATCAACCCAAGGAAAATAGCTGTTTCTCCTCAGAAAATCCTTCATTTCTACAACTACCAGACTGCACAATCGGCTGAATGCACCAAAAACACACAATTCCCAAACTACATTTCTCATCTCTATATTTCAGAACCGAACTGAGTTTATGAGCTGTGTTATTGTTTAAATCATATAAATAAAACCTATATTGTTTCAGGAAGCCTTTTTCTGTACATGCAGAGCATCCAGGGCTAAATAGATTCTATTAATAATGCAATATTGAGTTTAGTATTGACTTTAAGAAGTATTATTACCTCCTTGACTAACCCTTAGCTGCCAGCAGACACTGCCTCAGGCCAGTACACACCTAATTGCTCGGTAAAAAGAGCGTTTCCCTACCTCATTGAGCCGCATGATGTGATAAATTCGCCTCAGGTACTCGCTGCCACCTGGTTTGTGGCAGAGATCCAGGACCATCGCGTTTGTTTTCTGCTCAGTCAGTTCAAGAGCGGCATCTCCTTCTATGCCTGAGCTTTCCCCCACCATCAGGAATGCACTAGACACAAAGGACAAATTGTGTTAGTGATGAGGGACTGCATACATGGCAAGGAAAGAGACTGAGTGTGAAGAGTACATGTACAGTTTGCATTCGAAGCACCCTTAAAGGCTCTCTTCAAATATTATGTCTTCCCAAAGCAGCGCAGCTCCAATACACTGACCAGGAACAAAGCACCCGAAAGCATTTTTAAAATCTAAATCATTTCTTTGAAAAGAGTTGTTTGTTGAGTTTAAACTCCTATCTACAGAACACTTCCCATTACTGTAATTGTTGAAATTGTCACAATAATGAGATGAAAATAAAACCTTTCTTTAAAGGCCATGTGAGAAAGAATTTGTATTTTCTATTTGAGGACAAAAAGAATCACTGGTGCCAGAAACAGCTTCAGTATTCCACCAAAGACAACATGTTCAAATGCGGAGTCTGTAGTGGTTGGGGAAGGACCAGTGCTTCAAGACCCCGCCCGGGCTAACTACTGAGCATTTGAAACAGAACTTTGACACCTGTTGCCCCAAACACACTACAGACTCCCTCGCCTACTTAATCCTAACAGACACTTAGGGAGAAAAATCACTACCTTGGTTATTATTCCCCATCTAAAGTCTACTATCATCCTGCTGGGAATGTGGAGTTACAGATATGCATGCTTCTTTATGAAATTTTGTAAGTTTGAGAATTATTTGCGTATTAGTAAGAGATGACAAAAGTGAGACACTTCCAACTATGACGCCAGTGCGAGCTTCCGAGGTTCGTCCCCAGGGTGTGCTCCCCACCGACTCTCACTATAGATGTTACTGGACCACAGTGTCCCCAGCGTGTGTTCCCCACACCAACTCCCACTATATATGCATTTAGACTGTGTTAGGCTTTGTTATCTAAGCATTTGTAGGCATATTCATGGGTTTATGCTGTTTCCCAGAATAAATGAAATTTACTGTCATGTAATCAGCTGTATGCTGCAGGTCACTGCTGAGATTTTGCCATGATTATAAAATTAGTTCTGCTGAGAGTTGGTGCCATTGACCTGAGGACTCCAAATGATACCCAGATGCTGGACCTTAACTTTGATATTGCTTCCACATGCAGCTTCAAAACACCCCTCTCTCTTTCACACACAGGAAATTTAAGACTTCATAAGTCTTGCTCAAGAAAATAGGAAATAAAGTGATTCCTACCGATTTAGAAACACTCATTAGCTAGAGCAAATTTATAAAAGACATTGTTACACTAAGAAATTTGCACCTATCATTTTGAACCTGCATATACGTTGCAAGCAGAACTTCTTGTCAGGATTTGCAGAGGATGACATTGAGAAAGTTGAGGCCCCGACAAAGGAGGATCTCAGTGTCAACCCCCGGATTGTATCCTTTCCTGTCCATCACTATGCAGGTGAAGCAAATGATTGCATTCAGTCAATGCTATGATTAATGAGTTCCTCTCTGGATTTGGGACTGCTTATCAATCATGTCATTAGGGAGAATGTGCCCTGAAAGAGGCAGACCTTAGCCAAGGAATAACTGCATTAATCTTAATCTGTATATGCACCCAGCCAGCCAAGTCAGGGTCACCATGATGAAAAACAATAGTCTTCAACTCGACAAATTACTCTGCAAAGACAGACATTTCTTTACTTTTGTGCTGTGTGTTCTCCGGCATCTGAGTTGACTGTTTCCAGCCTGAGAGTTACCACAGGGTGAAGGTTATTTTAACGAATAGTGAGGCTTTCAGGCAGTATGCAAGGCAAGTGATACTTACGCTGCCTCCCTCCAGCTGCAGCTACTTCCATAAAACCAAAGCTGAATCTAATGCGAACGGGAAAAGGCTGATAAATGATATTATGCACTTCCAAGATAATCTTCTTGAGGAATTTAAGAGAAAATTACTTTCATTTAAATAGCTGCATAGATTTTTTTTTTAATGAAATAACCCTGTGGAAAAGCCGAGGCAACCCTCTGACTGATGCAGACACACTGATCTGAAGTGTGTTTATCCATTTTCCTCAAAGTGTAGACCTATGAGATCAAGTCATGAGAAGATGGAAACACACAGAGCATGCATGCACACCCACCCACACCAGATCATCAATATAAAATCACAGTCAAGAAGGAATATATCAATAGCATACAAGCTCAGTGAACTTGCTATCTATAGTAAGGCAATTTTACCTTTTTCAAATATATATGATAAATAACTTTAAGTCTGAATTTTTATATATTAGTATTATTTATGAAATTGAGAATGACATGGTATTATGACAATTTTCTTACTTTTCAGAATCTAGAAAACATTTTAAAAATCAGTAAATCTTTTCCTTTTTTTTAATGTTGTGAAAAATAACTGATGACTTTTGAGTACCAGCTAACCAACTACATCCTATCTAGACAATGTCCTAACCAACTACATCCTATCCAGACAATGTCCTAACCAACTACATCTTATCTAGACAATGTCCTAACCAACTACATCCTATCTAGACAATGTCCTAACCAACTACATCCTATCCAGACAATGTCCTAACCAACTACATCTTATCTAGACAATGTCCTAACCAACTACATCTTATCTAGACAATGTCCTAACCAACTACATCCTATCCAGACAATGTCCCAACCAACTACATCTTATCCAGACAATGTCCTAACCAACTACATCTTATCCAGACAATGTCCTAACCAACTACATCTTATCCAGACAATGTCCTAACCAACTACATCCTATCCAGACAATGTCCTAACCAACTACATCCTATCCAGACAATGTCCTAACCAACTACATCTTATCCAGACAATGTCCTAACCAACTACATCCTATCCAGACAATGTCCTAACCAACTACATCCTATCTAGACAATGTCCTAACCAACTACATCTTATCCAGACAATGTCCTAACCAACTACATCCTATCCAGACAATGTCCTACTGGAAAAGAGACTAAATGCGTGGGTGTGCTAACCAATCACATCCTATCCAAACAATGTCCTACTGGAAAAGAGACTAAATCTATTGGTGTTTGTTCGTGGTGGTTTAGAACTTAAGAATTACCTTTTGAGGGGAAATTATCTTAGGAATGACCGGAAGTGTTATTTTGAATATATCTTATCTATAGGAATTCTAAGGCAGCAATATACACTTTACTCGTAGCAGATTCAGATCTGCTATTTTTAACCTTCTCTTTGTTCTCACTCTCTTTCTGTTTTATACCCACTACCACAAATAATGACATTTGACTTTAATCTTTTACTCAATGGATTCAAGCTTGTAATTTAGTATTGGATGCAAATAATAAAGATTAAGAAGGTCACTAACTGTCAATGTCACTAAGCATTTCCCTGACTTCTACTGTCATTCCTTCCCCTGCACACTCCAAAGTGATAATCTAGTTTTCTATATGACTAGATCAGGGAAACCAGGCTACTTAATACTCACCACGCAGGATAATATGGAATCTCATAGATTAACAAGGGCCAGAGAAATGTCCAGGCTACCATTCTGCTAATCAGTGAGTGCAGGGTATTTTGGCCCCTGACTGGGGAGAGGACCTCTCTAGGTAGAGCCCATCTCTGCTCCTGTGTGCATACCACCACATCTGACAGCACACAATGTCCTCTAACAGAGTTTATGGGTAAAAGTTGCTTACTTGATCTCAAGTGGATGTTGAAATTTTTGTTACTTCAGTTTTCAAAACAGTTCTGCCAGACTGGCATCATCCTTAAAGTGAAGTTCTAAGAGAGGCAAAAAGTGACCCACTTACAAGGAATGCCTCTTTCCCCATCTGATTCTCAAGCCTGAGCTCTTTATCACTGCCATTTGCCAATAAAAGTCATCATATTTCAGGTGACCTTTAGTCATCTCAGGTAGAAAGTTACAGTAGTGTCTGCTAGCCACATGGATAGACCTTTAATAACTAGGGGTGGGTGGGGGCAGGGTGTGTGGCCGTTCAAGCAATGAACTTGATAATGTGTAGACCATCTGAACCTTTATCAATATCATGCAGTTTTTATACCTACAGACTAACCTCAACACAGAAGAACTCTACATACATATTTGAATTCATCAGGGACCCTTAAAATTCTTTGCAGTACCACAAATCACTTAGCTGCTGGTGACAAACCAGGAGAAAGCTGACATTTCCATCCTGAAACAGCTGGGTGTGTTTATAGCCTGTGAGTGATATGCCCCAGTTGCCCTCTGGGATTCTTACATTACCAGATAAAAAATGTGTACCTTTTTGACAATCAGGTACACAGAAAGCAATAAAAAGCCTTTTATATCCATTAATTCTTTCTTAATTCAATCTGCACCCACTCCATTTACAAAATGCCTCAGGCTAGGCACTAGATACCCAGTTGCACACTGAAAAGGAGTGAAACTAAATTCTCCTTGGTTGAGCTGCACCCTTTTAATCAGAAACCTTAAGATAGAACCTAAACCAGGATAGTATTCCTGCATATCAATGGGGTTCAGATTTTACAAGGAACATCTAACAGTCCAGGGTTTAGTGGGGGTACTTATCTTTTTCTGGGTTCCTCAAAGGCCCTATTATTTTTGCCAAATGACCATTGCTGCCTATCTGATATAATTTTGTTGCTCTTATGTATTGGTGACTTTGATACGGAGAATTCATTTGACTCAGGTGAGTAAGAAACAAGCGTGGCTTTACCAGTTGATGCTCAGTGTCTTTGCTCTCAGAAGCTGATGCTCCATCCAGTTGGGGTTTTGCCGCTCAATACTCAGTATGACCTTCTGGGTCAGTTGACAAGGGCTTCTCTCTCCTAGAATACTTTCCAAACACACAGAGATAAAGGCTGCTTTCTCTTTACTCCGTCTGTCAAGGAAGGCACCTGTTAAACGTTCCACGGTGTTCCCATCCTCAAATATCCGACATATAATTACAATCAAGTTCCAGACAAGCAGGCCAGCTTTCTTCAATTCAGCCAAGTTTTTTGACATTTTCCTCTCAGACAGAAAAAAGAAGTATTTAATTGTGGGAGGCAAGCATGCAATCACCGTAGGTAACTTGCTGATTACCACAGACACTGCCTGAGCAGCAAGCCGTGGGAAGCCTGGGGAGAGAAGGCAGAAAAGGTATGATTACTGTTAGTATTCTCAGGCCATCACATCGTGGGTTTGCTGTGTGGGGATGTCGAACTTTCATGGAGAAAATTAGTAAGACGTACAAGAGCTTAATGCTCTCCAGCAGAGCTCTACCAGAAACTCCTGCACTATTACTCAAGACTCCAAATTTCTGCAAGATTTTCCTTCTATAGATGAAAATTAGAAAACTTAGAATTATAATTTATATGTTTATTTTTTAAGATCTAAGCTTTGAAGTACTGGGGGACACTGCTAACTAAGCAAAGGTCCCCACAACCTCTGACACCTCTGAGGCCCTTTAAATGCTTTCTTCTTCTCCCTTGCGGTCTTCTCGGGACTGACTGGCTCCTCATCTTTCATTCTTCCCAGACACGTCACCTCCTCAGAATGTTTCTGTAGCCACCTCACCTAAAGCAGCCTCACCGTGCTCTTCCCATCTCAAACCCCCTTCTCTTTCTTTCAGGGGAAACCTGTGTTTGTGGCCTTTGTTGCAGTATCCTTCATCATCCAACAATTACATCATTCACTGCCTCATTATCTGTCTCCATTCATAGAATGTGAGCTCGACGAGGGCTGCACTGTAGCTCTGACATCAGTAAGCCAGAGCTGTTCAAGGACTACTCGTTGGATTCACAAGTTAACAGGTTTGTGTGTTTGTGTTTCATGCTAGCTCTTTGTTCTTCTAACACCTCCTGAATGTGGTAGTTGCTTGATGGTGTCACTGGCCTCTCGTCTGATGACTCTACATGATGCCATTTGCTTCCTGCTGTTTCTTTGAAGGATGTATTGATGCTGTCTCTAAAGCAGACTTTCTCAGTTTCCCACCACGGGCCTCTGGAAGCTGAGTCATTTTTTGTTGTGGAAAGCTGTTCTGTACCTGGATAAATTTCTGGAGCATTTATGGTTTCCACTAACTAAATGCCAATAGCATCCCACCTCAGGTGTGACAATCAAAAATACCTCTATTCTCTGGGAGCATATTTGTCCTTAGCTAAAAACTACTCTTTATTTGATTTTATGTTAACCTATTTTCTTCCATTTTGAGATAGGCTCCCATGGATCCCAGTCTGGGTACAAACTCTTTATATGGTCAAGGGTGACATCAAACTTTGGATCCTTCTGCTAGCGTTCTACAGCAAGCCTGGTTTTATGAGCACTGGGGATCAAATCCAGGATTAGTGAATACTAAACAAGCACTCTTGGACTGTATCCCCAGCCTGAAGCTCATTCCTTTAGATGATCCCAGAAGTTTTAGTCTTGGCCTTTCCCCAGGGTTGCAATGCCTGGAAGCACTTTCTTTGTGCTTTACCTGTTTGCTTGCTCCAGAATCCATTGGTTCAATCGAAGCCAATGCTCCAACAAAAATCTTTTCCATAAAGTATTCTTTTCATTAAAAATACTAATTTACTACTGATAAAACAACATCTCAAGTAGATATTTTACTCAACTGCTGTCAAAGAAACAAAATCAAACCAGTTTCTTACATACTTGCTCTTAAACACAACGGAGCACATACCAAGAAGCTGAGCTACGTGTGAGAACAATCTGTGTTTTTAATCGCATGCCTTGTGTAATATTTTGTGGTGTTCATTTCTACGTCATATCATTTGTTGATGAAGAAGAAATGGGAATGCACTTTAGTTTGTCTCTGCAGTGACTCTGTGCTCTGCTGTGCACACAGCTAAGGATGTTCACATAGATTCTGTCTACTCATCTTTTAACAAGTTATAAATATATGCTTAAAAAGGCTGTAGGAATTCCTTCAGCCAGTAGCCATTAAGATACCAGCCCACGTGGCAGTGGCCTCTTATACTACAAATACTGACATAAAGCATGCACTTGCTCTCTCTCTCCCGGCTTTTGGATTTGGTTGCTGTTCCCTGTCTGTGCAGAGGACTGTTATCTATGAGTCTATCCCTAAAGAAAAAACCCTTTATTATACTCAGTTCTGGGCTAGTGTGGGATTATTTTACAACTCTCCTCTTCAGGTCTCTGTAAGCATTTGTCATTGTTTAGACAAAGTTATAAAAACCATAATCGTGTCTCATTAGACTTCCACACTGGACAGTTACAGAGTTTGTCTGCATGTGTTACATGTTTAGTTTTTGAAATCTTTTGCTAATCAAGGCAACTTGAGATGGAGAGTTAATATACCATGACACAAAGCTCAGAAGGAATTCACATTCAATAAAAATATACAGGAGCTCATATTCAGGTGGTTTTCCGACACTTTTTCTTTCTAAATCTGATCAAATTATTATTTCACTTTGTGGCAGGACTGAGAAAGTGTTCATATGCAATGGAATACACGAGAGCGTTTCTGCTTTGGTTCCATGTACTCTGTGCTGTGTTCCCAGTGTTAAAGCACAGCATAAGATCATGTATCGTTTGAGAGACTAAATCTTATTAACATCAGGAAGCTAAAGAAGGACACATGTCTCCCTCCCCATCTCCCACTCTACCCTCAACCCCTCACTGTGACAATCTTCATGGAGAACTTTATAAACGCTTAATTTCTTTAATCATGTATGTTCTGGGTGTCTGCACCCATTTCTTTTTACAAGTGTCCTCGTACCAGAGGGATAGAGCACATGTATCTGTGATCTTAAACACGTAAATATTGTCTGGTCTTATATAAGGAGGAGGCACTTCAAGACCTCTAGTGAATGTCTAAACATGTAGACAGACAAATCCTCTATCTAGTGTTTTCTTATACCTATCTGTAAAAATAATCTTAATGTATAAATTAAGAACAAGAATAGATTAACAATAAATTAAAAAGAATAATTTAAACAAGGCATTGTAATAAAATTATGTGAATGTAGATTCTCTTTCTTGAAAGAACCAAAGTATATATTAATATTTTTGGACTGAAGTTGAATGAGGGCAATGAAAACCACAAAAACCAAAATGATAAAAAAGAGTGAAAAAGAAAAAGAAGGTTCAAGAAGTCCTGATTTGATGGTTCCTAAAGAGTTTCAGAACTCAGAGCAAGGATAAGGGATTCTCCATTGTCATTCACATTTAGAATATATACGATGGTCTGTAGTTTCTCCGACTCCTCTTTATGACTGTCTAAGAATGCAACCCTACACCAACTTATAATAATATGAAAAATACTAATTAGTAAGGAAGACCCAACAACCGGTACATATAAAGAGAGCACATCTGTGACTTATAAGTCCTTTCAGTCTGGAGATGTTCCAATATGCTTTTAGAAAAGAAAATATTTGCAATAGGACAGTTGAGCCAAGAGGTCAATCAAGTGGTGTAGCAAGCTAATAATGTTAAAGCTTCCTGAATCCCTAAAAGTGAAGGTAACAACCAGAAGGAAGGAGACCTGCAAACAATGGACAATGCTCAGAAGAGGAAAATCTCGCTCAGTGAAAAGGTAACATTTTCCAATTTCAATTAAGTATCTTGATTAGATCCAAAGGCAGTTTGATAGGACGTGAACAAAATTAAAGCATTACTAGAAAGTTTCCTCATAGATAACTGACTTGAGTTTGTAATAGAAGTCTGGTGAACAAGAGCGACACTATCTCGGCTCTCGGTGAAGGAAAGGCTGGACCTTGTAGCTCCCTTCTGTGATTTCCAGCTGGAATGTTTTAGTGTGGGAAGGGTTTCCTTCGAGTCGAAACATATTCTTCTTTAAAAATGAATACAAAATGATGATTTACTTTAGAAAAGAGAAGATTCACACAGATAAATAATATAAAAGGTGAATATAGAGATAGATGATGACTCAAATACACTTGGTAGAAGGATTATTCAAAGCAAGAGCAATAGATTCAATACAAAACCTCAGGCCTGGGGAAGAGATCCTATCAGAACTATTTACAAGTAGCAGATGAAGTGCTAGTTGATGCCTAGAATCTGCATTAAGGGAAAAGAAAGTGAAATGTGATGGTTGCAGGGTAAAGACAATAACAAAACAAAACTGATAATAAAAGTGTGATCATAAGGGTACACAGATCATTATCTAGATTTAAAGTAGGGCAAGGTCATGTGACTTCTGCTAATGCTAAGGCAAAAATAAAAGATTAAAATTCCCGAGGCGCTGAAAGGCAGTGAAGAGGAGGTAGGAGAGGTCTTCCCCAGGAAAGCACACCAATTGATTGTCCAGTGCCAAATGGTCAGCCCTGAGAACATATATACAGGTAGCCCTCTACAGACTTAGCAGGTTATATTCAGGAATATATATGTACCAGCATAAATTTATGCATACAATAACAATTAGTAAAAGAAGAGAAAGAAACCATGAATTTGAAGAATAGTGGAGAGGAGTTTGGAGGGAGGAAAGAGAAGGAAGAGAAGTGATAATCAAATTATAATCTCAAAAATAAGTAAAGAAATAAAACAAATTTCAAAACTTTATAAAGTACAAATAAAATAAGATGAATATGGTCATTTTCATTCCTAGCTGCATTGCCTGTGTGGCTTAGAGTGAAAGGAGAATGAAGCCCCCCATATACTTTTTGAAATGAAAATAAATGGCATTCATTGATCTTATAAGTTTTAGAATTTTATATAAATGAATAACCCGAGAGCCTGTTTCATTAGGGGACACTTTCTCAGGGATCTAATGTGCTCACCTTTACTTGGTTCTTTCCTTCTGGACTCTCTTGGAATATAACCCCATTCTTGTGGAAGGCTCTGAAGCAGATGATCGGGAACGCGGGGCTTGTTCAGGTCTGTCTCATGGTTTCTCCCACATCTCAGCATGGATATTACCTGCTGCACAGTGTCCTTGACAGCGTCCATCAGCACCAGTCTCAGACAGTGGATGAGTTCTGGCTCTGACTCTGTGCACACCGAGACTGAAAAGACAAGGAGCATATTATGGCTAACAAAGCCTGGTTGTCAGCCATGTCTTGTTCATCTGGGATCTCACAGTTATCCCGTTTAAATCTATAGGAGAGCCAAATTTAATTATATCATATAAATTACATCATATAAACTGAGAATCAGCTCATAAACCATTTGAAATAGAGGTTTTCCCTACCTGGTAATGAAAGAATGCCAATTAAGACCATGGTAAGCAGCAGCACTGACCGCCGACTTTGGACTCTGGTGGTGGGATGGTAGCTGCATAACCTTCACAGAGAACCACTTCTCAGCAACACTGAGATCCCTACGCTGCTGCTGCGGCTTTGCTGTACCGTGCTAGCACCTGAAGGCCCCGACCTTCAACACTACACCCCCAGCACTAGAGAAAAAGTCTCCACAATCAACATCAACACAGCTTTAACACTTTATTAAATATTGACACATTTAGGCTTTTCTGTGAAATCCTAAGAAACGGAGACTATGCTAAGAACCTAAAGAAATGCGAGACACCATCTAAATACCCAATTAGCTCTCAGATATTCATCTTCACAATAAAGCCTACTAGTACATAGCTAAAAAATAAAAGCAGGTTAGGGAGAGTAAGGTACACCTTTTTTATTTAAGAATACCCATGCATGCACATAGAATCATTAAGAAGATGCACGGTGCAATGGTAGACGCAGTTATCGAGGGTCTCAAGGAATGCTTATTCCGTTTCTCGTTTTACTTTCTCTTCTCCTTTCCATGCTTATAGCCTGCCTTCCTGTCTTCTTTTTAATTATATGTGATTACCCAAGATGGATAGGATTTATATAATAAGTGTGATAAAAAAGTCTGCTTTGCTTGTTTGATTTTTAATGACTACAAAATATGAAGGCTGTTATTTAAATCAATAAGGAAAAACATTTAAGCTCTTTTAACATGGAATTCCTCAAAAACATTTTTCAAATGACTAATTTATTTAATAATGACTTATCATTAAACCACCATGGTAAGAAAGATCTTGGCAATAGCAAAACCAATAATTTAATTTGTAAAATAGTGTCACCTCAGGAAATCAAAATGTTCTTTATAGAAATGGTTCAAGTAAAACTACATGCTTTTCTGTTTGTTCATTTATTTTTGTTTAAAACTCAAATTAACTAGATGGCATGGGGAAGCTATTTTTTCATATCAATAACTAATATGCATATTGGTTACACTCTAGATCTAAGGGGAAATTGAGGTTATTTGAAAATTCTAGGAAGTTCTTTATTTAGTTTGATTTAAAAGATGTTTTCTTTTTATAAATAAAGTTTTCATATATTGAAAATGGCCGAGAAAGCAGCTCACTAATAACTGATGTATGTGACCCATCTGAAAGCGTGCTGACTGCTGGGTAAGTATTAGCTCACGTTATTCATGCCTTATGGGGTTCTGCTGCAGTGTTAGTTTCAGAATCGCCATTATTCGTTACGAGGCTCTGAGGCATCTTGAGCTCCAAGGCTACAGAGAGGCTTAAGCAGTCTCCACCACCTTGGTCTCGGGCCCTCCAGATCCTTTATTGTGCAGACCCTTTGCCCCTCCAGCCACCCTTTGTCAGATCAATGAACAAATGCCAGACATCAGGTAATGGCTCTTAACATCTTATCCTGACTTGATCACCTCTTCCTGTCAATGGAACCTAAGGTACGTAACATTGTGACCAAGGACAGGCATGCCCTCCCTATCCAGTACATGCCTGCAATTCTAGCCCTAGGAAGTCTGAGGCGGGGGGACTGTTGGAAGTTTAGGACAACCTGGTTTACACAGAGTTTTCCAGACCAGCCAGGGCTATAGAGAGAGAACTTGTCTCAAAAAGAGACTGTGGCAAGATGGTTCAGTGCTAGCTGTCAGTACCTGGAACCTACATGATGCAAGCAGAGAACATCCTCCTCCGACCTCCACATGAGTCACACACCCACATGCATACATACATGTATGCACACACACATGCACATGCATGCACACTCAATAAATAAAATGTAAAACAAGAAGTTAAAGTAATTACTTAACCTCCTAGGAGACATAGTGTAGAAAACACAGAATAGTCCCAACTCCAGTTGCTACAGGACCATGTGTTAATTCTATCTAGTCAACATAGAAGGGGAAAGCAAGAAAAGTATCACTAAATAATGACTTCTAATTTGATTTTCCATCTTAATGTTAAACTTAGTATTAAAGGAACTGAAACAAAAGCAAAGAAACATAAAACTTGGGTTGTATTCTATAATTTAAAGAAATTGTATATGTAAATCTGTATATAATGAGACTTGCAGTTTTTTTAAAGTAGGAAATCAGATAATATGATAAATAATAAGTAGCTAGGCAAAAAGATACAGTATATAGTATACTATACATCATATAGTATACAGGATCCAGAATCCATTATATAGTATACAGGAATCAGCATATAGGATACATCATGTAATACCCAGTATCCATTATACTGTATTCTTCATATACTATACAATATTCAATATTCAGTATTACATACAGTATACCAAAATCAGCATATAGTATACAGAATGTATCATATAGTACCCGGTATCCATTATACAGTATACAGAATATAGTATACAGGAATCAGTATGTAGGATACAGGATACATCACACAATATACATCATACAGTATACAATACACAGTATACATCATACAATATACAGGATACACTCTACATCTCTCCAACAAAAGATTTTAAGAAATTGAAACAGGAGACAAGAAATAGGAATCAGAAGATGAAAATAATAAAAACACATAACAGATAAATATGAGCATGCCACAACAAAACTCATTATTTATACAACAATTGTAGTTTTAAAAATAAATAATAAATAATTAAAAATATTAGAGAAAAAGAGTAAAGAAATGAAAAATTACCTTTTCATATGTTAGAAAAAAAATCAAAACAAGTACCAGACAAATAACTTATGGACAGGATATATAACAAGCTCTTTGAAGCATCCCACCCAACAAAATAAATAAAGTAAACTGAAAAATTTTTGAATAAATATTTTACAGAATAATTTTTAATGTACCTTAATAACAGAACAGTATTATATAATTAATAATGAGGCAAAAGTAAATAAATTACATGATGCTATGTATTCCTTAGTATGACAAAATTTTAAAAAACAGGTAATTCTAAGTACTGCCATGGATGTGAATGTAATGGTTATATATCTGTGGGAATGTGAAAAGCTATGATTCTCCTAAGGCAAATTAGCAATCCCTCAGAGTGTCAAACACTGACAATCATATAATCCACCATTTACACTTCAGAACATTACCCAAGGGGAACATGCTCACATAATGCTTTATTCACGGGGCCCTACACTGGAAGTAACGCAGGTGTCCATCCAGGCTGATAACAGCACTAGGAAGATTCTCACGGAACACGTAGCAGCAATAAACAGAAATAAACAGTCAACAACAGAACATAATATAACCAAAAGAAACAGGTACAAAAGAATGCACAGATTTCAACTTGTGCGAGATTCTGAAACTGTTGGAAGTGACTCCCATGACACAAAGCCAACCTTGTCTCTCAGGATCTAAGTGTCACCCAGAGCTACTTCCTGAAAGCAGAGCTCAATGTGAAGGGCACACACATGTGAAAGGCCTTGAACATGGTGTCTCTCCTGTGCAGCTGACACAGTTTCTACATTGATCAAAATTACTGAACCCTTCACCTAGAATCAGTAGATTTCATTGTATATAAATAACGGATTTGGGACTAGGGATGATAGATCAGTGAGCAATAATGCTTGTTGTAAAACTATGAGGTCCTCAGTTCAGAGCCCCAGAAACCATGTGCAAAGTCATGAAGTGGCTATGTGTGCCTCATTGTCCTGGGCAGGGGGGACACAGAGACAGGAGCATCACTGGGGTTTGCTGGTCACCTAGTCAGGAAAGCAATGAGCTCCAGGTTTACCAAAGAGGGCACTGAACATCCACGACTGGCCTCTGTACATGTGTGCACAAGCATGTCTACATAACAATATACATGCATGCATATATATGCATGCATGCATACATATATACATACTTACCTACTTACACCCAAGCACACATACAAGTGAGAGACTCAGAGTTGTCAGATAGACTTTCTGGTAGGAAGACAGATATTGAGAGGAACCATGGTTAGGAAACAAATATGGCAAAAAACAAAGGTATAGATCTTCTTACTCAACCTCTTGACTTAAGACAAAAGCCTGGCAGCTTTTGTCTCCCACCAGCAAGTCCTTTGCTGATGGCTGATGGACCCATTCAAGGAGTTCAAGACTGGATCAGGACATATCACACCATGGTTCTGGGCCAATCAACCACCCTAGCTGTCTTCAGCTGAGCAACCCTATGTTAGGTGAGGAAAACCCCAGTCCCTAAGAAGAGGCTGGAGCTTTTGGCTTCCTGAGTGCCACCTATGTTAGGCAGAGGGCCTTTTTCTCATGTATCTTCTGCATGTTGTGTAATGCCCGCCTTTCTTCAATGGCAGCTCTGTTTCCACTGGTTGAGTTTCCCCTCCTGCAACCTAGGGCACTTCAGATTTACCATGCCCTTTGATTCTGTAACTGGAAGAGAATGAATCTGATCAAGCTCCTTAGACTATCTCACAAGGACACACACAAGTGGCCTTTACAGTTTCTAAAGATACAGTACCACCAGAGACATGCCATAGCTGTTCAAAGACGATGCTCAGATAAATGAGTATGATGTAGAAGAGAAACATCCCTAAAATTCTGAAAAACTATAACATAGCAGCAGGCTGCAGCTACTCATATTCTGACAGAGGAAAATGTGGCGGGACTAATAAAAACCCAGAGACAGATATTGGGGTTCAAGATGAAAGATCAGAGAAGCAAAGCAGCGAATCAGTAGAGAGCTCTTACCTCTACAAAATCTTCAGACTAAAAAGAGAGCGAGTTCCCGTCTTATCCTACCTTATCTTCTTTAGTGCTGGGATTAAAGGCGTGCATCACCACTGCCCAGTTTGCGTGACTGACTAGTGTGGCTGCTGGGATTAAAGGTGTGTGCCACACTGCCTGGTCTGTGTGGCTGACAAGTGTGGCTGACCTTGCACTCTGATCTTCAGGCAAGGTTTATTTGTTAGATCATAAAGAAAATATCAGAAAATCATTATGTGGGATAAAAAGGCAGGCGACTGCAAACCAACTTTAGTAAGAAGAGAGAGTTAATCTGTGTGTGCATTCTAAAGAGCGCTTTCTTTGTTCCTTTCTTTCCTCCCTCCCTCCTTCCCACCCTCCCTTCTTTTCTCTCTCTCTCTCTCTCTCTCTCTCTCTCTCTCTCTCTCTTTCTCTCTTGTTTTTTTTTTTTTTTCAAGGAAGGGTTTCTCTGTAGCTTTGGTTCCTGTCCTGGAACTAGCTCTTGTAGACCAGGCCAGCCTCAAACTCACAGAAATTCGCCTGCCTCTGCATCCCGAGTGCTGGGATTAAAGGCGTGCGCCACCACCCAGCTTTCATCTTTACTTTTTTAAAGCATTTGTTTGCAGTTTTGAGGACCTGGGGGTGGAGGAGAGGTGCATATGTGTACAAGTGCCGTGGCACACATGTGGAAGTCAGAAAACAACTTGTGGGAGTTCAGTTCCCAGCAAGCACGGGGTGGCCCACAACCATCTGTAATGAGATCTGGTGCCCTCTTCTGACGTGAAGATACAACACTGTACACATAATAAATACATAAATAAACACATCTTTAAAAATTGTGCATGAGTTGCTTATAAAAAATAATGGAGCTTTGTGTTTATATGTGGGTCCTATTCCCAAAATATTTATTATATATATGGACATATTATAAGATCTAAAAAAATAAATCTAAAACACTGCAGGTTATATAGATTTTAGATAATAGAAATGTTTCCAATATTTACTCATGATGCTCCTTCCTATATTATTTGTATCTACAACTTCCCCTTAAAACATGACATACACCTTGTCTAAATTTACAATATATTCCTTCATGCCATGTTTTTTCCTAACCATGTTAAGAATATGTCCCTTCATTTTTGACTAATTTGGTTGATGTATTCCAGATTTTGTCTCTTGGTCCCCATGAAGCTCCCCTTACAAGTCTAGAAAGGACTGACTTTCCAGACTCACAACCCAGCTAACACTCAGCTCCAACTCAAAGAATAAGTTCTATTCTAGCTTTGTAGCTTACTGGGTAAGTCGTTAGTTAACTCTCTTAGTCTCTTTATAGCTCAGTTTGCTCATCTTCAAAAGGGGACTAATAACCCCTCCTCCTTTGCAAAATAAAACAACTCATATGTTTTTACTTGTTTCACTTAAGATCTCTCACTATTCTTCAGGCAAATGCAAATAAAAACCCCAAGAAGGCTAGAATTAGAGCTCATGGAGCTATAATCTATTAAAATTCTATAATCTAGCTATAATTCTATTAATGGAATGCCTGCCTCACCTACCCTGCCCTCTTGGTTTGAATACCAGTGCTGTAAAGTTTAATTAAAACAAAGGTGCCCACACAATGGCTCAAGGGGTAAAGACACTAGCCATGCAAAACAACAAGAGTCCTCCTGAATTTAAACCCAGAAAGATGGAGGAAAGAACTGACTTCACTACATTATCCTCTGACCTCTACTCCATGGTACACACATGCTTCACACACATACACACAACAAATAAATTAATAAAATAAGTAAGATGAAATTCATTAAAATATATCCAAATGATTATAATCAAAAAGTCAAGAAATAATTAAGAGTTGTCAAGAACATGGAGAAATTAGAACCTTCACAACAAGCTGGTGGAAATATAATATTGATGATACTATGGTAGTTCCTCAAATAATTAAGCATAAGTTCATTTTATCAGCCATAAATTCCATTCCTATATAGCAAAAGTTATGAAGATATACGTTCACACAAAAACCTGTACATGGCCGGGCGGTGGTGGCGCACGCCTTTAATCCCAGCACTCGGGAGGCAGAGGCAGGCAGATCTCTGTGAGTTCGAGGCCAGCCTGGTCTACAAGAGCTAGTTCCAGGACAGGCTCCAAAACCACAGAGAAACCCTGTCTTGAAAAACAAAAACAAAAAACAAAAAATAAAAAACAAACCTGTACATGAACATTTATTTTTTATTTTTTATGTTAACTTTTTATTGATTTGCTTGTGAATTTCACACCCCAATCACATTCTTCTCCCTGTTCATTCAAATCCGCCCTCTGCCCTTGCAACCTTCTCTCCAAAGTAAAACTAAATTTAAAAGACAAATCAAAAACCCAAACAAATAAACAAAATCTCACAATGGAAGCTGTAATGTGTCACAGTGAGTCACACAGTTTACCCTTTAGATCCCCTGCACCTTGGCTTGTAAGCTCATTGCAATGCATTGGTCTGGTTGGAGGCCTCTGGCTTCTGCTACACTATCGATACTGGGTCTCACTGGACTCCTCTTGGATATCCCGTTGTTGCCCTGTGTCATGGAGGTCCTAGAGCTTTGAATTTGTAGGTCTGGCCCCTTCACATTCTCCAGCAATTCATACATGTGATGTATGTTGGGTTGGGATAACTCATAGCCCTGAGTCTGTGCCTGGGTGATGCTAGGTTAGTCTGCTTGGCACCTGTCCCTCATCCTCACCACCTAGGAGAGCTCCCCAGCACTGGCCTGGCCAGCTCACCCAATGCAGCAGGCAATAAGGAGCAGGGTCAGGCCTTTGGGTTCAGTTCACAAGACCTACACCACCAGGGCCAGTTCTTTGTTTTACCCAGGTAAGGTGCAGGGCCTGCTCTGCTGAGTGCTGCAGTTGATGGGGGGCAGGGGCAGTTCTCCTGCTCACATGATCCTGGGGCCAGCTTTCTTGCCTGCCACAGGTGGCAAAAGGCAGAGGGGGGGCATCTTTTCCTCACCCATGCTACCACATAGCATATGAGGGGGAAGAGGACAGGGCCAGCTCTCCTGCAACCCCATCAACAGAGTTAGGTCTACTGGGCTGCCAGGGTGAGGTGCAGGGCCTGCTCTGCTGAGTGCTGCAGTCAGTGAGGGGCAGGGGCAGTTCTTCCACTCTCATGACCTCGCACCAGCTTTCCTGCCTGCAGTAGGTGGTGAGGCGAAAAAGGCAAGGAGCAAGAAGCAAGGGGGAGGGGCCAGTGGGGCATCTCTCCCTCACCCATGCCACCACACGGCAGACAGGGAGTGGGCTAGCTCTCCTACTCACATCTTGAGGGCTGGCTCACCCACATCCACATATCTGGTGAACACTGCTGTCCTGAGTGCTGCAGTCAGTCAGTGAGGAGTGGAGCCAGCTCTGCAGTCCTAGCCTCACTGTCTTTGGTAGTAACAGAAGCCATAGACATCAATACATACCGAGGCTGCAGCAGGGCCAAGGACCCAGGCACAGTTCAGGCCCCCATAATGCCATGGCCCAGGGTGGTAGTGCATGGCACTCAAGTCTGTATGGGCTCAGGGCAGTGGAATAGCCCTAGGACACCAACATGGACACAGGTGGTGGCCTAGATCCTGGACATCTGTGTGGCCTTTGGTGGCAACATGGGCTGTGGACATCAGCACAGACCCAGGCTACAGTAGGACCACAGACCCAGATGTGGTCCTCAGCAGCATCCCAGGCAAGGATGTCATCATGGCCCTAGTTGATATCAAGGGTCACCCTGATCTGTGACCAGTAGTAGGATCACCCTTGAACACCAACATGTTCCCAGGTGGCAGTCTGGGTAACTCCTTGTCCTTTACTGGCAATAGGAGCCAAAGACATCAACACAGACACTAAGTATAGATGTAGGGCCATGGACCCAAATATGGCCCTCAGTCACAGTTCAGGTCTGGTGGCACAGGAAACCCAAATGTGTATGGCCCTGGTGGCAGCTAGATACTCAAAAATTAATATGGCTTCAGGTGTCAGCCCAGACTACAGTCCTCTGCATGTCACTGGGTGGCAACAGGAACCACTGACACAGAATGCAGCTGCAGCAAGGCCATGGACCCAGAAATGACCCTCAGCAGCAGTCTGGGCTGGATGTCACCCTGGTCCCCAGTGGCAGCATGAGACTCTTAGATCAGCATGGCCCCTGTGAATATCCCTTCGACACCGACAGGGTCTCAGAGATGCCAGCACTCCTTTGTCAGCCTTGAAGTAAGAATGACTATTGTCTGTCTGAGCGAGCTATGTTGAAGTCCTTTATAGCCTTATCAGAAGAAAAAACATACAATGAAGATTTTAAAAATAATGTACTATTAAGTTGATGTAGATAGGTAAATTATACTTGTGGAAGTAGGGACCTAGGGTTGGTAGTAAGGTCATGTTATGTTTCAGTTGTGTAGACAAAGGCTGTTCATTTGTTTCTGCCACCCAGACCCAAAATAATCACACAGAAACTATATTAATTACAACACTGCGTGACCAATAGCTTATGCATATTTCTAGCTAACTCTTACATCTAAAATTAACCCATTTCTATTATTCTGTGCATTGCCACAAGGCTGTGACTTACTGGGTAAAGTTCTGTCTGGCATCTGTCTCCTTCAGCAGCTACATGGCTCTCTGAGTTTGCCTTCTTTTCTCCTCTATCTCTGCATGGAATTCCCACCTTGTCCTATTTTGTGCTGCCATGGGCCCAAAGCAGCTTCTTTATTAACCAATGATAATAAAACACATTCACAGCATACAGAGGGGAATCCAACATCACAGCTGTATTTCCTTTTTTATTATTTGAGAATTTCACACATGCATATAATGTGGTTTCATCAAATTCACTCCCAATTACCCTCCCTCAGTTCTCCCCCTATCCTTTCAAACACCATTTTTTCTTCCAACTTCATGCTCTTTCTTTCTTTCTTCCTTTCTTTCTTTCTTTCTTTCTTTCTTTCTTTCTTTCTTTCTTTCAACAACTCACGGAGTCCACTTAGTGATACCCGTATTTACCTGGGTATAATAAGACTCTTTAGAGGAGCATAGGCAACCTCTAAGAGGCATATTCCTGGAGAAAATGAATATATTACCTTTTAATATGCTATATTTCCAATTTAAACAGAAGTCTTAGAAACAAGACCACTTTTGTCATGAACATAAATATTATCTTTATGGCATGACATAAATAAGCATGATTACCAACAGAAGCACTTCTGAGATTTTTGGGGAGAAATGACAAAGATACAAACCCTATGAGCTCTGCACATGCGTGTGTGTAAAGAACATACAAATGAAAAGCAAAGCACACACTTATTTGCACGTTTTTGAACAGCATGTTAAGTAAACCTTATCACTCCATGCTACCAAGGTTTCATGTCATGAATAATGGTTCAAGCATTTAACACTTGAAGAAAAAGAAGTGTTTGAAGTATGAGGCTAACTGATTATAATCTTCTGAGAGAATTAAACAAAAGCTAAAGCAGCAGGGGATGGTAAGCTTTACAGGTTATTTAATTTCTGTTTCTTAAGGACTAAATTGGAAGTCAAGCAGTCCTGCATTAGTTTTGTACTAAGAAATCTGCCTCTCCTTTGGGGAAATAGAAAGCAGTGAGAAAAGACAAGAAATCTAAGAGATAAGACTTTAATAAAGAGGATAATTGTCACAGAATCTTCATGTAATAGATTCTGTTTTTTGAAACATTATATGAAGTTACCTAGAACACTGTCATAAGGATAATGACCAGAGAAGATGAAAACTAATAACTTCAGAATAGTAAAGTGAGACTGAAGTAATATGTGGAACAGTCAGAACATCCAGGAGGTTCAGGGACACCATGACTCTGAGCTGTTCAGATATTTCACACAGAAGCAGTGGCAATAATATCAAAGCCATGTATAAGAATGTGCACAAGCTGAAAAAGAAACATAATTGATGTGGAAAAGCAATGGGAGAAAAAGACAATAGTCCCAAAGTTCTCACCTTTCTCCTCAGGATAACAACTGCGGAGTTTGAGCGTGTGACACAAAGAGTGAATTACCTGGCCTACAGGTAGGCCCTCCAAGAGAAGCCACACGAAACCATAACACGGGAACATGTCTGGAATTCTGAGAGGCAGAGACACGGAAGAATAATCTGCAAGCTTGAAAGGGAAATAGGCTGCAGAATGTGGCATTGCAGCAGAAAACAAGGAGGACTGTCTTAAAACAAATGAATGAGAAAAATCAACCCTCAAAAGATATTCTCTAACCAACACACATACACACACACACTGTAGCATATATGCACGCACACACATGCTGTCATGTATATGCATGCACACACAATGGCATAAATGCATGCACACACAATGGCATAAATGCATGCACACACAATGGCATTTATGCATGCACAAACATGTACATATACATACAGTGGCATATATGCATGCACTCACACATACACACACTGTTACATGTATGCATGAACACACACCTAAGCATACACAAACACATAACACAATATCAATTTTTAATTATATTTTTGACAAAGGAATGAGAAGGCATGCTAACTTTGAATAGAAATGCACTACTTTCATAATAATAAATGCCTGTTATCTAAAGATGACAGATAGTCTTGTCTATTAGTTTCCTAGTTGGCTTTCTATTGCTGTGATAAAACACTGTGATCAAAAGCGACTTAGGTAGAGTATGTATTTCACCTTACATTTTTGAGGACTCACTGAAGCATGGCAGGCACCCAGAGGTGAGAACTGAAGCAGAAACTGTGGAGATGCATGCTTCCTGGCTTCTCTTCCATCTTGCTCACCTGCTCTCTTACACAAGCAGGACCACTTGTCCTCAAGTGGTACTCCCCACCATGAACTGAGCCCTTCTACATCAATCATTAATCAAGAAAATGCCCTATATTTAAGGTTCACTCTATGAGATGGAACCCATACCCGAAAATGCTCAGGTAGCCATTAGCTGAAACTAGAAAGTAAATGTAGCACTATAATGGCACTCTGCTACGCTCACAGACCAGTGTCTTGCTCGGCCATCATTAGAGTAGCATCTTCCTGCAGTAGATGGGAACAAATACAGAGGCCCTCATCCAGAAAATGACTTGAAACACTCAGTCCTAACTGGTACATCTTCATGAAACCCGTGTCCACAGGACTGAGGAAGAAAGACTGTAAGAGCCAGTGGGGATGGAGGACACCAAGGAAACAATGCCTTCCTGCCGCAGCAGGACTGGTGCACATGTGAACCCACAGACAGTGGCACCATGCACAGGGTCTGCCTTCTTCCAAGACAGATGGGGCCACAGTGCTAACAGGGAGAAGTGGACATGATCTCCCTCCCTAACCCAGAAGCTATCCTCACCTGACAACTGCTCACAAAGAAAAACTTAGTTTTCTCCAGTGGAGTTTCTTTGAGCATACAATACACACTCAAGGGCAGACCTATGCCCAACTCATTACAAACTCAATGGTATTTTGAGAGACATATTGCTTGTAATGGTTTGTCTAAGCATTTTCTTTTACCCTACAGATATTTTGTTTATATATTATGGTTTCTGATTCTGTGTTTTATGGGTTTCCTATGTGTGTACAAGTGCATATTGTGTATGTGTGTGTATATATGCAGGAATGTGTCTCAGTGTGTACATGTGCATATTGTGTGTGTTGTGTGTGTGTGCGTGTGTGTGTGCGCGTGCGTGTGCGTGCAGGAATGTCTCAGTGTGTACTTGTGCATATTGTGTGTGTGTGCAGGAATATGTCTCAGTGTGTACATGTGCTTCTCATGCTTTTTATTTGTTTGTTTTTCCTTTCCTTTTCTCTGTTTTGTTCTGTTCTGTTCTGGTCTGTTTGCTTTTTGCCTGTTTGTTTTCTAAAGACAGAAAGAAGGAATAGAGCTGTAAGGGTGGGGAGGTAGGGAGGATCCGGGCTGGGGAAACCGATAGAGTATTACATAAAAATCTATTTTCAGTCGAAGAAAGAAAGAAGCTTCAAACTTGCCTACAGGAGGAATTTTCTCAACAGAAGGTTCTCCCCACAAATACCTCTAGTTTATGCCAAGTCAGGACAATTAGTTTATTGAATACAGGGACCAAAGTATCACAAAATACTTGTTATAGATTATTGATATCTTATATGCTA
This sequence comes from Chionomys nivalis, assembly GCF_950005125.1. NCBI lineage: Eukaryota > Metazoa > Chordata > Mammalia > Rodentia > Cricetidae > Chionomys > Chionomys nivalis. The sequence goes on from NC_080100.1 coordinate 66,690,537, forward strand.
AAAGCAAAACATAATGAATGCTAAATACAACTTAATTATTATAATAGGACAAATGCTTAAATTAGAAAAGAGACCCTTCATTCAATAATGTCCCCTTCACCTCTCTTCGCCACATCCAATGTACATCACATTTGACAGGAGACAAGTGCTTAGTGGTCCCAAACAGAAGCCCTTACAATTAAAAGATTCATGGAACATACAAACAAGAGTCAAAAATAAAATGGTATCTATCAAACTTTGAAAACAAATTTAAAGACAATGTAAGTATCAATAAAGCATTTATATTATAAATGGTAAGTTTCTCATACCTGGAACGCTGCACAAAAAGTCCCAGAGCTGTTCTTCTTCCATGTAGTTCATGAAAACATGTCCAAATGTTTGTGGAGACAGGTGACAATGGTACAGAACCTTAAAGATGGCTTCGACCACACTGCAGCCTTCCTTCTCGCCTTTTTCTATGCCAGGAGCTTGTTCTGGAAAAGAGTAAAAATGTGGGGATCAGTGGATGTGATCATACTCTCATCCCTTCCCTGCACAACATCCTGTGACACATACCCATTTACTGTTTGTACATGAGGAACACACAGTCTCTTGAGGGCTACAATCATTGACTACATGGTTTCAGATGTATCTGGGGATAGCTATAGAAAAAAATACCTGTGAGAAGGACCATAACAGGTTCATTTCAAGAGGGGAGGTCAGTTTTCCTGTATGTTGTAATTCTTTTTTCCCCTTAAGGGAACATTTTTGTCTATATTTCTCATTTAAAAATCATGCATGAGTGAGATTGGCCTGTAGTTCTCTTTCTTGGTTGTGTCTTTGTGTGGTTTTGGTATCAGAGTAACTGCAGCTTCATAAAAGGAATTTGGCAATGACTTCTCTGTTTCTATATTGTGAAATACATTAAGGAGTATAGGTATTAGGTCTTCTTGGAAGTTCTGGTAGAATTCTGCATTGAAGCCGTCTGGACCTGGGCTTTTTTTGGTGGGGAGGTTTTTTATAACAACTTCTAATTCTTCGTGACTAACAGGTCTATTTAGATTGTTCACCTGGTCCTGGTTTAACTTTGGTATATGGTACTTATCTAAAAAAGTGTCCATTTCTTTTACATTTTCCAATTTTGTGGCATACATGTTTTTGTAGTAAGATCTAATGATTCTCTGAATTTCCTCTGTGTCTGTGGTTATGTCTCCCTTTTCGTTTCTGATTTTGTTAATTTGCGTATTCTCTCTCCGCCGTTTGATTAGTTTGGATAGGGGTTTATCAATCTTATTGATTTTCTCCAAGAACCAGCTTTTTGTTTCATTGATTCTTTGGATTGTTTTCTGTGTTTCTATTTTGTTGATTTCAGCCCTCAATTTGATTATGTCCAGTCTTCTACTTCTCCTAGGTGAGTCTGCTTCTTTTTTTTCTAAAGCTTTCAGGTGGGCTATTAAGTCTCCAATGTGTGCTTTCTCCGTTTTCTTTAAGTGGGAACTTAATGCTATGAACTTTCCTCTTAGCACTGCTTTCATATCCTGAGTGAGGTATCCCAGACCCAAAAAGAGGAACATGGGATGTACTCACTCATAATCGGTTTCTAGCCATAAATAAAGGACATTGAGCATATAATTTGTGATCCTAGAGAAGCTAAATAAGAAAGTGAACCCAAAGAAAATCGTATAGTCATCCGCCTGGACAGGGGAAGTAGACAAGATTGCAGGGCAAAAACTGGGAACTTGCGGGTGAGGTGGCATGGGGCAAAGGGGAAATGGGATGAGAAACATGAGAAGGGGAGGATGGGAGGAGTTTGGGGGATTGGGATGGTTGGGATATAGGAAGGGTGGATACGGGAGCAGCGAAGTATATATCCTAACTAAGGGAGCCATCTTAGGGATGGCAAGAGACTTGACTATAGAGGGGTTCGCAGGTGTCCAGGGAGATGTCCCCAGCTGGTACCTTGGGCAACTGAGGAGAGGGAACCTGAAATGAGCCTATCCTATACTGATGAATATCTTACATATCACCTTAGAACCTTCATCTGGCGATGGATCGAGGTAGAAACAGAGACTCAATTTGGAGCAACGGTCTGAGCTCTTAAGGTCCAAATGAGGAGCAGAAGGAGGGAGAACATGAGCAAGGAAATCAGGACCACGAGGGATGCACCCACCCACTGTGACAGTGGAACTGATTTATTGGGAGCCCACCAAGGCCAGCTCGTCTGGGACTGAATAAGCATGGGTTGAAACTGGACTCTCTGAGCATGGCGGACAATGAAGGCTGATGAGAAGCCAAGGACAATGGCACTAGGTTTCGATCCTAATACATGAACTGGCTTTGTGGGAGCTTAGCCTGTTTAGACGCTCACCTTCCTGGATGTAGATAGAAGACCTTCGTCTTCCCGCAGGGCAGAGAATTTGGACTGCTCTTCAGTATCGAGAGGGAGGGGGAATGGTGTGGGGGGGAGAAGAGGAGTGGGGATAGGGGGAGGGGAGTGGGGATATTTGGGAGGAGGGGAGGGAAATGGGAAACGGGGAGCAGGTGGAAATTTTAATTAAAAAAGAATAAAAATTAAAAATAAAATAAAATAAAAATAAATAAAAATCATGCAGATGCAGGATATATGTTTAAAATCTAGATAGCTCAGAGAACTAAAAGTGTACCATGGAAAATCCATTTGTTTTTTGAATTATGCAATCAATTATGAAAAACAAATTATATTTCCTAAATATAATGACACTATCATTTCAGAATGAAGCATTTTTTCAATTAGTTCCTTGATTAAACCTTATGAGTAATTACACAACAATAAAGCTATTTTAATTGTCCTTGTCATCCCTCCTCTGACTCCATTATGGCTTGCTTTAAAGATTAGAAATCAGAGAAAAGGCATCACTGAATTTATATGAAACAAGGAATTGAGAAATAATTCCTATTTTTCTTGTATAATATACAGCTGTATCATAAGAAACAAGAGTATGTATTGAGATAGTATCAACTCATATCTCTTAATATTTTTAATATCTTCTATTAATATTATTTAGGGTCATCGGTAATGAGTACATTTCCTTATTCTTGTTCATTTGAAAGCTTATAACTTTTATTTTACAATTTTATTTCTTACTTTTGCTTTTAAGAGCCCATTTGTACCTGAAAATTAAGAACTAATACCATAGATTTTAGGCAAAAAGCAATGCTAGTTTTTCTTTATATCAATTTCAACCAAATTAACTTTACTTAAATAGTCATCATTGTCCATCCCTGTCTCCTTTGTCTTCTACTCATAGTACACACAGTATGTCTCGAGGGACACTAACTCTGTTACCTTCCTGGGATGGGCATGCAGACAAGGCCTGTCTGGTCAGGCCTGACACCCCTCATCAACCATGATCAGTTCAGAGATGGGCAGGTAGGAAACAGGAAACTTCCTCAAGAATTTGGCTGTAATAATTGGTGAGTGGTGTTCTTTTGACTATATTTGATACACTGGTAGAGTAGCTGGCATTTGCTTTGGGTGGTCATTTGAGGAAGAATGTTACTAAAAATTAATATAATACAGTAAGAATCAGAAATCAGACCACTTTTATCAGAAATAATTTCCCAGTTCTCAAGCATCTGTTCAACTAAAAAGGATTCATTTGGTGTGTCATTTAAATGTGCTTTCCCATTTCCTTTTCCTTCATCAATCTAGTGTTGTAATAAAAGCGGCGGAAAGTGACTGAACTGTCTTTGAAATTTCTTGTTTCATGGAAAAGTCTGCTGGATACTATGGGCCTGAAGGCCGAAGATGGATGCCCCAACGGTACAGAGGAACTTTGCGTGGCTGTACAGGCAGCAAGATATCTCTGTCATTTCTAGAATTTTAGAAGTTACTTACTTCTTGTTTCCTTAGTATTATATCCTTCTGGAGTCTTTGATGGAGTTGAAGAGTGGTTAGTTATAGTTATAGTTTTCCTTAGTTATGATAAGAGATAAAATAGATATAAATATTGTAACTGTAATTCTTACTTGATAACTGTTTTGTTGTATGTAATTTTACTATGTTAAAGTTAAAGCCTTTCTTTTTTGTTTAAACAGAAAAAGGGGAAATGATGGAGGTGGGTCTTCTTGTATTAATCTGTTGCTTTCATTGGTTAATTAATAAACTGCCTAGGCCCATTTGATAGGCCAACCCTTAGGTGGGTGGAGTAAACAGAAGAGAATGCTGGGAGAAAGAAGCCAAGTCAGGCAGTCGCCATGATTCTCCCACTCCAGACAGACGCAGGTTAAGATCCTCCCTGGTAAGCCAGCTCGTGATGCTACACAGAATATTAGAAATGGGTTAGATCAATATGTAAGAGCTAGCCAATAAGAGGCTGGAACTAATGGGCCAGACAGTGTTTAAAAGAATACAGTTTCCGTGTAATTATTTTGGGGCATAAGCCATGCGGGTGGCCGGGTGCTGGGGACGCATCCCCACCGCTTTTATTACAACAGTTACACAGGAGGCATGGTGGGTCCCAAAACATAGATGCAGATGAAGGAAAAGAACTTGTAGAGAGTAGGGGAATTGAAAGGTCAGACAGGGTTGGGGAGAAGATAATCAGAATGTACTTATACACGCATGGAGTTATTAAAGAACAAATTTAACAAAAATTAAGTCATTTTCAAAAAAATGTTCTCATATATGTATATATGCATTTATACACACACATTTATATATAATATATACATGCACACAGAGAGAGAGAGACAGAGAGAGAGACAGAGAGAGAGAGAGAGAGAGAGAGAGAGAGAGAGAGAGAGGTTGTGTTGAGTTGTAATAACTAAGCCTGGGCACCCCACTGTTTCTGATCTCTGCATTTTGACAAGTTGTGCATTTCCAAAGTTCCATAATTGCTTCTGTGTGTGTGTGTGCACATGTGTGTACCACACAGGGTGGTAATACTTCTCCCAAAAGCATAAACTACATAAGAAAATTCCCACTACTCAGTATCACACAAGAGAAATTTCCCTTCCTATAGTTACCTTTATGCACATGGATGATCGTAGCTCTCACCCCTCATCAAAGCTTTCCCCCAGCAGATCAAGGATAAATACTATGCAGATCCGTAAGTAGTCACAATGAAGAAAATAAGTGACAAGGTGTCCAGCCCCAGTTAGTACACCTAGAATACATCTACATCCAAGGTTCAGGATCATCACAGAAAACAGGGAGGGAGGACTGAGAATTAGAAGGCAGCAGTTATCCTGGGACATAACATCTTCCAGTCCTGACAGGCAAGGCGCACCCATGAAATGTCAACAATAAGGTTACCAGAACAAGACCTACATAATAACCGCATGCTCACATGCCAACGTGGATGAGGAAAGTTTCACAGGTCCCCGCCCTAGACAAAGAGCTACAGACAATCAATGGCTTCTGAGAAAGAGAATCAGGTTTTTTTTTTTTCAAGATGAGCTAGTTCCTTGCTTAAGTTATCCAATCCCAATCCCAAGTGGTCAGCTCTAAACACTTGCACATATGAGTAAGAGTAGATGGACTCAAGCGCTTTTACACCACACACATACATGATTTAAATAAACCGAGGTCTTGAATTTTAGAAGCAGTTGCAGGGAACTGGAAGAGTTGTATGGGAGAGAGGGAGGAGTGTTAAATGATGTAAATAGAGTACTCATGTATAAAATTCTCAAAATTAATATTCTTATTATATGTTAGTCACTGGTAAAGATTTGAGGGGCTTGGGCTTTGACTTCTTGGTATTCACTGTGTGAGCAGGCATATGTATGTTGGGTGATAGGCACACATGGAATCATGACAATCATGTAAGAATTTATAACTGTCATTCCTGCTTGTGTCCATTGTCCTGACATAAATGATAGTAATACCCTATTTCATTCTTTTCAAATCTTTTGTTTTCCTTAATGGAAATGAGTGTTTTGCCTGTATGTATATCTGTGTACCACTTGCACACCTGATGCCTGCTGAGGCCGGAAGAGAAAACAGATGCCCTAGAACTGGAGCTGGATGGCATGAGCTGTCATGTGAGTAATGGGAAATGTCCCCCTATCCAGTAGGCCAGGCAGGACAGTGCCAAACAGCCTAGATGTGTTTAGGGCTGTGTCTCTAGAACCTAGTAAAGGCCATGGCCTTTTCCAAAGGCCCAATCACATTGTTTTATTTTCCTTTGGAGTTTTCCCCTTATACCCTTGTGGTATTCTTGTGCTATCTCTCATTTGGATAGTCCCCTAGACCTTGCAAGATAACTCACCTTGGATTGACTTTCTTTAACTTACTTTTTGGGGGATGGGAGACCCATGTTATTTTGCTGCTGTTGGATGGAAAAGGGGCATGAGTGAGGCTCGTGTACGACAAGATAGAATTGAGCATAATTAAATTGCTTTACCATTTTTTGTCTTATTGTTTGTTCTCTGTACCAAAAGGTAAGGAAAGCCCTCATTTCTGAAGATACAGGCACATGGGGAAACCTAAACAAACATAACTAAGTTACTGAGGTTAATTACTATGAGGCCACATTCTTCTTCTATCACACTCCCAACAACTGTGCATGCACATCAAAATATTCACTTACTGTTCTTGTGTGGCATACGGCAGTTCATAACCACCTATAATTCTAGTTTAATGGGATAGGACTTTTTGTTTTTGCCTCTATAGGTCCCAGCATGCAGGTGGTATACAAAAGCTTATGCAGGCTGACATAAATAATTAAATCTCTAAAAAAGTCAGAAACACGCAGGTTTCCTCCTTCTCTTCCAAATGCAGGTATATTTCTTTCTTTCATTTTTCCCCTTTTCCTTTTTTCTGCCTCTGGGTAAGACACTGGTTTATCCAATATAAAATTATTTAGGTATGTATATCTTTATAATGTCTTCAATAGTGAAAGAAATGGAAACTGACGAGGTCAACTCAGAAGGCAGAGGTAGGAGGATGGATGGATGTAAGTGAGATCGGGTCAGAAAAGGAAAGCAAAGAAAAGAAAAGAGAAAAGAAAAGAAGAGCAGAGGAGAGGAGAGGAGAGAAAAGAGATCAAATAAAAACATCAGCAAGTTCTGTGTACCTAAAGCATCATTGTGTAAATATATGTCATTCACTTTGTTATTTGCAATGAATAATTTTACTCAGGAGAAATCCTCTAATATGACACCATCTGCCTTGTCCTGTCTCTCTCATTCTCTTCCACAGTCAGTCAATCACTTTGGTAGCTTCTCCACCCTTCTTGTCCTCCACACTAGGGAAGGAGTCTCAAGCCAGGAACACTGGTTGAATTAACCAGTTGTTTTGTTCTGTTTTTATCTTTTGTGGTATGCCTGACTGTGAGGACTTTCCTTTAAACCATGATTTTCCTTTAATTAAGACAGACTTTGCCAAGGCAAAACAACTTGGTTTTTCAGATCAAGTAGTGCACTGGAAAGTGGTCAGTGGGGAGCTGGGGGAAGACAGGTATTGGACTCGGCACTTCAGTATTGGCACTCTTGAAGTCACGTTCTTTGACCCTGTACCTACCAGCAATGATACCCAGTAATAAAGCTGCTACTTTAACTTCCATCTATTCTATCAATACTTTATACAGTAAAATGAATATAAGATTTTGAACCAGATCCCCTTTGATAATGCCTGAAGAGAGTGCACAACATCTTCAGCTCCTTTCAATGCTGAACTTGTTACTGCTTCAGAAAAGGATGCGCATCAGGAGGGTGTTTACGCAGCTAACACAGGTTTACACCTCCATTACACACCAGCGTTTGCTCTCCAACCATGTTTACCTTTTACTTTCTCTAAGATGCTAGTGAAAAGCTCCTGCTGACTAACTGCAGGACTTGGCAGAAGTGTTATAGAAGAGTGAGCCATGTGCTCAGGGATGCTGAATCAACCAGACAGTAACGGCACTGAAGAAAAGAGGCTAAGATGTTAGATGAGAAATGTGAGGGCAGAACATACAGCATTCAGAACAAGGAAATCCAAAACAGTAGACCAATAAACCAGCTATCGCAGGGGGAGGGCAACAGCACCTAAAAATAATTTTAAGGAAAGTATATAATTTCAGTGTCACAACAAAGCTCACTATGAAAAACAAGATCAAATTTGAATCTGAAGGGAGTTAGTTTAATGATACTGCATTTAACACTTGGTTCCCCCCCCCCAGATCCTGTCTGAGAAGTCCTAACTATAGCTGAGCTTCTCTGATTTCTATTCATTTACTTTATAAGGTTTGTGCTTTCCACTTTTCACCAGCAATCAAACCCCTGGAAACTGAGCTATATGAAGGTAATCTCCATGTGCTCATGCGGACAGTTGCATTTACGGCCTCTAACAGTGCCTAATACTACTTAATGCCCTCTAAATAGAGAACTCAGTTATAAAATTAACTGGATCATTTCCAAAAACTCATCTTTAGAAAAAGACTCATCTCAGAAAGTATTGTGTTATCTTTTTAATTCACATGAAACAATAGACTTTCGGAAAATAATGGCTCTTCTTTCCTTTAAAAAAGGATCACTTGAAAAATCATGTGCAAAAATTATACAACTTCTCTGCATGTGTTTCCATATTTACACAGTAGCCCTGATAATTCAAGGTCACAAAGGAACTGATATGTTAGATCACATCGAGTCGCTAAGGAGAAAGATGCTACAAACCCTGTAGGAGCACTCGTAGTCCGATGCCCAATCCCATTACACATTGTGTAGAAGTACATTGACTACCAATGGACACCTAGTTCCTGTAGCCATATTAGACATTTTAAGTACCCTTAAAAAGATGGAATGCAAAATATCAGAGTTAGAAGTCAAGCAAGATTAGGTCTGATTCTCCGTGTGTGCAAGATAGCAAAATCCATACTGCTGATGTCCCGAACTATTTGTGAAGGAGTAGTAAGAGAATTTGAAACGATTTATTTTACCTAGTTTTCATCTACGTGACAGACACGAGGGAAATACCTTGCTAGGCACATAGACGCCCAAAGAAGGGGAACTTCATCTTGTACTATTTTATGATGACAGCTGGCGATCTCCTACTGTGTTTGGCAGATGTCAAACTCAGATCCAGTCTCTGAGCTTTCAGAACTATTTTTTTTCCTACTGTAGTGTAAATACATTCTATCTGCAAGGTGTGCAGTCTGAACCTGGGCAGAAAATGGAGATCAAATGGTGAACTGTCTCTGTCCAGGGGTGGGCACCATTAGCAGGAGCAGCATCACCTGGAGCCTGTCAAAAGCCAAAAGTCAATGAACTGGAATCTCTAACTTTAACGCATTCTCAGTTCCAGGTGCTTGTGTCTCAACAAAAAAACTTGATTGATATGATCGTCCTGCCAACACCCAGCAGCATCACTACCCACATCTCTGTAGATGGAGCCCACCCTGGATAGTAGCTGTGTCTGAGACTATACAGATTTTCTGGAGTCCACTGATGTCTCCAGGCTAGTACATTAGTCATTCCCAGAAAGGACCTTGAAAAACACTAGTATAAAAACACAGAGGTACTCCATACTGCTCTCAGTAAGAACATGTTACAAATCCAATTTAAAAAATCATTGATCAATTAGAGACCTGTAGTGGAATTGTCGTTATTGCAAATGCAGCCAATGACGTCAGTGTTAGGTGAACTAAGAATACTGAGAAGGAGCTCACATTAAGGCATTTCCTAGAATGGGGCTTTGGTTATACCTAGGAAGTGGTGTGTGTGTATACACACACACACACACACGCACACACGCACACATGCACACATGTGTGTACCACAACAAAACACTAAGCTAGCTTCTGCCATACTGTTTGATATTAGAATATCAGGAAATTATACTACATGGCAAGAGAATTTGAACTGATTCAACTACTTTAGGTCAACTGCTGTGCACTAGTAGCAGCCAAACATTAGCTAGCAGTCTTTCCAGATTCATTTCTTGGTTATTGTTGGACATTTTGTAATCTTTTAAAGCATACTATGTCAATTATCAGTTTTATGATTGCTGGGTGCTCCCTAGACTTCCTCAGCACTGTAACTTGCTATGCATTCGGTGACTTTATTTGATGCCTGTGGTTTGGAGGGCCGATGCACAGACTCCTGAAGCCAGGTACAAGGGTCCCATACTGCACTGCTGCCTACTAGCTGAGCAGCTTAGCTTTCTCTGTGTCTTGGTTTCTTCTTTTGTTAAATGAAGTGTACTAACACACTGTAGTATCATGAGGAGTCAGTGAGAAAATTCATTTAAAGCTTTTAAAATCAGTGCCTGGAGCATGTTAAATATTACATATTTGATAGAATGCTATTACATTATGGTGGAATATCACCAGAAACCAAGAAGTGTCACTGGGGATTATTTTGGAGACACCAAGCAAAGAAAGGCATGTTCGTCTTACTTCATTCAAATATCACTTAGCAGCAAAAGCCTCCCAAATGACAAATGGGAAACTGCAAAATGTTCTGTTCTTTTGATGCTACATGTAAAAGCCTTGCAGGTCACATGCTCTCAGCAAATCATATGTGTGTGTGTATCTTTGTATACACATATATGTATGTAAAGGCTTTACATTGTTTCTAATATAAGTACGATATATACTTATATATATATATAAGATACACATATATTTACATATAAAAACAGGCTTTGCCATTGTTTCAAACACAATATACTTGGCACAAAATTTTTCTTGATAACCATAGTTAGAAACATCTCAAATTGGAATGGTATCTTATGATTTCAGTTGAGAATCTCTTATCAGACATTTTATATTATAAATCTATCTATCTATCTAATCTCAATATAATATTTTCTAAGACAACATGAAATTAAATTTTTTAGGTAAGCCAGAAAGAAATTACTTATGAAGATGTCTCATGAGAAGTCAAGAATCATTTTGTTTAATTAATAATGTTTTTCTTTTATAAGCATATGATCAAACACATAATTTCTATAAAAATTAGTACTAATTTACTTTTATGAACATTATTACAATAATTAATAAATTCTATAAACATGTTTCTAACTTAAAGTGACAAGAATTCTACAGGAGCTTTGTAACATGAATGGGCCTGCTCATGGGGTTTCTGTCCTGCCCAGTACCCCACAGCCGGCAAGCCCCAAAGAAAATCACACAGAGATTTCCATAAGTTATAAAACTGATTGGCCCATTAGCTCAGTCTTCTTATTAGCTCTTGTAGCTTATATTAACCAATTATTCTTATCTATGTTAGCCACATAGCTTGGTACCTTTCTCAGTCCGGCAGATTACATCTTGCTTCTCAGTGGTCTGGGCAGGAGTGGGAGGAATGAGCTTCCTCCTTTCCAGCATTCTCCTGTTCTCATTGCCCTGCCTCTACTTCCTGTCTGGTTGCCCTGCCTATAATTCCTGCCTTGACAATCAGTGTTTTATTAAAATACATGATTGACAGAATACAGATAATTCTCCCACACCACTTCCCCCTCTTTTTTTTTAAACAAAGGAAAATATCCATAGTCCATTTTTTGGGATTATGGGCGTAGTATTCCAGGCTACTTCCTGCTGGTTGGGGGTGCGGATAATGTTATGGGAACCTAAAGAGAATTATCATCAAGTCCTGACTGGAGTATCCTGTGAGTCTTGATCACCTCAGGCAGCAGTCCTGAATCTGTTTTGGATGTAGAACTCTGATATCAAGCTATCAGTTCCTACCGGAGATTTCTCAGATGGTCTTCCTTGATCAAACCTGATTTTTCTTAATTCAGAATGAATTCACAGTTTTTCATTTCCTGAGGAAACAAAAGAAAAATCTCTTCTCCAAAGTAACATACCTTTTGATTTCAGTTTTGAAGTCAAGGTATTTTCAAAATACCTATCTGGAATTAATTCAGCAGCATTTATAAGCAAATATCTTTTAGCAGCTGTTGCTCCTTCCTCAGCATTCAAACAATTCAAAGAGAACATAATAGTATCAAGAGTCTCTGTGTATTTTCTATCTTTATGTGGCTTTATTTTAACCTCTATTTCTTTTATTTTTACTTTTACTTTTTGAGACAGGTTCTCTGTATATCTTTGTCCTGGAATAACTTATAGACCAGGCTGTCCTTGAACTCACAGAGATTTGTCTATCTCTGCCTTCCGAGTGCTGAGATTAAAGGTGTGTGCTACCACACCTTGAACTAACAGAGATCTGTCTGTTCCTGCCTCCCAGGCACTGGGATTAAAGGTATTAAAGGCATGTGCTACCACACCTTGAAGTCACAGAGGTCAATCTACCTCTGCCCCTTGAAGTCACAGAGGTCAATCTACCTCTGCTTCCCAAGTGTTGGGATTAAAAGTGTGTACCACCACACCCAAACTAATGTCTTTCTTTCTTTCTTTTAAGGACTTTAACCCTTTTTAAAGTCTGTATATATTTTTAACAAACTGTAAACCATTTAGAGGGTTTTTTTTAAATCTTTCTTTACTGTGTATCTCTCTCTCTCTCTCTCTCTCTCTCTCTCTCTATGTCTCTCTCTCTCTCTGACTACACAAGTCTTTAATTAACCAAGCAACATGGGTGGGATTAAACAGTGGCTTTGACAGCTGGATCCAGTCCATTTCTTGGCTTTTTGTGATTTCAGCCTCATGGTGGAGGTACTGACTGTAGCCATGTTTATTGTCATAACTCTATGGTGTTTTTAAGGTCCTTGTCAGCAAGCAAGCTGCAACAGCCAAATGCTCTCTCTGTAGCTGACCTCCTGCCTCAAAGAGTCAGAGTTTGCACTGACAGGATGGCCCAGAAAGCCAGTGTTTTAAAACTTTTTTCCTGCTACGGCTGAAAACTGAGAAGCATGCAGTCAGCTTTTCATCAACACCATTTAAGTGTTTCATGTCTGGACCTCTTAAAGAGCTGCAGGGTTTTGCAGCTAAAGCTGAGTCAGGAAGGCTCTCTTAAATGAGAGCACTTGCCTCTAGCAAGCAGAGCAGATCCGAGAGATTGCTGCTACCAAGAAGCCATGCTTTACTCTATTCTTTTCTGCCCAGAATTACTCTCTCAGGTTTTAAGTGGATGCAGTTATCCATGTTGGGCACCATTCTGCAACATGAATAGGCCTGCTTGTTGGGGTTTCTGTTCTACCCAGTACCCCACAGCCGGCAAGCCCCAAAGAAAATCACACAGAGATCTCCATAAGTTATAAAACTGATTGGCCCATTAGCTCAGTCTTCTGATTAGTTTTATAACTTATGGAGATCTCTGTGTGATTTTCTCTTGGGGTTTGCCAGTGATGGGAAACTGGGCAGGACATAAACCCCAACAAGCCAGCCCTCATGTTACAGAGCTTAATATAGTGGTTGCTCAACTGAAATGTAATAATTTTGCCACTTTATATTCAAGCTATATGAAGTAGGTTGGTAAATTCAATATGGGACAATACCAAAGCTGACACATAAAGTAAATAGCCTTACAAGAACGTATCTGTGTTTGGAAAGTTCAGCAAACATGCTAATGTTTTCTTTAAGGACCATACCTGAGACTGCAAGTCTCTCCCAAACAGCATCCTGTGATACACATAAGGAGGTGGCCATCAGTTTTGAAAAAAGATGGATTTGTTTAAAAAATCCAGTTTATTATTCAGAAGTGCATTTTCTTTTATTTTACTAAGTTGCATTAATATAATAAGAAAAATGTGAATTCTGATTTTTTTTATATTATTCTACATCTGGAAAACTTTATCAATAGGAGACCATTTCTTCTAGGGGATAATACCCTTCAGTTTCAATAATTATATCAGAGTAACTCTCTGAAATTTGTCAGATACTATCCATGTCATTTAGCCATTTTGTCTGAAAGTTCAGAATATGTATATGAAGAAAATATATATGAAATCACTAAATAACAGGGGAGAAAGTGTTCAAATAGACATTTTTGTCAACAAATGAAGTTTCCAGTGAAGGAATGAATTACCTCTATTCAAAGTCATGCCCAAAAGTGTCCCATAAGAATGCCCCAAACAACCCAGGATATTGTCAGGACTATTACCCGCTCTCTGCAATCTGACAGTAAGATCTACTGCTGAAGAAAATGCCAACATAACATGTTGAATGTAGAGAAGTTGAGCTGCTGTCTAAAGAGAGCCTTCACTCCTAATGACAAATGTTCATGGTAATAGAGGGTACTTTGCTACCAAAAGAGAAATGCAGACAGCTAACCAGTAACAAACAAACCCTTCAATCTAAATCGATGACTGGCTTGCAAGATGTACTACTGCAATAGTGACACAAAGCTACTTATGAGAGTAACCAAAGAATATCTAATTGGATTTAAGACCCACTCCAAGAGATGGAACTTCTTCCTGATACTGCTTGGTTGTCCAAGAACCTGATACAAGAGTGGCCAGGGATTTTGGGGGAAACCAAACACCACTACTGTTCTTCTAAAGAAACACGACAATGGAACGATTTCTCATGACATGCTGCTATTTTCATAGATAAGTGTCTTTCTCAGCCATCGTCAGAGAAGCTTCTATCTGCAGTAGATAGAAACAGATGAAGAGACAATTTTGAAGAAAATTGATGCTTCCAGGAGCAGAAATGTCTTACTGTCATAAAAACATTATGTTATTAAAACATTTTAAATTCCATATTCTATAGGTCTCTGAAGTGTTTGAAGAACATCTATCTATATAAAATATATCTGTATGACCTTGCTCACATACTGAACATGGCCATAAATTTGATTCTTATAGTTGACTAACTACTAACATACATTTCTTAATTATCTTAAACAATGTGTGATAATAGCACTTCAAGAATTAGAAAATTTAGTCCCAGTCCAGCTGGCCTTGGTGAGCTCCTGTTAGATCAGCCCCACCGTCTTAGTGGGCGGGTGCACCCCTCGTGGTCCTGACTTCCTTGCTCATGTTCTCCTTCCTTCTGCTCCTCATTTGGACCTTGGGAGCTCAGTCCAGTGCTCCAATGTGGGTCTCTGTCTCTATCTCCATCTATCGCCAGATGAAGGTTCTATGGTGATATGCAAGATATTCATTAGTATGGCTATAGGATGGGGATATTTCAGGCTCTCTCTCCTCAGCTGCCCAGCTGGACTGGGATTGAAAAAGCATGGGATAAGACCAGATTCTCTGAACATGGCGGACAATGAGGGCTGCTGAGAAGCCAAGGACAATGGCACTGGGTTTTGATCCTATGGCATGTATTGGCTTTGTGGGAGCCTAGCCTGTTTGGATGTTCACCTTCCTAGACCTGGATGGAGGGGGGACGACCTGGACTTCCCACAGCGCAGGGAACCCTGACTGCTCTTTGGACTGGAGAGGGAGAGGGAGGGGGGGTGGGGGAAGAGGGAGGGAAAAGGGAGGTGGGGAGGAGGCAGAAATTTTTTTATTTTAATTTTTTCATTTCTTTTTTTTAAAATTTATTTCTTTATTTCTTTATTAAAGATTTTTGCCTCCTCCCCGCCACCGCCTCCCATTTCCCTCCCCCTCCCCCAATCAAGTCCCCCTCCCTTGTCAGCCCAAGAGCAATCAGGGTTCCCTGCCCTGTGGGAAGTCCAAGGACCACCCACCTCCATCTAGGTCAATTAAGGTGAGCATCCAAACTGTCTAGGCTCCCCAAGCCAGTACGTGCAGTAGGATCAGAAACCCATTGCCATTGTTCTTGAGTTCTCAGTAGTCCTCATTGTCCACTATATTCAGCGAGTCCGGTTTTATCCCATGCTTTTTCTGACCCAGGCCAGCTGGCCTTGGTGAGTTCCCAATAGAACATCCCTATTGTCTCAGTGTGTGGGTGCACCCCTCGCGGTCCTGAGTTCCTTGCTCATGCTCTCTCTCCTTCTGCTCCTCATTATAACCTTGGGAGCTCAGTCCGGTGCTCCAGTGTGGGTCTCTGTCTCTATCTCCATCCATCGCTAGATGAAGGTTAATATTCAGGAGGATGCCTATATGTTTTTCTTTGGGTTCACCTTCTTATTTAGCTTCTCTAGGATCACGAATTATAGGCTCAATGTCCTTTATTTATGGCTAGAAACCAAATATGAGTGAGTACATCCCATGTTCCTCTTTTTGGGTCTGGCTTACCTCACTCAGGATAGTGTTTTCTATTTCCATCCATTTGAATGCAAAATTCAAGAAGTCATTGTTTTTTACTGCTGAGTAGTACTCTAATATGTATATATTCCATACTTTCTTCATCCATTCTTCCATTGAAGGGCATCTAGGTTGTTTCCAGGTTCTGGCTATTACAAACAATGCTGCTATGAACATAGTTGAGCATATACTTTTGTTGTATGATAGGGCATCTCTTGGGTATATTCCCAAGAGTGGTATTGCTGGGTCCAGGGGTAGGTTGATCCCGAATTTCCTGAGAAACTGCCACACTGCTTTCCAAAGTGGTTGCACAAGTTTGCATTCCCACCAGCAATGGATGAGTGTACCCCTTTCTCCACAACCTCTCCAGCAAAGGCTATCATTGGTGTTTTTGATTTTAGTCATTCTGACAGGTGTAAGATGGTATCTTAAAGTTGTCTTGATTTGCATTTCCCTGATCGCTGAGGAAGTTGAGCATGACCTTAAGTGTCTTTGGAGCCTAGCCTGTTTGAATGTTCACCTTCCTAGACCTGAATGGAGGGGGGGAGGATCTTGGACTTCCCACAGTGCAGGGAACCCTGACTGCTCTTTGGACTGAAGAGGGAGGGGGAGGGGAGTGGGGAGTGGGGGGAGGGGGAGGGAAAAGGGAGGCAGAAATTTTTAACAAAAATAAAATAATATATACACATACACACAAAGAATTATAAAATTATAATACCTTAAACAAAAGCAGAAACATATATACAGTATAACAAAAATAAACTTAAATTTGTATCAATATAAAAATCAAAACAATGTAAAATATTTGAGACTAGCTTGCCTTTTTAGTTTGAACGTAGATTCAATAATCTACCTTTTTATCCTATCATTTATATAACTCCCTTTTTTCCTTTCAGAATGAGATCCCTGAATATAATTTCCTTTGCTTAGTTACTTCCCTTACCATGATCAATAACAACTTGTTAAACAATGACAAACATCCACTGAAAGACCGAAACCCACCCACCACACCTCTCAGAAATATGGACATCAATTACTTCCTGTTGTCTGGGGATCACGGCATCTTTCGGGGACCCTGAGAGAATTGAGGTTATGGTAAAGTCCTAGAAAATCTAGCTATTGTCTAGTATTGGTTTGATGGGAAGGTGCAGGGCTTATATGAAATCCTGGCTGGAGGAACCTAATTGGTTGGACCATCTCAGCTAGCAACCTTGAAATTGTCCTAAGCACTTTGTAGTCCAAAAGTCATCTTTGGGTGGTGCTTACCAGCTTAGTGGCATTACTACAATTCAGGTGGATTCTCGATTGTTTTGGAGACTTCAAAGGTCAATGTTAGGAATGGTCATGGATCACTGCAGAAAGCTTAAACATTTTAAATGTCATATGCAGCAGATCTCAGAGATGTTAAAGGACCACAACTTGTTAAGTATATGAGGTACGCAAAGTAAATTCCTAGTTATCTACTTTAAACTCAAGCCTGAAATCACATATAAGAAGCAAGATGAAGAGCTGGAGAGATGGCTCAGCGGTTAAGAGCATTGCCTGCTATTCCAGAGATCCTGAGTTCAATTCCCAGCAACCACATGGTGGCTCACAACCATCTGTAATGAGGTCTGGTGCCCTCTTCTGGCATGTAGGCATATACACAGAATATTGTATACTAAATAAAAAGAAGCAAGATGAAGCTTATTTCTAGAATTAGTGCTCTATATGACCATTACTATTATGGCATAAAGCTTAAATATATGTCTTATAAACTTTGAAATAGCCAGGTGAGATCCCGGTGGTGGTGAGAAAACTAAAAACTTACCAGAAATAACTGGAGCAGTTTGGACAAGGGAATGCCACAGGCCCCATTTATAGACACTTGGGCTGGTAGCATGTAGGGACACTTCCCTCATTCACATACAAAAGTGACAACAGTAAGCCAGCATTGGAGTTCAGAGAAATAAGAAGCCAAGATGAAGAGTGTTCATGCATCTGAAACAGAAACAGGCTCTGCACATTGGGAGAAACAGAGTGGCTTGGGGCCTCTAGATAAGAAAGACCAGTGAACCAAGCTACAGAGGAACTTGGGCACAAATACGGGTCTGTGGCCCATGTAAGGGAATTCCTGATGGGGTGTAATCAAAAGGTCGGAAAACTCATCTAGTTTGAATGGCAGAAGGACTTGGATGTGAGCCTGCACGTGGGGAGGAACTAGACAAAAATGAATCTGATTTAGGAAACTCGACTATCTGGATTCATGTGTGATCTAAAGAGGAATCCATATGTTGATGTGGAATGGTGAGAACGCTCTGCACAGCTGAGTGGTGGACTCGGCTGTCCGGATTCATATGTGATCTAAAGAGTTATCCATATGTTGATGTGGAAGCGTGAGAACACTCTGCACAGGTGAGTGGTGGACTTGGCACTGTGTTCACACAGCACTTCTTGCTGTTTCCTCAACAGTACTGGCAGGGAAGACATTTTAATTAAGAGGATTATGGTTTCTTACTCCTCAATATTCACTCAAATTCTCTTGACATTTACTTCTCTGTCCACAGCAGAAACGACTGTATACCATAGCTGCTGGTTTGCCGTCTGTAAGTACTCTTCAAGACAGACTAAAATTCCAAGTGCTCATCTAATGTAACTTATACTTATTTACTATCTAATTCAGGTTTGCCCTTTGAACATGTAACTGCCTTTTTCCAGTTTTCTCAGGCATTTCAAGCCATGAAAGTTGATACCGTCTATAAATTGGCACTTGTGACTGAAAGCACCATAAATAAACATTCTTTTACTTGGAAGTCCTGAAATAGAAAGATCAGTCAGGTTGGTTAGCAGGTCAGTAACTCCTTCGCTGTGACAGTCCATGGCTGCCAGTACATGTTTGGTTGCCACCCTTTGTCCAATATTCAAGTAGGAAAACAGTTTCATTCAAGTTTGACAATGACTGGGGATTTTTTTCTGTTGTTGGACTTGTTTTGTTTGTTTTATTTTGTGTTTAGGACTTCTTGAAACTACAAATACTTACTTGAGCTTTTCAGCAGTATTCTTGGTATGAGGCCATCACCATGGAGCAGGGTTTCCAGAAGTAGCTTCCACTTACAGCATGGCTGGGATAAGAGTAGTTTCAACTGGCCCTTGGCGTTCAGTCCTCCAGCTGATGCAGGCCTTTCAACATGCAAGACAAGATGGAGTAATGAAGTTAATCTGTCTATGAAATGAATAGCCTAAAGGTCAAGATGTAATGCTAACCCCTTCAAATGTCAATTCCTCCCAGATTACTCTGAAAATGCTTTCATGCTTGCTTACTTTAGGGTTGCTCAGGAAGGAATTACATTTAATCTCAACTAGCTAAAAGTAAATTAATGCTTGGTAGCCTGCCAAACCTTAAACTGACACAAAATAACCATGCCTATATTTTACAGAACTCTATTTTTATTTCTCTTTACTTTTTCATAGAGAAAAGAAAACCACTCACACATCTCTTTTGAACGTCATCATTTGTTCATTCAGTGAAGGCATAACAAGTGACTACTATATACTATTAGCTTCTTTTCTTATTTGGGAAAGATGGTCTAGTGGGATTTTGAATACTTTGAACAATGCTTTATATTGACATTGCTGATAAAACTAAAGGAATTCAAAACTTCTGTGAAGGGTTAGCCATGATCTAATTATTTAATAAGAAAATCCTTAAATCAACATGCTATTATCAGAATTAAAGCTACCACTCATCCTGTGTCCTACTTAAGTACTGTCTTCAAGAGAAATAATCCCAAGACAAAGAGCCTTCTGCTTTCTAAACTGTCATCAGTTTTGAGCAGAAAATCAGCTTCCCCAGGGAACTGCTTTCATTTCCTGTGCAGCAGGGCATCAGAAAGCAGGGTTATCAACAGCATTCGTCATCTCTCCTCCTGAACCCCCAGTGTGGCTTGTATCAAAGTCACAACAAGAGCGACGAACTTACAGCAACAGCAGACCCGAGAGACAGACCTGCTCTATGGCAGGAGCGGTGTGATCTGGGTGGTGTGGAAGCAGGAGTGTGCGAGGAGCAATGACTCCCTAAGTGAATGGCCATTAGAAACCGACACATCTCAACTGCCAATCTCCGACAGATGAGAAGCAGCAGCGTGAGAGAACGTGCTTAACGCATACACAGAAATTCTTGTTTGTTTCTCATTCTCAAACTCAGGTTGGCCCAGAACTCACCTCACAGTATCGCATAGTCTTGCCCCACCTCAAGGCAATCGTTCTTCCTAGGAATCCCAAATAATGGGATTATAGGTATGAATCATCACATCTGTCTTAAATTCTTCAGCTTCCTTTTATTAGAAATTGCAGGGGTAGGCCACAGAAATCTGTGCCCTAACAAAGTCTGTCTAGGAAACTCGGCTTCTTGTTAAGGTTTGGGGGCACTGCTACAGGCAGTGCTTCCTTAAACACACTCATAGAAACAGAAATTATTCAGATCACCTTCAGGTCTTTTTGTCTTTGGACACATCCAACACTAGCCTTGACTTGCTGGTAATAATGGACTAAATGTGTTGTTGCTCCAAAATTCAAAGGTTTCGACTTCAATTACAGTGTGGTAACATCTGAGGATGGGGTCAGGAGGTGGAGATGTTGTGAGTGGGTTTAGAGCTCTGAGATGAAGAGCTCAGAGAACTATCCTGCCCTGCTTTGGCCATGAGGATACAAAAATACAAGAATTTTCCTGTTAGCAACCTGGATGAAGGCCTTCACCAGAACCTGACTGCTGGTACCCTCGTGTTCATCCCAGTATCTTACATAGCATCCTGGGTTAACTCAGATACCATTTATCCATGGAGCTGTGAACACTCTATATTTACCTCAATTTTACCCATATGTTCTGGCTAGTTTTAGTTAATTCAACACATGCTGAGTTATCTGAAAGAGGGAATTCAATTGAGAAACTGCTTGCCTAAAATCTGATTGTAGGCAAGCACAGGACATTTTCTTAGTTATTGTTGTAGGGGGGCCTAGTCTATTGTGGATGGTGCCACAACCCTGGACAGGTGGTCCTGGGTTCTATAAGAAAGAAGGCTGAGCAAATTATGGGGAGCAAACCAGTAAACAGCACCCCTCCATGGCCTCTGCATCAGCTCCTGCCTCCAGGGTTCTACCCTGTTTGAAGTCTTGTCCTGACTTCCTTGGATAATGAACTATGACGTGAAAGTATAAGTCAAATAAACCCTTTGCTTTTCTCCCAACTTGCTTTTGGTTGTGGCGGTTCATCACAGTAACCCTAAGACACAACCATTTAATTTGTAGCAAAAATTCCACCTTCTCTGAAAACTCTTCACTAAATTTTTCTCCTCATGGTGGCCTCTGAACTAAAAATTTATGACAAGCTCACACATTTCGACACTTAATATTTCACCAGTTAAATCACTTCATCATCCATCTAGACTCAAGTGTCTTTAGTATATTTGTTTTCAGTCACCCAAAGTTTCTACCACTGTATAATGCAGGTGATGCTGATTGATTTGATTTGTTAGCATGTACATGGATAGGCAAAAAAGAAAAGAAAAGAACTTTGCATTTAGAGCAAGAGAAGAAAAAGAGAAGGATCAAGGATGAGGCATTTCAAAGCATTTCCTCCTTGGCATGGCATCAGGAACATTTCATAACTGCCTGATGCACAAAATTCTTCACTCTGTACTTTGGATGAAGTTAGACTTTCCTTTGTGAAGCCTTGAATACTGGAAACAAGAGTAACTCCTTGGGTATTTGGGCAGTTCTAGATAGAAAATTTCTGCCATGGGTGGCTGATGTAGAAAGAAGAATAAGCAATTTAATTCTCAGGCCGGGTGGTGGTGGCACACGCCTTTAATCCCAGCACTCGGGAGGCAGAGGCAGGCGTATCTCTGTGAGTTCGAGGCCAGCCTGGTCTACAAGAGCTAGTTCTGGAACAGGCACCAAAGCTACAGAGAAACCCTGTCTTGAAAAACCAAAAAAAAAAAAAAAAAAAAAAAAATTCTCAGCCAGTAGAGTCAAACCATGGCTGCTGAGCATCTCTGGAAGTTGGAGTTACTTTCCATTTACTGTGCTGACTCTTTCCCGTTTGGAGCCTGGTTCCAAAAGACACCATGGTCATCACTACTTCCTTCCTGAACCTTGGGTGTTGGGTTCCTAAGAAGCCCTGCAGGGTGCCATAGAGGAAAAGCAGCGGGTGGCAATTGTTACCCATATCTTTGTTGGCTAACTTTTCCAATCTATGTGTCACACGTGAGTAGTGACACAGCTGGGGACGGTTTGGCTGGAATGTACAGTGAGGGTTTCTGATGGACAGCTGGAAGGAGACCGGAGCAAGATCACAGGAAGGCTGCCTTCACAGTGGGACTCTGTATCTACTGGAGAGTTTAAAACAGGGGAGATTCCTCATATGTTTGCAGTGTAGAGAACTGATTGGAGAAAATCAGTGTTTTTAAGGCAGTCCCTTGTTCATATAATAAAGTAACTGAATACCTGGTTAATAATAAAGCCCTTCAGTTAACAGATAGGAAGATGCTCACTGAAATGCACCTTAGTTCTTTAATCTTCTAACTTACCACAGATTTTGAAATGTACAGTAGAACGAACCACTATGCGGAAAAATAAAATAGTACAAACATTCTTCAGTCCCCAGGCTCTGAGTAATGAATGCACTGAAAGTCTGTGGGAGGCATATGGAGAAGCACATGTTCACTCGTCCTTTGAGCGGGTAGGCTGTGAAAGTGAGGAGTCTGAGCAACGACAGAAAGTGTGTGTGTGTGTGTGTGTGTGTGTGTGATCAAACGTGTACATGTCAAATTCTACTATGACATATGAAAGAGAATAGAAATTTACAAATCATAAAAATGCATACATTTCATCCTGGGAGACAGAATAAATTCATGGTTGGTTTGTACTAAAATTATACTCCAATAAATGCTGTGTTTCTGGGCTGTGGATTAACCCAAAGAATTCCTCAAATCCAGAAGTAATGAGGTTCAATCTTTATTTATTTATGGACATAACAAATGATTTTTATAGAATAATCATATGAACTTTTAGCTTTACCCTAGCTGTATGACTATAAAGTACCTCATTTATAGTTTCTCCAAGTTTTCTTTATGTACTCATATGCTTTTTTTTTTTAACTCAGTGAACTTACTACTCCTAGTGTACACTTTTTCTTATTTCCAACTTTACTGTAAAGCCCAGGCCAGGAGTTCTACATCATACTCAAGTTATGATATGGGTAGCATACTGGTCAGATTTTATGACCATAAGTTCATTTATCCTACCAAATATGTGTCTTAGAGAAGCTACTAGATGGTGGAATGAGCAGTGTGATGCACAGCCTGCAGGTACACCCAAAAGCGTTGGCTACTGTCCTTGATAACAGTGGGCCACAACAGACTACACAGGTCCAGGCACTGGGAGGTAAACATAGGACTTCTATGATGAAATGGTGTGGGGACAGAGAAAGTTCTAACTAAATGTACGAGAAGCAGATGCAGTTTGGAGTGAATGTGCACTGCTGACAGGAGCACGGCCACGTTAATGATCCCAGTATCTCAGATTCATGGGGACTGCCAGAGCCTTCCTCAGTCTGCGTGGAGATACTGACAATGTCTACAGAAACTATCAACCACAGCTTCCTCCTCCACGTCACTACACCCTGAGACTAAACAGTCAAGGAATAATCTACAGAGAATACCTAAACCTGCCATATTTTGTAGCTGTCTACCATGAACTGGCCTCTATATCCTGCTGTATACCATGAACCTGCCTCTTAATCCAGAGGTATACCATGAACCCGCCTCCATATCCTGCTGTATACCATGAACCTGCATCCTCATCCAGCTGTATACCATGAACCTGCCTCCTTATCCAGCTATCTACCATGAACCTGTTATCCTGCTGTATACCATGAACCTGCCTCCTTATCCAGCTGTATACCATGAACCTGTTATCCTGCTGTATACCATGAACCTGCCTCTTTATCCAGCTGTATACCATGAACCTGCCTCCTTATCCAGCTGTATACCATGAACCTGCATCCTCATCCAGCTGTATATCATGAATCTGCCTCCTTATCCAGAGGTATACTGTGAACCTGCCTCCTTATACAGCTGTATATCGTGAACCTGCCTCCTCATCCAGCTGTATACTGTGAACTTGCCTCCTTATCCTGTTGTATACCATGAACCTGCATCCTTATCCAGCTGTATACCATGAACCTACCTCCTTATCCGGCTGTATACCATGAACCTGCCTCCTTATCCAGCTGTATACCATGAACCTGCATCCTTATCCAGCTGTATAACACGAGCCTGCCTTCTTATCTTGTATGCCGTGAACCTGCCTCCCTACACAGGTGTATACAAAGACCTATCTCCTCATTTTGGATATATAAAATAAACACACTGAGTCTCCCATTTCATATCAACCAGAGCATACAGCTTTTCTGTATGTGTGTCCATGTGTCTGTCCTTTCTACATTCCCTCATGAGCCCGGTCATATCAACTATTGAGGATGGCGGCCTTAGTGACTCCACTGATGGAGAGTGGCTACAGCAGGACAGAACAGCTACTCAAGGGATGTGATGATGATGGTGGTGATAATTACCACTTTGGTGATGATGACCACAATTATCACTTGCACATTTGAAAATGACAACTACCTACAGCAGGAACTACTCTAGTTGTCTTAAGTGCTAGTCTGTATTTAAACTTTCTGGGGGTGGGATGGGATTGAGACAGAGTTTCTCTGCATGGCCCTAGCTGTCCCAGAACTTGCTCTGTCCTGGAACCAGGTAAGGCTCAAACTCTGCTTCTGCCTCCTGAATAATATGACTAAAGGATTAAAAGAGAGTACCACCAGGACTTGGTAATATCTCTCTCTCTCTCTCTCTCTCTCTCTCTCTCTCTCTCTCTCTCTCTTTCTCTCTCCTTCTCTTTCTTTCTCTCTCTCTCTCTTTGTGACCAATTGTGAAAAATCAATGGCAGGATTCATAGCCCTTAAAATGTGGAATAGATTTCAGTGGTATAAAGAAGAGACCACTTGGGAAGTCAATAACTTTACCTTTTCTTGTCTTTACCTCTTGGCATGTGCTCGATAGATCAAAGGGGGAAAGAATGCATACAACCTTGGTGCCCTTAACTTTTAGACAAGATCGGATATAATGCCAGGGAACTGAAAGTCCTAGAGAAGAGCTGTGGAGTCTGGTTCTGTTGGTAGAGCACTTGCCTAGCATGTACAATCTTCATGGCAAACACAAGTGTGGAGATGACGCCTGTAATCTCAGTACTTCAGAAAATCAGAAATTCCAGGTCACTTTCTGCTATGTCACAAACCCAGGGTCTTTTGTGAACATGAGATCTTTTCTACAAAACTTCTCAAGTAATGACTGACTCCTGAGAGTTGTTTAGGTGTGTGCTTCAGAACCCTCGTTCTTTTGTTTGATAACTGGAACTGTGCATTCTGCATTGCTTCTCAAAATCCTACTCCTAATCTCACAGCTTGCACCCACTGAAAAAACTTTGGCAATTAAGAAGTGTTAAGAGCTGAGGAGGAGTTCTCTGCTACAGTTTTTGGGGTCACTTATGTACACTATCATATACCTTCAGTGATGGGGCAGGATACAAGATCAACTAAAAATAAATCAGTAGCTTTCCTATACACAAAGGATAAAGAAGCAAAGAAGGAAATCAGAGAAACATCACCTTTCACGATAGCCACAAATAGCATAAAGTATCTTGGGGTTACACTTTCAACGAAGTGAAAGACCTATATGACATGAACTTTAAGTCTTTGAAGAAATAAATTGAAGAGGATACCAGAAAATGGAAGGATCTCCCATGTGCTTGGATTGGTAGGATCAACATAGTAAAATGGCAATTCTACCAAAGGCAATTTATAGATTCAATGCAATCCCCATCAAAATCACAACAAAATTCTTTACAGACCTTGAGAGAACAATAATCAACTTTATATGGAAAAACAAAAAACCCAGGATAGTCAAAACAAAAAACCCAGGATAGTCAAAACAATCCTATACAATAAAGAAACTTGTGGAGGCATTACCATCCCTGACTTCAAACTCTATTACAGAGCTACAGTAATGAAAACATAAAAACAGAGATATTGACCAATGGAGTCAAATTGAAGACCTGGATATTAACCCACAAACCTATGAACACCTGATTTTTTACAAAGAAGCTAAAATTATACATGGAAGAAAGAAAGCATCTTTAACAAATGGTGCTGGCATAACTGGATGTCAACCTGTAGAAGAATGAAAATAGATCCATATCTATCACCATGCACAAAACTCAAGTCCAAATGGATTAAAGACCTCAATATAAATCCGACCACACTGAACCTGATAGAAGAGAAAGTGGGAAGTAGCCTGCAATACATGGGCATAGGATACCACTTTCTATGTATAACCCCAGTAGCACAAACAATAAGAGCAACAATGAATAAATGGTACCTCCTGAAACTGAGAAGCTTCTGTAAAGCAAAGGACACAGTCATTAAGACAAAAAGGCAACCTACTGAACAGGAGAAGATATTCACCAACCCCACATCAGACAAAGGTCTGATCTCCAAAATATATAAAGAATTGAAGAAACTATACATTAAAATTCTAAATAACCCAGTTAAAAAATGGGGTACTAAACTGAACAGAGAATTCTCAACAGAAGAATTTTAAATGGCCAAAAGATACTTAAAAGTATGTTCAACTTCCTTAGTGATCAGGGAAATGCAAATCAAAACAACGTTGAGATACCATCTTACACCTGTCAGGATGGCTAAAATAAAAAACTCCAATGATAGCCTATGCTGGAGCGGGTGTGGAGTAAGGGGAACACTCATCCATTGCTGGTGGGAATGCAAACTTGTGCAACCACTTTGGAAATCAGTGTGGCGGTGAATTGTCTGTAATCTGTCAATCATGTTTTAAATAAATGCTGATTGTCCAGGCAGGAAGTATAGGTAGGAAAACCAGACAGGAAG
The DNA here is from genome assembly GCF_950005125.1 of Chionomys nivalis. Lineage (NCBI taxonomy): Eukaryota > Metazoa > Chordata > Mammalia > Rodentia > Cricetidae > Chionomys > Chionomys nivalis. The sequence goes on from NC_080100.1 coordinate 66,717,539, forward strand.
TAGAAATAATGCAAGGAGAACAGGAGAATTCTGGGAAGGAGAAAGCTGATTCCTCCTACTCCTGCCCAGATCACAGAAGCAGCAGGATGTGATCTGCCCCACTGAAAAAGGTACTGAGCCACATGGCTAACATAGATAAAAAAAAAATGGGTTAATCAAGATGTGAGAGTTGGCCAGTGAGAGGCTAGAGCTAATGGGCCAATCAGCTTATAATTTATGGAGACCTATATGTGATTTTCTTTGGGGCTAAACAGTTGTGGAGTACCGGGCAGGACAGAAACCCCAACAACAAGCAGGCCCCCATTTGTGTTACATGGCAGTTTTTCAGAAAATTGGGAGTCAACCTACCTCGGGATCCAGCAATACCACTCTTGGGACTATACCCAAGAGATGCCCAATCATACCACAAAAGCATTTGTTCAACTATGTTCATAGCAGCATTATTTGTAATAGCAAGAACCTGGAAACAACCTAGACGCCCCTCAATGGAAGAATGGATAAAGAAAGTGTGGCACATCTACCCATTAGAATACTACTCAGCAGTAAAAAACAATGACATCTTGAATTTTGCATGCAAATGGATGGAAATAGAGAACACTATCCTGAGTGAGATATCCCAGACCCAAAAAGATGAATATGGTATGCACTCACTCATAAGTGGATTCTAGCCATAAACAAAGGACATTAGCCTATAGTTTACAAGCCTAGAGAAGCTAAGTACTAAGGTGAACCCAAAGAAAAACATATAGTTATCCTCCTGGAAATTGGAAGCAGACAAGATTGCCAGGCAAAAGTTGGGAGCATGGGGGTGGGTTGGGGTTGGGGGAGAGGGAAAGGGGGAGAGAGAAAGGAGAAGGGGAGGGTTGGGGAGAGCTTGGAGGAGTAGGATGGTTGAGATGGAGCAAGGACAGATATGGGAGCAGGGAAGAAGACAGCTTAATTAAGGGAGCCATTTTGGGGTTGGCAAGAAACTTGGCTCTAGAAGGGTTCCCAGGTGTCCATGGGGATATCCCCAGCAAGGACCCTGGGCAGTGGAGGAGAGGGTTCCTGAACTGTCCTTGTCATGTAGTCACACTGATGACTATCTCGAATATCACCATAGAGCCTTCGTCTGGCAACAGATGGAGATAGAGACAGAGACCCACATAGGAGCACAGGAATGAGCTCCCAAGGTCCAGTTGAAGGGCAGGAGGGAGAATATGAGCAAGGAAGTCAGGACCACGAGGGGTTGGTCCACCCACTGAGATAGTGTGCCTGTGTTCTAATGGGAGCTCGCCAAATCCAGCTGGACTGGGACTGAAAGAGCATGTGATTAAACCAGACTCTCTGAACGTGGCTGACAATTGGGGCAGCTTAAGAAGCCAATGATAATGGCACTGGAATTTGTCTCTACTGCATGTACTGGCTTTTTGGGATCCTATTCTATTTGGATGCACAGCTTCCTAAGCCTGGATGGAGGGGGGAGGGCCTTGGACTTTCCACAGGGCAAGGTACCCTGCCCTCTCTTAGGACTAGAGGGGGAAAGGGGGAGGGTGAGTGAGGGAGTGGAAGGGAAGTGGGAGGAGGGGAGGAAGTGGAAATTTTGATTGGTATTATTTATAAAGTGAAAAAAAAAAAGAGTGGGGTTGAGGAAATAGCCTTTCCCAAGGAAGGGTTCCTTGATTTCATTTAATACTAAGTGGTCAGCACTAAAATTATATACATATAAGAAACACTAAATGGATGGAGCAGGTTGTATTTATGTGTTCTCGGTACACATACCCTCGCACACATGTATGTGCATGCACACGTGCGCGCGCACACACCAATAGCAATGAAGAAAAACAAGCAATGATTTCTATAGGAGATGGGTAGGGTACATGCATGAGAAGTACTGGAGAAAGGAAGGGATGAAGGAAAGAAATTATGCAATTATGTTTTAATTTTTTAAAATTAAAACAATTAATTAATAAAGAAAATCTGATTACACTGATTACATATTAAAAGAAAACAAACAACACACGACTCCCCCAAGGCTTGTTAAGTTCAGCCAGTCCTGCAACAGTTGAGTTGAGAGATGACATGAATCTTTTTGCTTCACTATCTCCTCTCTCTCGCCACTTAGACAATAAACTATTTTCACCTGTATCTTTGTTCAAAGGTCTGTTTTCTAAGAATATTCAAGTTGTGATGAGAACAGAGGTACTTACTGTATATTTCAATCCTTTTTGAAGAATATTGAACAAGTACTCCAAAGACATTTAGTTAATAGACGTGGCTACTTTAAAATTCAGGTCACTCTGACTTCAAAACCCACGTTCTTTCCTTAGCTTCAGGATTCCCCTAATTAAGCTTGGTAGATAAGTTGCATGTTATGGCATAGAAGATGCTTGGCTCCATTCGAGCCTCCTGATTGAGGATACCAAATTTTTAACCCCTAATTGAGGTTGGTCATAGGGCTATGTCCCAAACTCGAGCCATGTTACTTAAAGAATTAGGGAATGATTTCAACCAGGGCGTTTCTGGCATGCATCACTGGGACAAATTTATACCAGAAAGCATAAGGTACATTATTTAGAGAACAAAGTCAGAGCATAACTCAAGACAAGCTGAGGGTCATGATCCTGAAGCAGGGAAGCAGGAGCATGTACGGCCCACTATTATGACATTACTCTTTGTTTTCCATAACTTTCCTGTCAAAATCTTTCCAAGAAAAGAAGCAAAGGAAACTTTTAAAGTCATTTTGTCATCTTTGTTCACAAAGACAATTTTAGTACCCGAGGAAAAAAGTGTTGGAAATTAAAAACTCAAAATATATTCTTTTCCAATTTAACCAAAAGTATAAAAAGTTCAGGTAGTTTGCACTGAAAATAATTGCAAATAGTTGATATCTATAATAAGCATAGCTTAATCTTAACCGTAGTTATAATTATAGATGATTGAGGAAGTAAAAATTGGGTGATGCTCATTTGCATGTATGTATGTATGTATGTATAATTTGCCTTGATATTCAAGCTGGCTTTGTCCACTAACAAAGATTTACAATCTTGAATAAATATCACAGGTGTTTCTCCTCACACTTGTGTATGTGGTGCTGGGAATTACATTGGGGCTTTGCACATGGTAGGCAGAAACTTTGCTAATTATATTCTTATCTAGTGGTTTTAATTCCATGGCATTATATCTAATATTGTATAAAAATTATGGAAATTCTGGCTATATGTGTCTCTTAGACTCCTTTGGTCCATGTAGCCTGAAACAAAAGGTAAAGACAAGAAAAAGTCATTAGCAAGTGCTTTTAAGGTTAATTAATTTTAATTTTGAGAATAATATAGCAGTATAGCCATGAGTTGAGTAGTCTCTCTGAGTTCCTCATAGAGCCATGAGTCAGTAGGGTACTGTCTTACTGGTACCAAGGAGTCACTGTCTCTCTGGAATCAATGACTGTGACAGTACCTGACCACCAGAAGAGACCCAATTACTGAGAGTTCCAGAAAGGTTTTCTTTAAGTGTAGACAGCCAGTGGGAAAGCAGTTCAATGTTCTTTCCACTTTATCACCTTTGTAGTATGACGTGGGATTCCCCTCTGCATGCTGTGAATATCATTGATTAATAAAGGAACTGCTTTAAGCCTATAGCAGTGCTATAGAGAAACAGAGCTAGGAGGGGAAAACTAAACAGAATGCTAGGAGAAAGATGACGGACTCAGGGAGAAGCCAAGTAGCCCCTCTGGAGATAGACACCGGAACTTTGCCCGGTAAGCTACAGCCTTGTGGCGATACACAGATTAATGGAAATGGGTGAAATTAATATGTAAGAGATTAGCCAATAAGAAGCAAGAGCTAATGGGTCAAGCAGTGATTTAATTAATACAGTTTCTGTGTGATTATTTTGGGGCTGGGCAGCCGGGAACCAGCAAGCCGCATCCTCTAACAGCTGTAGATCCTTTTAACATGTTTAGAGAATTGAAAAAGTCTTCCATTTACTGAAGCAGAAATCTCTTTACTATCCAGTTGTTATGATTGATTGCTTGGTGGATATTTAATGTGACAAATAGCTTGGGCACATTTGCTCATTTAATTCTCATAAGCCTCCCATGAGAATATCCTGGAATGTAAGGGAAAAGATGCTTTCAGAAAAAGAAAATAAACAGTATTTTTGAATAAAATGTTTAAGTAGATCAATAAGATTATATAATATTTATGTCTCAACTTCCTATCAAAATATAAAATGAAGCAGGAACTCACATAGGTAAACTCATTTGCCAAGATCACAAAACCAAACAAGTATAGAAGACACATTCATCTAATGTGAAAATCTTTAATTGTCTGTATGATCACAGTATAGTCTCAATTTCTGTGTTTCTTATATAATACTTTTAAATCATAATAGAAAGAAATATAAGCCTTAAGCTACCCATCTGTATGTCCATCTACCCACCCACTCACCCATCCACTCACCCATCCACCCACCCATCCACTCATCCATCCACCCATCCATCCATCCATTCATCCTTCTGAAATTCCTAGTTTAGCTGACAGTTTTAGTTCCTTTTATAACCGCCTGATTCACAGATACTGACTTTGTCTTTGAAAGTCTTTTCAAAGATGCAGGTATTTGTCCTTCCATTCTCTGGAACAGCTATATCCTAGCTCCCAGAGTTCCTCCCCTAGTTGGCTCTGTGCTTGCACTTGGCATCTCAGAGTACATATTCTCGCAGCTGTTTTCCTCAGTGTTGTGTAACAGCTTGCCAGCAATAGCTAGGTGACTCCTAAAATATTTTATATTAAAATTTACTTATGTCATTTCCCCCATCCATTTACCCGAAAGCAATTCTTGTTCTTCTCTTTATATGGTATTTCCTGACGATACTAGAAGTAACCAGCTCATCAAAACCACACTTTCCTTACCTGAGATCTACCATTCATACAAAATGTTAGAAATATTTTATATAGCACTTACACATACATTACTACTCTGAATTAATCTTGTTCATTTATTTATTCTAGACCAAATGGACAGAATAAGAACAGAGGAAAGGCAAACGAAGATATAGCAAGCAAACAAACAAACAAATCCCAAGCTAATTGTTGGGAGTTAATGAAAGGCTTTCCTACAAAAGTCATTTCTGAGCTAGCTATGAAGGTAAGTAGGTGTTCATTCATTACAGATGAAGAGGTGCTAGGGAATGGAAGAATAGCATAGCAAGTAATGGTGGAAAGGGTGATGAGCAGAGTTCATACTGTGATGGTTGTCAGAGTCTGGAAATGTAGGAAGACAGCCATATGCATGTGACTTTTCTAGACTATGTTCTGTGTGTGTACACATGTACACAAATATGCTACTCTTTGAAAGTCTTTACATCATAGGTATAAATTAAGTTTGAGTTAGAAAAATTGGCTTGGGTTTGAAAAAATCTGGCTATAAAAATCAATACATAAATTATAGAAAACTGGCACGTGTGAGTCATTCAATGGAAGAGTGTTTGCCTACCATGGGCCAGGCTCAGTACCATCAAGAAAAGGCAAGGCTAGGCCATCACTATAGTGATGTAGAGATTACAGTGGTTTGGAAGAAGATGAAAGTGACCGTATGGACGGTAAAGGTTTAAAATTATGGAGACTTAGCAATAGGGTGGGAATGTAGGCAGCAAAGAGGCTCTAGATGTCCGTCTGGGGATCTGCCTACACAACCGAGTGAACTTACCTTTAGCTAAGACAAGGCAGAGAGAAGAGGATCAACTTGGAAAGAACAGTGTCTGTAACCTCAAGTATAATCCTCAAGAAAATATTTATGTACATTGGCATCTATGAGTCTATAGGCTTTAGAGAGACTACTATTGATTTTAATAAAATGAAATACAGAAGAAGTGTAGGAGAACACAGAGAACATTGCATTGTGTTTTAAAAGTTACACGATAGAACACTAAAGATATTCAGTATTTCAGGGCAGGACTGGGCACATAATACGAAAAGACACAAAAGCAGTGACAGGAAAGGAAAAAGGAAACTGGTGGGTTGTTCCATGAAGGAAGAAGCAACGGCACTGTGTGGCTGCCAAGTAGTCCTCTTTAACTTGAGTTACTCAACTCTTGTGTTGAGAAGAACTTTTGTTCCAAGTTTCCTTAACTGCCTTGTCTCTAACTTATAACACACAGCACAGTGGGTACAGGGAGAAAGTCTGCAAGATACATTTATCAAAGAAATAACCTGGGTAAGTAATTACACAGTATCATACAGTGAGGCCAAATATAACTTATATTTAAGGTAGAAGATGGTCGGAACATGGTCAAAAGAATGAGCCATGGTGAACAATGCCTTGGGGAACTGTGAGAGAGGCTCCAGGAAAACGGCAGAGGACCTTGTACCTCAGGTGTGTTTTCTTCTCTGCATTGTTCTTGGACGTTTCCGTGCCTCCTGTCATGTAACTTGAACATGTATATTCGGTTTATATGACATGTTTATTCTTGTTGGATGTCAGACTATCGCTACAGAATCCATCTGGTCAGTGTACCCCAAGTCTGCATATTGCATTCTGCGTTGGTTTCCTGTTTTCCCGGACACAATCTATAGTATGTGCCAGGTAACTATGTTTAAATTGGTCTGTCCTGAGAAAGTTCTTAGAAAGGTCAGCTCTGTGAATATTTAGTATGTGATTTTTTGGTGTTTATTTACATGTTTTTCTGATCATGGTTTTCTGAGCTCAAACAACCTTCTTTGTAGCATTGCTTTCTTCTCTACGTTCATTTATAAAGTGCACTGGGATTGGAGTGAGGCTGACTGCAACATTAGACTCTCGTTCACCCCATCCTTCTAGGCCCTCAGAGCCTAGGCCCAGCAGACAAGATCTGCTGAGGTCCATTGAAAAGTCACCAGAAGATGATATAGAAACATGAACAGTATTATCTTAAGTAAAAGCACAATAAAAGTCAAGCTCTCCAGCTGAGGAGAGACTAGACATTTGTCAGAGTATCATGTCCTCATAGAAAAAAATAAGTAGGAAGCGAATGCACAGCTTCCTTAAATTAACTATGCTGAGCAGGTTCAGAACAGACTTGTGACCTACTCAACAAAAGAAGACGTGAAAATTACCTGGAAATATTCAAATAGTTTAATGAAGATCAAAGTTTAGGAAACATTAAAAAAAAGCATAAGAAGGAAACATACTATAAATTACTATAATGACTAAACTTGGTTGTCATCTTGACCACATCTGGAACCAACTAGAACCCAAGCATCTGGGTACACCTGTGAGGAATTATTCTCCATTGGATCATTTAAGATGGGAATACCCAGCCTAAGTCTGGACCACATCTTCTCATGACAGTTTGCATCAAAGGGCACAGAAAAAGGAAACTTTCACTTTTTGCCTCTTTGCCCTCACTCTCACTGGCAAGTTCATCTATCCTGCTGATGAGCTATTTCTTCACTGGCCTTAAAACCTACTTCTAGAGTCCAAAACAGACTGAAGATCAGGTGAGATACCCAGCCTCTTTGACCAAACACATTCTTGGTCTTTCTGTCAGGAGACAGCCATTGTTAGACTAGCTGGACCACTGCCTAGAAGAGCCATTATAAATCCCTTTTTAGTATGTATAGGTTCCTTCTGTCAGGTCTGTTCCACTCAAGAACCTTGACTAATTCAATTACCAAGAGAATATTCTTTCTTGAACATTCATATGAAATCACTGTATATTGCCATGCTATTCACTTGATAGTGAAATATTCACCAGTTCCTTTAGTTTAATCTACTATGAAACCAATAACTGTTTCTAAATCATCTATACTATTGGCCTGTACCTTGAATGTAGTTTATTTTACTTAATGCTTTGGAAATACATTCATTTTCCTAAAGGTAGGTCTTTAAAACTGTATTACAAGAGCCTGGAAGAACATGGAAAAATTTTTGCTTTACTTATTACGCACCTCATAGTAACCTTATAGACACTATAGGCAAGTTTATTTTCTATGTAACTTTCAGTATTTTGGCTCTGTTTTGGTTTAATTGCATGTCTTTCTTGTTCCTTTTCTTCCTTCTCATTTACATTTAATTAAGTATCTTTAATATTTCTGAAAGCTGATTCAAATCTTTCCTGAAATAATATATAAGTACAAAATAAATCAATGTTATAGTCACTAGGATGCTAGACCGTAAAGTAGCTCAGCATGTAAGGGCACTTGCCACTGAGCCTGACGACCAAAGTTTTCAATCCCCAGGATCCATTCATGGAGGAAGGAGAGAATTGACTCTTGCAAGTTGTGTGACTTCCATAAGAAATGTTGCAACATGTACCCTCCCCTGCACAATAAATTTAAATAAATATATAAAATTCTAATTCCTATGAAGTTTCAAAAAACAGCTATTTTGGTCATCTCATTTCTCAGTTTTTCCTTTCTCATAACAATAAACCTAACATGTTTTAGTTTGTTATTGTCTAACTCATGCATTTCCTACACTACTTTTATTGGTAAGGTGATGAACAGAGTTTTCATGAATAATTTTAGGTAAAGAAGAAATAGCGATACCTGGCTTAAAAATGGAATGTGAGTTGAAAGGGAGGGTTTTTTGAGCCACATATTGCTGGTCTAGGACCGCCATTACTATGTCTACCAATGCAAATCAATAATGATTTATTTTAGAATGGCTTTTCTTATTGCCCAGATTATATCATTGTTCTAAGCATGCTGGGCTGTAAGTCACAGGCTCCAAGCCTGTCTCTGCACATTATATGGCCCTAACAGTAGGCAGTTGCCAGAATGTCAGGCATGGAGTGGGATTTATGGAAAAGGTGTTCATATCATACTTTGCATGGAAACTCAGACAAGGGAGATAAAGAACCTAAGGAGGAACCACGTGAATCAAAGTCTAATACTGAGAATGAACAACAAGTGCAGGTTAAAAATGGCCAACTCTTCAGCATGTGTGAGAAGACTGGGTTAACTGGAGCAGAGAGAACTGGGGTGATAGAAAATGAGGGACAATAAAGTGTGGCAAAACAAGCTTCTTCAGGATTCTGGGGAGGAGAGGGACATGATGAAAACTATTCTACACATGCTAAATAATAGCAAAGTAAACAACATTCATTCTAATGATTTGGGTAGGAAGATTGGCTTTGAGAGGATTTTTGAGACACTGTTTACTGGTCATAAAAAGACCAGATAAGACTAAGCACCATGAACAGGCCAATAAAGAGTTAAGAAGGTTCTGTCTTTGAAGGATTTATGCATGACACCTGTGTATGGAGAGCTAGGCAAGAGGGGAGAAAACACAAGTCACAATCACAGTAGAGAACTCAAGAAATGTGGGAAGCTGAACGTAAAATGTTGGGGGAAGGCCAGCACTCAGCCAGAAATGTAGAGATGCAAAAACCTCAACAGAGGTTGTAAATTAAACCATGTGAACAAAGAGCAATGAGAGGAAATGGGCTTGCTTTTGGCTCATTTTAACCATTTCATATTAATAAAGTTTGACTGTACTCATTGTAAGAAATTTGGAAGACACAAATAAAAATTAAAACCTCTTGTGAACTCACTACCAGAGATAAACCTATAAAGCCTCCAGAGACGACACTCTTTTGGGATCTGGTGTAGTTTTGTTTTATTTGCATTTCTCTGTAATGTTCTGTGTATGGCAGACTATACAGGCTAGGGGTTCTCCACTGTATCTCACCTCTTAGTAACTGCTCCTACACAGCAAGGTTTCTCTTACCAGGGAGTTGAGGGGCACCTGTAGATTACCTCAGATCTCCCGTAGACATAAACAATACTTTAATAGCTATTTTACTTGTAAAACTTAGTTAGCATCATCACTTCATCTCTTGCAGTGGATTTCTAGAAGTGCACTTCCAAGGATGTTTTTAAGTTTTCAACACAGGCTACTAACATGGTCCTAGGAAGCTGGTACCAGACACCATTTGTGCTGGGAACGAACAGCCACTCAAGACTGAATCTTTCTGTTAGGGTAGTAGATTGTTTACTGACAGAAGCAAAAAGAAAGACACTTCTTGTTTCATTTATCCCTAGATATAGAAAAAAAGAGACACTAAATACAAAAATGAACTATTTTGTGATAAGTTCCCAGGCTCTCACTGGGCTAAATTAAGCAGGATGGAAAGAAGAATTAGTTTTACCCAAGGTGAATGGGTGGTTCCAGAGAGAAAAGCCGAGGTGCTCATGGTAGAGAGTGCACATGCTTCTGTGACTTTGCACAGATGAACTCAGAGAGGTGGCAACAACATGCAGAGGGCCTGGACAGCACCCAGAGCCTAACCAGCCGGTAATCGCTAATAATGTATTTCCAACATGACTCAATACTTCATTCAGATCATCAATATCTCCTTTAGCTATTCATGGTATTTTATTCTCAGATACAAAGGAAAGGCATTTTTCCAATGATATATTCTGCAAAGAATCAAACTGCCATGCTACATAATGCCACAAAATGTCATCAGGTTTTTTTGGAAGTGTATTCTACATTGTGAATGCTTTTTCTGATTTTTAAGTGTTGTTAATTAAATAATAAAAATGAAAAATCTTGTTCATAATTATAAAAGTTACTCTTCTCAACTTCTACCTAAGATGTTGAGTTAAGTTAAATTGATTGTCTAGTTTTCCTGTCTATATCAGATAATTAGTTGTAGAACTGTCAAATCCCCAATCATAGATCAAGAATGAATTTTTAAATGGCTAGGTAATTAGCTTAAATAGATGAATTTCTCAAAATCCATTTTTCCATTGCATAACTAAAGTTAGGGGAGAAATGATTATGAGTACACTCTATTTGATTCTTGGGCTTAAAAAATTGTGGAATAATCTTTTCCACTTCCTTGCTTACTGTTAAGTTCCTTTTGTAATACTCCTCGATACCCATGCAGCAAGATTCCTGTTGCATCTGTAAAAGAGTCCCAGACTAATAGCCCGTGTGGCATCTAGAAGCTCCCACCTGAGTAAAGAAGCGCAGGACTGCGGGATGCACGAGACCCAGTGCAATGGCTGAACAAACAATGACTCTAAGGAACTTGAAGCTGAATCGTCCACACCATGCTGAAAAGTTCTAGGGAAAAGAAATTAATTATTTCACAATATGCAGGAAACATTAACCATGCATAGATAGCACTGAATAATTTTGGAATTTTACCTGGTTTTCACAAGCCAATTTCAAAAAAAAAAAAAAAAAAGGTTATCGTTTTATTGAGGACCATGCAGCCACCAAAATGACAACAACCTAACCCCCCAAAACAAAGAAAAGAAATGGAAAAGGTAAACCCAAGCATCAAAAAGTAGGACTAATGAGCATTTGTAGAGTAATCCTTACATAGGGAAGGTATAGTTATATCATTATTATCTAATTTCAGAAATTCACACTAGAAAATTTGTCAAATGCAAATCACACAGAAAGTACAATAAATACAATCCATATCTCTCAGAACTAGTATTCTTATATTTCATAGGATTTTTATCAACCTGCATTCAAGGTGCTAATATTTGTAAAATTTGCTTAATTGGGAGTGTAGGGTTATAGAAGAGGGTAGAAGGGAAGAGGCAAGGAAGGGAAGGGAAGGAAGAAAATGTATAGCTAAATAAAATCTATAAAAAGTGAATATTTAAAATAAAATTTAAAAAGGAACATTTAACATGAGGTACATTTTAAGCATCAAAGTTATATATACATATATGTATCAAATAATAAAAACTTATAATTAACTTTATATGGTTTGAATGGCCCAGAGAGACCTTGTAAGAGGAACTTTTTCTTTCTTAAGCTTCACTAAATTTTAGATCAGAGAAAGAAACATCCCCCAATTAGCTGTCAAAGTCAGGCTAATACCCAGTCAATGCAGTCCACAGAGGGATCTACAAAGGCCAACAGAGGCTAGCTCAGCATCAAGGTGTCCTCTTCTAAGGCTCTCTCTTTTATATCAGCAATGAGGAAATCCTGAAGAATTTATAGAAGGGCAGTGATGGTAGCAGTTTAATATCTGATAAAGCAGAGTTCAGTAACAGTAAGGGAAGTGGATTGGAGGGGGTTACGGATAATGGCTATGACACTGTACTGGATCAGCAAGAAGAGCCTACAGAGCTAAGAAAATGAGAAATCCTAAATTGATAGAAGGAACAACAGTCATCCTTACTGACAATGTGTTTAAGATGGCATGAGAGTGTGAGGGAGTAGCCTAGAGAAACTCACAGGTATTTCACTTCATTTTAAATAGTCATGGAGGTTTATGGGCATTTGGTACACATTTAAAGAGAGACATAGAACAGGAATTTGAATTTACTAGTCCGGTATATACAAAAGAAGTCTGATGTGAAGATATGCACATAGAAGTCATCACATGTGAGTGGATGAATTCACCCACTGAAAGAGTAGAAAGGAAAAGACGGTCAAGGGCGGATCTTTGGATCAACATTTAAAGCATGAGATGAGAAAAAGTATTAAAAACTAGGCAGAAGGAAAAAAAATCCGAGAAAAGGCAAAGAGCCAGGAGAACATTATGTTAGTGAGGCTTGGGAAAGAAAAGATGGATAACAATATGAATAAGTGCAGAAAAAGTAAAAGAATATTCTCCTGGGGTTAGTCATCACATGCACATGAGTGCCATAGTCCTTGTTTGTTTAGCTGCAGAGAGGGAGAAACTAAGCTGCAGTGATTGAGTGATTGGCAGGACACACTATAATAAGATATGTGTGCAATACAAGAGTAAAGAAAGATGTTTTTAATATGGGAGAAAGGAGCATGAGGCCGAAGATAGAAACTATACTTCACAGACATAGGCCACAAAATGGTACAAAAAATTATCAGAAGCTTAGTTGAAATATGTGCCATAGCTAAGAAAATAAACACATTAATCAAAAGCATATCAAGTAATGTAGGGGTAAATTGGAATGAAAATATTTATTAAGAATGGATGTGGGTAGAGTGGCTGCCTACATACCATGGGATGAAGATGACAGGACCAGAGTAAAGGATGAGAGGATAAAATGAATGCATAATGGGCTCTCTCTTCTCAAAAAAGAATACAAGGCAGAGCCACCTGCTGAGGAAATACAGGAAAGGCAAGGTCAAAGAGATGATCAAAGTTGAGAAAGTTGGAAGGAGTTTCCCATAGTGCCAAATGTTGTAGTTGTCAGCAGGTACAAAATCTTTAAGTGATAATCTAGCTGCGGGCCAAAGTCTGATAGGGGCCAGCTGAGTTTGGAGGGAAGAGACATGCAACGGTGAGGATGTAGGAAGAAGATGCTGTTTAAGGAAAGGGAGATGCAGGAAAGGTTCGTAAAAAAAAAAAAAAAAAGATAACCTCAGAGAAAGTGGCAGTCCAGGATGAAGGATGTCCTAAGTCACACAAGGATTATCATAGTTTATGTCTGTGTTTTGTATGCTTTCGAGCCCTTTGCACAAGTCCCTATTTGTCCAGAAAAGACGGGGGGCCTCATGCAGCATGCCCTCGCCATCATCATAAGCGCCACAGTGTTTTTGGAATGGAGGATTTTCTTTGTTGAGTATTCCCTGACACTCTTCTACAACATGCCTTGTCACCCTCTCTTCCTGATCACCTTTTACTAAGTCTTGTCATAGGACTTAGCTCTACCACCAGTCACTTTACATTTACTTTTTTTCTTCATTTTTATTGTATATTTTATCTTCTCTGTGTCCCAGGAGAAGGTAGCTGAGGGTTATTGAGCAGTACTTATCACATGTAGGAGAAATGGAACCAAATAGAGTTTTATCTAGTGAAGATTTTATCATTAGATTTGTCATATTTTTGACAACTTACTTAGCCTCTGTTTTCCAGCTTGTAGTATGGGACCATTACAATGTGTGTGATGATTCTGTGAAATAATATATATGCAGGATCATGTTTCAATGTCAATGTCAACAAAAGCTCAGGAAAGGCAAGGTGCTTCTATGAGAACAGACGTAAGGTGCTGTAAATAAAAATGCCTTTCAAAACTGCTACGAAAGTCCTAACAGTCGAATTAGTGACTTACTTGCAATTTTATTCTCAACAGCAGAAAAAATAATACAGGATCTAATAATAGTGGAATGGTTAACTATTACCAATTTTTCTTAGATTTAAATCCAAATAAAACACAGTATTTAGCTGGGTGTTTTTGTCAGAATCTCTTCTCTTTTACTGAACCTACAGATTCCTCAGTCTGGTAGGAGTAAGGCTACTTGACTATAGAGGGTGTTATGGCAGATGTTTATGGTCTCAGAGGGGGTGTGATCTGTGTGAGCATTTAATTCCACAGCAAGAGCCCAAATTAGTTTCATTATTCTGGAGAGTATAAGAGGGTGAAAATTGGTCCATGAACTCAATGGGGGGATTTAATTATGAATTTGCTATTAGATAACCTCTAATGACATTCAGTTTACAGCTAAAAGAGATGATATTCTGAATAATTTACATCACAGCATAAAATACAACTTTAAAATCTATAGTTATATTTTCTCCAATAACTTATCTTTATAAATAAAATTTAAATACCTGAAATATTGCTAAGTGCTTAAAAATTAATACAGAACATGAAGAGAGCTTTGTTTAGGGTGGATAAACATGTCATGCCCTTCCTCCAAGATGAGGGAGCCAGGCCCCATACCTGAGCCTTCACACCACACTGCCTAGGCTATTGCATTTGACACTCTAGCCTAAATTCATTTTCTTTTTCTTCTCTGATCTTTGTGCATGCTACTAGCTTATCTTTTGGTGTGGGATTCCACTCTGTATGCTATGAATATCGTTGGTTAATAAAGAGACTGTCGTGGGCCTGCGCAGGGAATAGGCATAGGTGGGGAAACTAAAGTGAATGCTGGGGTAAAGAAGGGTGGAGTAAAGGAGAAGCCACGGAGCCACCACTGGAGACAGATGTGCTGAAACTTTGCTGGTAGGCCACGACCTCATGGCAATGCACAGATTAATGAAAATGGATTAAATTAAGATGTAAGAGTTAGCAATGAGGACCCTAAGAGAGACATGGGTAGTAGAAGAAGACAAGATCTCCTAAGTTAATTGGGAGGATGGGGACCTTGGGAGAGAGGAGAAGGGTAGAGGAGAGGCAGGGAGGGGAGTAAGAAAAATGTAGAACTCAATAAAAATCAATTAAAAAAAAGAGTTAGCAAATAAGAAGCTAGAGTTAATGGGCCAAGCAATGATTTAAATAATATAGTTTCTGTGTGATTATTTCGGGTCTGAGCTGCTGGGCTGCCAGGAAACAAGCAGCCCTTATCACAACAATCTTTTTTTTTTTCTTTCCCAACATATAGACCTGTTCTTGGGCTCATGTAATCAGTTGCTGGGATAAAAAAAATCCAAAGTACCTCAGAAGTGAGAACAACCAAGAGCTAAAAAGACTTAGCTGGATTTATGCTTGGCTTGTGCCTTTTGGAATCTGGCTGTGCTCCAAATATGTTGCTAACAGACTGCACCTCCATAATGAGTTAAAGTATCTCCATGGAGAAAAGTGGAAAGTGGATGGGGATAAGTCAAAGTTCTTTCATCCCTGCATAGCTCAGAGCCTGGGTCGCCAGACATGTTAAATAAAAAAAGAAATCCAAAACCCTGTCTTGAAAACAAACAAACAAACACAAAAAAGAAATCGAAGAGAAAAACACTGTCTTGGAAAAAGAATTAAGTTAAAACTGAAATACTGAGATAATATGGAATATTAAGGCTATATGATAATATGAGATAATATGGAATATTGATGGCTCTACAATCATGAGTCCAAATCACTCACTAGTGCAATCACTAGTCCAATCAAACACTTCAACATTGAAATGGAGTCCAAATCACTGCTTTACTCTGTAAGTGTCATTTGTAAGTCTGAGACCAGCCTAGGCTACTAGCAAGATTGTGCCTCAAGAAAAAAAAAACTAAGCAAGGTATTGGTACACACCTTCATCACAGCATCTGGTGGGTGGTGATGTGGGGTTTACCTCTGTATGCTCTGATTACCATTGGTTAATAAAGGAACTGCTTTGGGCCTATAGCAGAGCTATAGGGAAACAGAGCTAGGTGAGAAAAACTAAGCTGAATTCTGCAAAAGAGAAGGTGGAGTCAGAGAGAAACCATGTAGCCCTGCTGGAGACAGATACCAGAACTTTAGCTGATAAGCCACAGCCATGCAGTGACACACAGATTAATAGAAATGGATTAAATTAATATGTAAGAGTTTGCCAATAAGAAGCTAGAGCTAATGGGCCAAGCAGTGATTTAATTAATATAGTTTCTACATGATTATTTCGGGGCTAAGCGGCCAGGAACTAACTAGTGGCCTCCTCCTTACAACAAGGCAGAGATAGGTGGATCTCTTGAGTTTGAGGTCAATCTGGTTTATACAGTGAGTTCCAAAACACCCAGGACTACATAGAAAAACCCTATCTTGAAGAAACAAAACAAAACAAAACAAACAAACAAACAAATAAATAAATAAATAAATAAATAATGAATAAATAAATATAATATAATAAAACATGTCTTCTCTGGGGTCATATGATGTTTAAATGCCAATGTGTCAGGGTCAAAGTAAGGCACTTATAAGACAAGGTAGTTTCCTCTACTGCTCATGCAGTGGATTGCAATTCTAAATGAAAAATAGCACCCTGACATTAACAAATATAACTTTAAGTCAGAAAATGACTACGAAAATACACAATCCATAGTTGGTACAGGATGGAAACGGGATAAGTAGAAGAGAGTAAAATGGGTTTACATGTCCATGTGTGGAGAGCACACTGCCAAGGGCAGATGGGAAGAGGACATCTGTCGAGGAGAGGACAGAAAGAAACGCCATACACAACAGAGTCAACCAGATGAAGGTGCAGCATCCAGGCTATCTCCAAAACCAACGTCCAGCTATTTCTCATGTTCTACTTTATTAGGCCGACCTACAAAGGTGTATTTTTCTAATTTTTACAGATATTATCCAAGTAATATTACGATGGAAGAATACAAATGCATCGACCTTATAAACAAAATTGTTAAGATAAGAAACTTCTTTTTGGGAATCATTTTGCATTGTCAAGCACTTTTTTTTAAAAATTTTAAATAATTTTACTTTTAGTCAATACTTTTCCCACCTAAGACAACTTTTTTTTTTTTTATGTAGCAGAGGATAACGTAAAACCTGCAATATTCTTGGCTTAGCCTAAGGCACGCAACATTATACCAGGCTAACCTAGATTCATTTTAGCGGCTTTAGATATATAATTCAAATATCACAACATTTACAGGTTTAATGTATGCAGTTAAAGTTTCTATTACATTCAAGAATGGTTTAACCTTCAAATCCATTAGCTTCCTACTTGTCCTGTCTTCTTCACTACACTGATTCCTGTGTCTACAGATTTGCCTAGGCTTCATGTTCCTAAAGAATGAAATGCCTATCTTTTTTTTCTTTATTTTTATTCTTTTTTAATTAAAATTTCCACCTGCTCCCCGTTTCCCATTTCCCTCCCCTCCTCCCAAATATTGCCCCCTCCCCCCACTCCCCTCCCCTCCCCCCACACCATTCCCCCTCCCTCTCGATATTGAAGAGCAGTCCAAATTCTCTGCCCTGCGGGAAGACGAAGGTTTTCTATCTAGGTCCAGGAAGGTGAGCGTCCAAACAGGCTAAGCTCCCACAAAGCCAGTTCATGTATTAGGATCGAAACCTAGTGCCATTGTCCTTGGCTTCTCATCAGTCTTCATTGACCGCCATGCTCAGAGAGTCCGGAATCAACCCATGCTTATTCAGTCCCAGACCAGCTGGCCTTGGTGGGCTCCCAATAGATCAGTTCCACTGTCACAGTGGGTGGGTGAAATGCCTATCTTTTTAAAACTCACCATACTGCTTTTGTGGCTCATTTTTGCTATGGCATGTTTCAAAATGCCATTTCATTGATATTGTAGGATAGTACTTCTCCATATGTTTACCCTAAGTCTTGTTTATTTGTTCATGGGGGGGGGGGTGGTCTTTCAACTTTTTCTACTGAGAAATATACTGCTATGCTCATTCCTACACAATTTATTTTTTAATTTATGGTGTGCACATGTGCTTTTATGGCTGGGTCATAAGATCATATGCTTAACATTTTATTTAAGCATACACTGTACTCAACAGAAACAATTGCCTGTTTTTCAAAATATGTCATTTGTTCTTGAGATGAAAAAGTTTTAATTGAAAATACACCTTTCTTTGGGGACTGTGAAATAGTTTTAAAAAAAAAGCACAGGCTAAGGCCATAATCTCAAGGACCTCACATTAGCATGGCTTTTAAAGAGAGCTCTGGGATACAGTGGAATGTGGTGACTGAAAAGGAACATGAACCCTCTGAGATGCACTACAACATGAGTCTACACCTTTCCTCTTTCTTAGGATGCTAAGCTCTGACATTTATACTGAAAGACCACTGTTCTATGTTATTAAATGTTGGGATTACCTACTTACACCAACTTCTTGTAAATTAGGCATTTTGCTATGACATATGAAAACATTTTGGATAAGTAGTATTTAATTTTAATAGTCAGGATTTATCAACCTTTTCTAAAATTGCTTGTGGGTAGTTTAATAGCTCACTATTGTGACCATAGGGCTGTGCAGGGAATAGTGTTTTGTTTTAACCAATTCATGAAGAAAAGTTTAGAAAAGAATGTACATTTTTAACATGTTTTGTTCTTCCTGAAAAGATTTTAAAATTATGTATCATTGCCCTGGGAATTAGTGGTTCGAAACTAGGCTCAGAATGAACCAACTTTCAGCTTATCTGTCAGAACCACGGGAACCAAAGGCAGAGCCCTTTTTACAAGTCATGTCATGAACTGAATCAACACAAATAGATAAAGTTTGTGAATATTTTAGCACTGAGAACTTTCAAAGCCATGAAAATATATTTAGGCATTTGCTCATTCATGAAAGTGACATAGACTCATGTTTTATATTAAGTAAATCTAGAGGCTGTGTTTGGAACAAAATGTTCCACAATCATGGTTGAAATTAGCAATTTGAATTTGCTGAGTGAGGTTAAAACTGCACAAATCTCAGTGTTGAGTACTAGCATAGTTAAAATGCTTCAAAAGGCCATAGGTTAAAAATAATGAATGTATGTCTCATTATTACTAATAAAATATACAATCTGTGATCATAATTTATTTGTTTTGCAAATGCATTTAGAGGTTAAAATTTTTCAATTCATCTGTGAGAAACCATGAAATTCAATATTGCTCACCATGACCAATCCATGAAATTTGTCAGGTGGTTCCTGATTTTCACAGGGCCTTTTTCTGAGATGAACTGAAAGCATAACGATTTTTTCATCTATGGTAAATCAGTTTATTTTACTAGGATTTATTAGGGGCTTCAAATTTAAGCTTTTTATATTGTAAGCCATTTGTATATAATCTCAGTCTTATGTTGGTTTTCCTCACTGCTCCTCCTCCTCTCTCAAATAGTTTTCTGCTTATAAACAAGTTCTTAGCATCTTTTGCAAGAGGGAAGAACCTGCTAGGAATGGGTATGCTTCAAGCCAGAGCAGAGCTGAAAACAAAGCTGGTAATTACTCGTAGGCCATCGGCCATGTAAGCTCAGAGTGTTTCAGAAGAAAAACCTGTGTATCACTCTAACTAGAATTCACAGAAAGGAGCATTCTGCCTAATTTATCCTAGGTAATAAAAAAATTATGTGACATTTTTAATACTGTTCAATAAAGTAAGAATACATAATTATTTAATCTTTGAATATAAAAACAAACACTTTATTGGGAAATTTTTAAAATGATATTAAAGTTTGTTCATAAGATCTATTCCAAGGTTTCCTATTAGAATCAAGATAAACTGAAATTAAAAGTAGTTTGAATTTTTATGTTTTACTTTTATTTATAAGAAATGTATTTTACTTTTTAGTATAATTACCGATCCAGCTTTATGCGGCATTACTAGTTAAGACATAAAAACCTAATGTTAAGATATGGCAGATTTATGGAAAGTATGGAGCCATAAGATCTTGTTCAAATTTGAGCACATTTAGAATTTTTTTAAAACTGTGTATTTTAAAATTTGAACCAATTTTATCATATAAAAAGTTTAAATTACTGGGGCTCAGGAGACAGCTCAGTGATAGGAGATTTTCCTCTGTATGTTGTAAACCATTGGGTAATGAATAAAGCTGCTTTGGCCTACCAGCAGGCAGAATAGAGCAAGGTGGGAATTCCAAGCAGAGATAGAGGAGAAGTAGTCAGAGTCAAGGAGATGCCATGTAGCTGCTGAAGGAGACAGATGCCATGGAACCTTACCAGTAAACCCCAAGCCTTGTGGTAAAATATAAAATAATGGAAATGGGTTAATTTAAGATATAAGAGCTAGCTAGCAATACGCTTAAATGATTGGTCAAGCAGTGTTGTAATTAATATCGTTTCGGTGTGATTATTTCAGGCCTTGGCAGATGGGAAATGAACAAGCAGCCTCTGCCTACAGCTCAGTGCTTAAAAGAGAATATTGCTCTTGAAGAAGATACAAATTCAATTCCCAGCACTAACACCGGGCAGCTTACAACCTTCCGTTTCAGAGGATATGGCAACTTCTGGATTAAAGGCACCAGTGCCCACCTGTGTATACCCCCCATATAGACAAAATAAATTTTAAAAGTTGCAAGTTATTAGATACAGAGACAGATAGATGGATGGAAGGATAGGTAGGTGATAGATAAGACAGACAAACAGGCAGATAGGTAGATAGACAGACAGACAGACAGACAGACCCTACTCAAAAAGTAAAAGTTAATGCTTGGCATGACTGTGCAAGCTCATCATCCCAGCACTCAGGAGGAGGAGACAGACGAATCTCATCTTTGAGGACAGTAAAGGCCATATAGTAAGACTGTTTCAAAAAACAGAAAATCAAAAAAGTGAAGCTTAAAATATATCAAGGGCTTATTTACTGAATAGGACTGACCAATGGACATAAAGCATATTTGGAGTAACTAAATAGCTTTGAGGACTTGTTCATGTTCAATTTATAAAATATCTCAATTTATGATATTAAAATGTACTTCAGAGTACTTCTACTTAGTATTAATACAGAGTTCAATAACGGGTATGACAAAACATATTAGATACTTACTTATATAATTCTGTTAGTGGTGATGTCAAAATTGCTAATGTTGTAAAGAGGTTGTTGCAATGAGTATGAATTTTAAAAATTTTACGGTTGTTATACTCATGAGGATTCATAATTTCCTGTCCAGAAGTACAAACTGACCATAACAAGTTCTCAGTGCATATTAAGATTGCCGTGACATCAAGTCTATTGCAAAAAGAGAAAATAATCATGTTAAGTAAAACAGTGTTATTGCTTGTTGTATACACACTTTTCTGTGCATCCCAAGCATATGTAAGCATAGAAAGGTTACACATCAGAGATATCTACACAGATAGACCCAAACCAGAAGTGTTAAGACACCTCTGAATGCTCAGGAGTTGGATGGCCCATAACACAATTGCTTTTAGCAATGGCAAGAGCTGCAATGCTGTTTTATTTGTTTTTAATAGGTTTTTTTTGAGAACTTCATCCGTGAATATTGCATGTAAATCACTCTTCCCCCTCTCTCTTGTTCCAACTTCTGCTGTGCTTCCTCCGAAATTCGTAATCTCTTCTTTAATTGTTATTGTTACACATAAGAATCCTCTACAAAAAAATATTTACATTGCATTTTCAGAATTCTCTTCCAGAAGGAAGGTCTTGAAATTAATTTGAGAAATAGGAGCTGGTTGAAAAGAAAAATGAACTATTACACACACATACACACACACACACACGTAAGTATTCGATAGCAGAACATGTCTCCATGCCATCCAAACATAAATCATCAGAAAGAACTCAGAAGGTCAGGAAACAGGCTCTCCTATGAAAGCAGAGATAGGAAGACATGACAACCAAGGCACAAGTTGAGATGCCTATAGACTCATAAATTCCTAAAATTATATTTATTTGTGAAATAAGACTGTATTATTTATCTTATTCATCACCATTCTTATTTCTATTGCTCATGTGGCATTTCTTTAAAATTTTAAGCACATTTTATTGTAATCAGCACAAAATAATTCTACATATATTTTGAGGTCCAACATCTCAACCCATGAATACAATGTGTGAAGGTACATATGTATTAGTAATATATAAAACATATGCATAAATCATATATATGACTTTGGCCATATCTTATCTAGAGACTACTAGAGCTTAGTGGTCAATAATAACTGGCAATTATCAATAATCACCAGTAATTATAAATAATCACTTTTAAGGTTTCATTTTAGTTTTATTTGCTCCTAATAATTAATAGTTTCTAATTCAAGATACACACAAATATTTTGATTTCCATAATAATGATGTTTTATTCTTTATCTCTCAAATACAAATATTCACATATTTTACAAAGAAAATTGAGACGTAATAATTCTAGATTTGTATAACAATTTTGTGCAATCATCAAGAACAAAAAGCCAAAGTTCCTAGAGCATATTAACTAATTAAATATATCATTTATTTCATGAGCTAACAGCAAATCTAATAATATAAATATCTTGTAATCATGAGCCACACTGCAGCCAACAGAGATTTCTATTCATAAGAAAGAGAGTAAAGGTATTTTTTAATTTGAAAAGGAAGTTTACATCTATATTTCAGAGTTTCTTTTTTAAAAACGGATTCATCAGTAATTCAAAACAGCCTGTGCAAAACACTGTGGCAGGGCCTAAAATCCCTTCAAATCACAGTGTGCTTCACAAGAACATGATTAGAAAATGGTTCCGCTTGCC
Organism: Chionomys nivalis; assembly: GCF_950005125.1. Taxonomy (NCBI): domain Eukaryota; kingdom Metazoa; phylum Chordata; class Mammalia; order Rodentia; family Cricetidae; genus Chionomys; species Chionomys nivalis. Next base: position 66,740,309 of record NC_080100.1, read on the forward strand.
AAAAATACAGAAAAAACGGAAGTCTCAGATGTCTGAAGTTCTTACTAAAATATATCTGAAAACAGTATCTCATACCTGCATCCCGGTTTTTCACTTAGGCCAAGTATCTATAAAAACAATTCTTTCCCCATGTAGCTCAATGTTATCATTAAGCTCAATTGCATAGTCTTCACTGCCAAAAATACTTGAATTACATTCTAATTCAGTCTTTTATTTAAAATCTAGTGTCTTTTGCATCTTGCTCTCTTCAGATGGCTTTCAATAATATACAGAAGGGCAAAGGGAAAAATAAAGGGAAAGTCAGGACAACAAATTAGACTATGTCTATTGTTGTTGTTGTTGTTGTTATTTGATTTTTTGAGACAGAGTTTCTCTGTGTAGCTCTGGCTGTCCTGGAACCGTGTAGACCAGGCCTCACAGTCAGAGATCTGCCTGCCTCTGCATCCCTACTGCTAGGATTAAGGATGTGTGTCACCACACTAGGTTAGAATGTGTTTTAAACGAAGAGGTTTCCTTAATGAAAATAGTTGCTCGGCTTACAAAGTGTAGAAACTAATAAGAGGCTAAAATCCCTTGGTAGCTTAGTGTAGCTTATGCTACTCTGTCTCAGCATGGTAATCTTCTTTGCTACATGGCCTTAATGTGCTCTTACCTAATTGTGTCCATTTGACCTATTGTCACATGTGGGAATATTTCCCACAGGCAGGTGGGTTGTAATGCTTGCAAAGGGAAGAATGAGCAGGGAAGTCACTTGGGTTCAAGCTCCACTTTTGTGGAGAACAGGCACCCCTCCTCTTGGATGTCAGAAACACGCTGAACACACGAGTTTTTGTCTCAGGATTCAGGATTGCATTTTGCTTTACAAGCATCTCTAAAGCAGTCTCCTTGAAGACCAGCTTTCATTACCTTATCTGTGCAGTTCTCTTAGGACTGGGACATGCCTGAGCGTATCTGGAGGCAAGTAGACACAACGACTTCTCCAGGACGCCTGCCAGCATCTCCTGGGCCAGCTGAGCGGGCAGTATGGTCCATAGATCATGATGCAGAGCCCAGCTGAAGTAATGCCACATCTGGACGGAAAAGGAGCATCTTTCCCCCTGGCAAAATCATCACACATTAAACAACTGAATCACATCTCCCCAAATGTCCGTTTGCTTCCTAGGAACCTAATTAGTTCAGGCTGAGAGGAAATCATTGGAGAGTCGGCTAGGTGACCAAGAATGTTTTGACAAGCTGTCAAATATCCTATTGACAAAGGAACATATGTTTTATTTCAATTACAAATGAGATATTCTTGTGTAAATCTATACTGCAAAGAATAAACCTGGCATATTCTTGACCTACCTGGTCTTGACCTGCCTTTTAAAATCTACTTTTAGACATCAGCTTTGTAGTTGTTTAACAAGTCATGCTGATTAACAAAATTAAAATCTGTTTCAATTGTTTATGGAGGAACTTTTCTCTGTGACAATTAGCATGACTGAGTTAATTTTACAAATCTTTCAGATTTTGTATTATAATGGAATAAGACGACTGAAAACAAACCCATGTACTAACTCTTAGGCACATTCAAGAACCCCAGTGTGATGCTCAACTATTGAATACATTAGTACATTAAGCCACTTCATTAATGGTATTTTAACAATATTTTATGCTAGTAACATAAACAGTAATCCAATCTTACACCATTTTGTAAAGTATAGGTGCCTATTATCACCACTGTACTATTTTACATACTTCCCGAGGTCAAATTCTCATTTTCCCCATTTCGCCACAGATCTCATCTGTGTACTAACTTTTGCCTGACTTCAGGAGGAGATTCAGCAGTGGCTGGGTCAAAGGGAACAGGAAGTAAGGAGAACACAGCCTGCCTCAGAAGGTTTGCAAGCAAGCATTAATTAGGCAACATGCTTGGGGGCTGGTATTTGAACTCATTTCTTCAAACTAGATCAAGATGATCTGAAATAGGAAGTAAAGAATGTTTCACAGCTAATTTTGTTATGTTAATATATCAAAACATAAGCCATTAACATTTTCTGTTTTATCTCTAATCACGTCTCTTTTGCAATCTGCTGTATCCACCAGCAAAGTTTCAAGTGTTATCTAAGAAGTATCTGCTTTTGCCAAGGGCTAATGTGAGATTCCCCTCTGTATGCTGTGAATATGTTTTACTACCACTGGTTAATTAGGATGTTGCTTTGGCCCATGGCAGGGCAGAATAGAGCTAGGTGGGGAAACTAAACTGAATGCAGGGAGAAAGAAGGTGGAGGGAGTCAGGGATGTGCCATGTATCTGCTGAAGGAGAAAGACGCCAGAACCCTACTGGGGAGCCACAGCCTCGTGGTGATACATATATTAATAGAAATTGGTTAATTTAAGTTATAAGAGCTACTTAGGAATACGCCTAAGTTGTTGACCAAGCAGTGTTATGGTCTGGGCAGCTGAGAAATGAAGGCACAGTCCCCAGTTACAAAGGATAATGTGTCCACTGTCATCCCAGAACTTGAGTGGCTGAGGAAGGATGATTGATATGATTTGAAGCCAGGCTAAGCTACATAACAAGTTCCAGGCCACTCTGGGTCACAAAGGGAAATCCTGTCCCATAAAACAAGCAAAGATAGTCTGCTCTCTTCCTAACCCAAAGTTACCAGCTCATCACACAGATGTTTTCTTTACATGGCATTCTTTTGAGAGTTACATTGATTACTAAAATTGTGTAGTATTTAAAATAATAGTGAGTGGTTTTCTAATGATACTAAAGAAGGAATGAAACTATTATTCTCTGTGTGGGCAATTTGGACTCAAAAGTATCAGAGTTAAGTTTAAACAGAAAGGGATTTAGAGTAGGTGGTCTTTGACTTCCCAATTAGATAAGCTAAACTACTTAACAGAAAAAATGTATAAAATTGAAAGCAAAGCAAAATTAATGTTCCATTTGTTTTGTGGTGTGTAAATGGAGACTGCTCATTAATTTCCTGACTGCTCAGACCCAAACAATCACACAGAAACTATATTAATTACAACACTGTTTGGTCAATGACTTAGGCATATTCCTAGCTAACTCTTACATCTTGAATTAATCCGTTTCTATTAATCTATGTATCAACAGAAGTCTGTGGTTTACTAGTAAGGATCTTGTGCCTGTCTCCTTCAGTAGCTACATGGCGTCTCTCTGACCCCGCCTACTTTCTCACTAAATATCTCTGTTCCAATTTCCCGCCTGGCTTTGCTCTGCTAAGCCATTGGCCAAAACAATTTTATTCCTTAATCAATGGTAACAGAACATATTCAGAGCATACAGAGGGGAATGCCACATCAGTGGTGTGTTCTAAGAACTCCTGTCAAACTAAGAGGGGAGTCTCAATGTTTGATTCACTCAGAATTTTAGATGCAAATGAAATGGACTCTTGAATCAGCTGTGCTGGAACTTGTGATACAGGATGTGGCCTAATTAACAGTATGATGAAAAAGATTTCCCATAATTTTCAAAATAGAGGAAACCAATTTATTTCACAGCTATCTTTTAACACAGAGATTTTTTTTCTGTTCAAAATGTAGTATGTGCATTTTTAAAGACTACAAATTGTTTCATGCCTTTGAGGAGTTCTCATGCAATGGCCTTTTTTCTACTAATTCTTTCTAAATGAATACAACTTCCGAGGGTGTATGTGGAGGTTTTATTGGACTAAATATGACTCATTTTTTTAGTTTATTATTTATTTATTAAAGATTTCTGGCTCTTTCCTGCCACCGCCTCCCATATCCCTCCCCCTCCCCCGATCAACTCCTCCTCTCTCATCAGCCCAAAGAGCAGTCCGGGTTCCCTGCCCTGACCTCCCACCTCCTTCCAGGTCTAGTAAGGTGAGCATCCAAACAGCCTAGGCTCCCACAAAGACTGCTATGACTCATTTTTTTGACCCGTTTCCCTGCTTGTTGTTATTTCAAACAAAGGTCATCTGTCTATGTGTTAATTTCATTGGTTAATAAAGAAACTGCCTTGGCCCTTTGATAGGACAGAAAATTAGGTAGGCGGAGTAGACAGAACAGAATGCTGGGAGAAAGAAGGCAGTGAGGCAGACGCTATAGCTCACCTCTTCAAGATGGACGCAGGTTAAGATCCTTCCTGGTAAGCCACCATCTCGTGGTGCTACACAGATTATTAGAAATGGGTTAATCAAGATGTGAGAGTTAGCCAATAAGAGGCTAGAACTAATGGGCCAGGCAGTGTTTAAAAGAATACAATTTGTGTGTTGTTATTTCAGGTGTAATGCTAGCCTTGCGGGAACCGGGCAGAACGCAGCCCACCGCTCCTTCTACAAATACAACTTCCGAGGGTGTATGTGGAGGTTTCATTGAACTAAATATGACTCATTTTTCTTTACCTGTTTCCCTGATTGTTGTTATTTCAAACGTATTCTGTAGTAAACGTCTGTTATTTTTATAAGCCCACTATAATATAAACAGATGTGAGTGTTTGCTTAGATTATATATCAGGAAATATGCAGCTGGACTTTATTATAGAAGCCAGTCAATATTATCTCTGAAATGAGAATTCTTTATTTTTTGACTACCGGAAAACACAAGTTCCTAAAATTGAGCAGAGGTCAACTATACAGAAAGCTTAATTTTAAACATGCAATCTCAATACCCATGGCACTATCTGGCCAAGGCTTCCGTGGAGAAGGCTCCAGCTCTTTGACTCATGCAGTTTAGAACATAGAAATGTGTGCCTGTCATTCACTTGTTCATAAAACATGAGCAAACATTGCTCCCTGGCTTGTTATTATTTTACTATTTTTCTCTATTTCACTGTGCACATGGTCATAGGTTTCTGTGAGATCTCTACTCAACCCATCATTTCCAATCAGTCATGCATCATATATCTTCCCTTAAAACAATCTTTCTATAATATAGTTCTGTTTTACAGATCAATTGATATGATGGGAGAGAGGAGAAAGGGTCCCAGTAAGTAAGATACACTGTGTCAGGTACACCACTCATTAAAACAGTTTAAAATCAGGGTTATTTCCTGAGCTATCTAAACTTTTGGTAGGTAGGAAAGCAGTATCACTTTTTTCTATGAATAAATAAGAACTATCAGCTCTGCAATTGAATTGTAACTACCGACCATGTAAGTATGTGTGTGTGTGGGGGGGGGGGAACTCAAGTACTGTGTAATCACAGAGTAACAGTTTCTTTATTTCTGTCTTCGAAGCTAAGGCCTTGTCATAAGATATAAGAGATGCGTGTTACATGGTATTTGTTTTATTTTGCTGTTTTGTAAATACTCAGTAGCTCCAGTAGCAGGTCCTCAGTGCATACACTTAATTTACACTGTACAACTGTTGTAGTCCCTGCTTTGCATGAGAGGAGACATACCCTGACTATATGCTGAGGTGGTGCCCGATCTTCACTGCAAACATCATATAGACTTGTTCATTAGTATCTGGCCACATGATGTTTGAAACATGATGGTTCCACTTTCTGTCACTCTGTTTACCTCAAGGCAAGGTGAGTCTGTGATGTTGCCAGAAGAGTGAGTACCAATACTTTCCATCTTATCTCAGGCTACCAACGGTACCATGCCACTTTCTCTCTCACTTTGCTTGCTGCTACCACTACTGTTTGAAACACAGCAGGTTTGGAAAATGATGTATGGATGTTCTTGCAAAGAGATAAACTATCTGGGAAGGGATCTAAAGAGATGAAACAGCCTAAGGAAAATGGGAACGCCATTAAGAGCTTCTTATTAGTGGTCACTGTTTTAATAACATCTATGCTATCTCAGGCACAAATACAGCCCATGCCTAGGGATGGCAAGAGTGACTGCCAAATAAAAACACACTCTCTTTTTCTAAATACTCCATAGTGGACAATGGAGACAATTGAGGAAAATGACAATCATAAGCTGTGATCCAGAAGAAAGGCTGCTATGGAAAATAAAGGTGAGTCTGGTCATTGAAACTTTTAAACCTCAAATATCTTTTTTAAAGATATATACTTTGCCATTGCATGGAATTAATTTCAAATATTATATGATCTATATACAATCTGTGGGATTGAGTGGGAAAAAGCTACTAAAGCCTGGTCATGAACAATTTTAATTGATTCTCAGTTTGGTTATATTGGGGGGATTATTTGGGCTTTAATTTGGTAGGTATTTGGGATTTCAAAACATGAGCTAAAATAGTAAAGTATAAAATGTTAAGATGGGTCTTAAGATGTACTCTTAAGAATGAGAAGTAAAAAATAAACATAAAAGCAAAGCTGTTTAATAACAACTATTAATTAAACAAGACGAAAGACATGGTAGGAAAAGAGGCTAGGACACCTATAGTGGGAGACTGAGCTTAGCCCTTGTTATCTGTGTTGTCTTTGAATCTCACTATGCCCCAATTCACACAGTGCTACAATCCTGCAGCTCAAATCAAGTTATTTTTACTTTCAAGCAGAAGGAGAGCTCTGATGTCTAATTTATTTCAGGTTTCCAAAGACAGTGTTTTTCCTAAATACAAATCCAATATTTAAAAAATATTATCCTAACAGTCTTCGTGTTTTAGTAATATGGAGCTCATGTTTCCAATTAGCCGGAAAGCAGGTAGGCAGTAAAACATATTTGTGTAAAAAGGACAAATAGTAAACTTAACTTCACACCTCATAAAAAGCTTTGTAGTCGTCCCAGTGGTGGCTCTCAGCATCCTGTAAAATGCTTGTAGCACAAAGTCTGACGCAGTAATCTGTAAGCTGAAACTGTAGAGTGTTGATGAATTCCTGATACCGCTGGACAGGCACCAGGAATATGGGTCTGTTCAGAGGGAATGATCAAAGAGACAGAGATTTAAGGCCTGTGCAGTAGGAGGTAACAACCTCCAGCACTACAAATGGTTTTCATTATTAGATATCAATCATTCATTTCCTCCCAAAGCTGAAGGTTGTATCCACATTCACTTTTCAAAAGAAAAGTGGGTGGGGGGAGCTCGCCTTTGTTTTGCAAGCCCTTTGAAAACGTACATCTGCTGTTCTACAAATATGCACTTCAACTCAAGACAAACTGTATTGTCAATACATCATTCAAAACTAAAAGTCTTCTTTGTAAGCCTATTATTAGAGATCAGTGCATTATTTAGGAATTAGGTTATCATTATTGCCGAAGAGCAACACACACTTGTCAGAATCAACTTTTCTAAAGCTATCACACATCCCATAAACACACTTTTTATTTTTTAAAAGTTGTAATTTTGGAGATGTCAATTATCTCATAAACTGTTTTTAAATAGTCTACTGAAATAAAGTGATTTCTGGCATATTTTGTTTATAAATTCAAGTATGAATCACAGCATCTGACTACTTATGAGAATTTAAAAAATAACATAACGGTATCTTACATTGAGGCAAATTTATTTCGCTTTTATCTTCAGCTATTTATATCACACTTTCTTATTTCATAGCTGAGAGACTATGCAGGCTGCATAAAAAATACAGCAGAGGCTCTTGGGTTGCGCTGGACTTGCAAGTTCACATGTTCCTTTCAAGGCTCCATGATAGGTTCTACAAAATTCAAGTGTAACCAGAAAGAACACTTGATAGTACCCATGGCAACTTTTATCTCCATACAGAAAACATATTGTATTTTTAGACTACCAGTGCACGAGAATTAAGATTGGCAGATGCTTCTCCTTCAAATATTATGGATAGTTTATTACTAAATAAATGTCCTGCAATATGTTTACACTAGGCACCAAGAGGGATTAAAATGCATTTATTCACTCTGGCAGTTCTGAACAGCCTGTTGGATTAGAAGCAGAAGCAAGAACTGAATATTTCACAAATGTTTATATGTGGGACAGAAGCAAACTTAATTTCCCTTTTCTATGTGGTCAGTTTAATGTGACTTATGGAAGGGATGGGGTAAATTCTTGTCATAACAACATGCAGAGCTTGGCTGCCCTCTTTTGTGCATGTCTTTAGTTGGGGTTGCCTTTGTTATTATCTACACATCAACTTTAATGTAACCCATGTTTGACCTTTTAAGCATTTCCTAATCAAGAAAGATAAAAATAATCCACCATATTATTATTTTCTAAATGATTTACATCAACATTTTAATTTTCTAACATCTGAAGAGTGCATGTTTCCTTAAGCATGAACATAAACTTAATTTAAAAGATACTCACTTCTTAGTTGTCTCTCTCATCAGATTATCATACTGCATGAAATGCTGGGATAAATAGGCTGCCGTGGAGAGGAGGGTGTGCAGGTTCTTCAGGGGTGCTCTGGAAGGCACCTCCCTGCCTCTTTCCTGTAGTCTTTCCAGGACAGCTGTTGCCACTTTACAGCAGCCCTCCACGAAGTTCCCTCTAATTTCCTGGAGAGAATCATCTCTGCATGCCAGAGCCAGTGGAAGCATTGTGTCCAGCTTTTCCATGATGTCAGAACAAAACTAGGGAGAAATAAATGTGGCGCTGAGTTATTTGTATTCTGACAGCACCGTGTAATTTATGTACAGAGGAGCCAAATTCCTAAATAATGAATTTGGCATCAAACATAAATATAATGACACAGCTTTATAACAATCAATTTCTCAGTTGTAGAAAGTTAAATGTTTCATGTCAAATAAGGAAATACCAAAATCATGTCTCTCTCTATATAATATAACCTTCAAACCTTATGCTCACCAGACAGACATGAAAAAGTCATGAGCCAGCTTTACATGACATTCCCTTTATGTGTAGTCAACATGACTCAAGATAATATGTATCCTTGATATTAATTTCACATTACTTTTGAACTTGCCCTAATTTGCATCTACTAAATTTCTATATACAAACATACTTTACTAAATCATACAAAGAATATTAGTTTGGCTTAAATAATACACAAGCAACAGAAACAATTTCATGTAGACTCATCGCTTGGGTAATTAGCCAGGATGTTTCAGAAGAGTTGTGTCTCTTTTCATTAGTTACTATCTACTGCTTTCTTTAATGGTAGATGGGCTGAAGGCACAGCCTGCTTCTACATCTGATTAGGCAAGAGAGTTCCCCAGGAAGGGTCTGGAGGTTCAGGTGGCAAAAGGAGAATGAAGTAGGGACTCTTAAGAACACCCATCACTGGCTGCTCTGTCTATAGTGGGGTGGGTGTGGAGTATCATCACACAGTGGGGTGGGTGCGGAGTATCATCACACAGAGGGGTGGATGTGGAGTATTGCTTAATGTCATTCCAGCTTTGTCAATACTGCCCAACTTATTGAGACCTTCTTTCGGGTTGCCTTAGAATAAAGGGGCAAATGTTAGCAAAAACAAACACGTCCATTTTGGTAGTTCTGGAGTATAGATACCAGAGAAGAAAACTAATATGTCCGGGTACCAGGTCCTTTCCAAGGAACACCACCAGTTGATCTGTAGGCTACTTTTACAATCCTTACATTGGCAAAAAGAAAGAATAAATAAAAGTAATGCCACACCTGCCAGCAGCAGTTTGAAGCAATCTCCTCTGATACTTGCCTTGGCAACTTTCTTTGGTTGTTCTTCCTCAGGAAATATGTGACCTTCTCGCCGAACTTCTGGGACATTTACAAGGTTCATAGTGTAGCTCACAGCTGAGGTTCTTTCTATTTCCTCCTGTTGGAGAACTTTCGTGGAAAAACCTTCAATGGCTGTTGATATGCAGTGTCCCATGGCAAGAGAGCTCTCTTTAAATACATTTCTCCAGTCAAACTCTAGTAATGCAGCCTGAAAGATATATGTATATAAGATCATATTCATATTAATTTTAACTTTCAGAACAAATAGCTTGATATAAAATGATTACTTTCATTTAACATGTTTAACACAAGATCCTTTTAATATAGTCTAAAAGCCATTCTTAAAACCTGAAGAATATCACCCTGTGTGTGAGGCAATCCACACAAATATGTGCATTCTTTCCACACACAACATGCTGACATCACTTTAATTCCTCAGTACATTTAATCAAAACCCCTATTCAAAATCTAATAATTTAAGAACTGTTCAATAAAACCATCTTTAACAAGAGCTGAAAGCTACAGTTACAACCTATCACATAAAACCTTTAAATCCAATACGTTTAATAAAGTCTAAATTAGATTTTTATAGTCTTTTTAAAGTTTACTGTTAACTAGAATTGCAACATAAGTTAGCATTTGATATTCAATCTTTGATTTCTCTTTTAATCTCAGAATTCCAGACAAGCTAAAAAGAGAAACAGCAATAAAATGAATTTCTCAGAGAAAACACACACTGCACCTTTCTGGTTTTAACTTGTTTAGAATTTCATTTAGTCTCTCCACCACAAAGCAGTAGGCTCTTTGTTTTGTTATTAAAAATGAGGAAGTAAAGTGGTCTGCATTGCTTTGTACGTGGGAGGAGATCACCAGAGTCACAGTCATTCTTTGTCTGTAGTGGCTTCACAGTAGACTTTTATTTTATATTCTATGCTCATAAGCAGCTCCTCTGGATAGCTTGTCTTCTTTTTGTTTTATTTTACATTTTAAGTTTTTTTATCCTATATATTGTGATCATATTCTTTACTTCCTCTATCCTCCCAGATCGCCCACTTCACTACCCATTCAACTCCGTGTGGTTTCTCTTTTAAAACAAAACGAAAATTGAACGTTATAATCTTGATGCCCCAATTTGTTTCCATTACTGTGATAAAACACCATGACCAAATACAGCTTAGGGAGGAAAGGGTTTATTTGGCTCACACACAATAATTACAGTTGATCACTGAGGGAAGAATGTACAAGAACCTGCAGACATGAGGGAGTGTTGCTTAGGGAGGAAAGGGTTTATTTGGCTCACACACAATAATCACAGTTGATCACTGAGGGAAGAATGTACAAGAACCTACAAGCATGAGGGAGTGTTGCTCACTGACTTGCTCTCTGTGGCTGACTCAGCTTATTTTCTTATATAACCTGTGACAAGGGGTGGCACTGCCCACAATGGCATGCCTTTTCCTACACCACTCATCAAGAGAGAAAATGCCTCTCAGATTCATCTACAGGTTAATCTGATGTAAGCAAACCTTCAGTTAACGTCCCTCTTCCTAGAATACCTTAGCTCGTGTAAAATTAACAAAAACTAATTGGCACACTTTGTTCAATTTTTAACTTTAGTCTTGCTCTAATATGGAAAAATATCTGTGAATGTAGACGTCCCCAAGTTCCTTAATGTTGTCAAAAGTACTAAAACAACGAATAGTAACACACTAAAGCCATGCTTAGAAATCAAGCAGTTTTAGCATATCTTGTCTGTAGTAACACACTACCTGCTCCAAATACCGAAGACTATGGAATGAGGGCTAGAGAAAAGACTGTGCAGCTGGGTGTCTGCTGCTCTTGCAGAGGACTAGAGTTTACTCACAACACCCATATCAGGTGGCTCACAAGATCCTTCAACTCCAATTCCAGTGATCCAGTGCCTTCCTTTCTGGCCTTCTCCAGTACCTGCAAACATGTGCACGTAGCATTCCCCTACCCACATAAACACACAGTAAGTCTAATAAAAATTTTTTAAAAAGTAGACCCTAGACCCTAAATCCCTGATCTATTTTTTGCTTTTCTTGATATCAGAGTTTTAAGCTAGAAAACTGAGTTGAACTGGATGGTTTCCATGTCCCTTTCGGTCTAAGACTGTGGCAATCAGGACTTTGAGATGGCTCAGTGGGGTAAGACAGGAGCAAATGAACTTGCTATGCAAACCTGATGCCTTTTTTTTTTGAGGACTGATCCCACGGTAGAAGGAAAGAGTAGATTATTGAACACTGTGCTTTGATTTTCAGTGCTGTAACCTGGCACATAGGTATTTTCACTTGTACACACACACACACATACACACTAATGAATCAGGATAAACCTATGAATTATCAAGATTAGAATAATTAGGCTAATATGTTATACATTTATCTAACATCATATTTACACATTTTATACAACTATAGAAAATAATAAAGATGGTTTCTATACAGTTCATGAGTTTACAAATCTATTGTCAAAATAATAGCTCCTGCTTTGATACTTAAAGTGTAACTGAACTTTTCTATCTAAAGTTTATTTGATCCTATAGCAACATAGAGCTTAAACCCATCTCTCAATTATATTTGAGTACAATTAACCAATAACTTAATCTCCTTACTGATAAGTGAAGATCAGAGGATAAAGCTCAGGTATCTGTTCTTTCCTTCCACCTGGAATGCTGGTATCAAACATAGGTCGCTAGAGGTGGAAAAATTACAGCCTGTGGTATAACAGCAACTTCCATGGGACACTGTAGTGGGAGCTGCGGGCTGTGTTCCTGCCGCCCCAGCTCCTGGTCGCCTGGCTAGCTTATGCCACGAAATAACAACACACAAACTGTAACACTGCTTGGCCCACTAGCTCTAGCCTCTTACGGGCTAATTCTCATATTTTTCCTAACCCATTTTTAGTAATCTGTGTAGCACCAGTCTTACCAGGAAAGATTCAGCATGTCTGACCTGTCAGCTTGCTTCATGGCGTCTGCTCTGGAGAGGAGCGGCATCACGTCTGGCTCAGAGAGGAGAGCTATGGAGTCTGAGCTCACTTCCTCTTCCTCCCAGCATTCTGTTCTGTTTACTCCACCCACCTATGTTCTAACCTATGAGGGCCAAGCAGTTTCTTTATTTTTTAACCAATGACCTTTCTCCATCAGGACACAATAATGATACATACGCTAAAGGAAACTACCTCTATAAAAATGAAAAACTATAAAGCCCTGATCTTTTTTTTTTTTGCTTATTTCTCTATTGCAGCACAAATATTCATAAAAGCCTTCCATTTATGCAAGGGACATATTTGGTAAATGTTACTGATTGCTATAGCTGCAGTCACTTCCCTATCCCTGTCTAAGCTTTGCTCTCTGTCTGCACAGGGAAGATCTTTTCCTGTTATAACTGATATGTGACCATATATGCTGGCCATATGAATTCTGCTCCAAAAAGAAGAAACAAAAATATAAATCTACCCTTACAAAAAAAAAACTGCAAACCTCTATGTCCTAAAACTGTCTTATAAAAGTCTATGTTTTCATGAAAGATTGCTTGTTTCTTTTTTTCCCATCTGATATTTGGTATCACACACATTCCAGTTAAAATAAAGAACATTTGTTAGTTAATCCAAGAAAACAAGACAAAACTGAGTGACTTTCTTTTCAGTGCAACAGTCAGGAATTGCTGAATCCTATTTTCTATTATGTAATGCTAGATTCATGCCGAGTATGATTTTCTTCTTGTTGTTGAAGCACTATGTATCCTTCTGTGTGCTCCTAACCATACCCTTTGCTTTCGAGGCTGAGAACTGTTATAAACTATACAGACATTGGTCTTTTAAAATATTTACACAGTGTATTACTCAGCATTAATTGAGAAAGCAGAAGCCATGTATGAAATTTCAAGAGGAAAGTTTAATACAGGGAACTGATTACTCGTGTGACTTGAATGATTGCAGCGTCCCTCGGCAGGGCAGCAGCAGTTTTCAAAGGATCATATTTGCTCACTCCCTCCTAGGAGTTGTTTTCTGGTGAAACTAGTGAAATGTTAGAAGGTAGGACATAGTAAGCTACATAGGACATAGTAGCTCACTAAGGAAATACCCTTGGATTGTAATGGTTTGAGATGCTTCCTGTCCCACTGTCTGCTTCCTGTTTGGCACAATGATGTGACCAGGCACGTCAGGCTCCTGCCGACAGGGACCAAGCTGTTTCTACTGTCATACTTCTATACCAGTTATGGGATGAAATCTGAAATCATAAAACAAATACATTCTTCTTCCCTTAAGTACCTTCTGTTGGGTGTTTTGTCACAGTGATGCAAAAGTAACTTACAGTAACCTAGGTGACAGAAAACTGGTGAAGCCAAGCACAAACTATGAAGCACAACACAGCAGCAAATCAAAATCACACCAAGACTGAAAAAACAAACAAGTCACTGTGCTTTGAGAAAGAGGCCAAGTCAAGGCATAGCTGCCATGAGGAACTGTGGTCACATACAGAATGTGGTGTAGCGAGGAGCCACAGCAAGGCCACAGGCTCACAGAGTTAGGGGATAGGTAATCCCAGTTTTTCTCTGCAACTTCTGCCCTCTAATATTTCATCAATATCTTTAATTATACAGACATTCCCACAATCTAGAAGGCAGGGGAGCCTGGCAACATGATTCTCTACAATACAGAACAGAGCAGAGGCATGGCAATGCACCCTGAACAGGTAAACAAAGACATTTGTTCAGACCTTCAACCCTTTCCTTAGAAAAATCAGCATTTATGGCTCTGTAATGGTTACCTACAGTTCACATTCTCAAAATACAGACCCTGAGCCAAGACGGGAACAAAAGTTTCTTGATTTCTGTTTTTATATCATTCTCTTGAACCTGACTGTGCAAGAGAACCATGAGACAACTTGATTTTTGTTAAAAACATTTTCCAATTGTTAGCTCGCGTTACTTGTACCAATTTATCAGTCTTCTTATGACATCTTTACATACTTATCCAAAGTACTTTGATCATATTCATTTTTATTCTCTTTTCATATTTTCTTTCACCCCTCATCTCTAGCTAATCTTCCTTTACTCAAGTTCGACACCACTCTGCTTACAAGTCTTGACTTGTCTAATCTAGAATCCACATTTTGAGAGAAAACATCTGTTTTTCTGAGTCTTGCTTATTCACTTAATGTGATAATCTCTAGTTCCATACATACTGAATAAACAAACAAAGAACTGGTCAAACTGTCATGTTCCTTCAGCCTATTTTCTTTGTTTCCTTACATTTTCAACAGCCTTGCATCTATAATGCATCATGAAACTTTGTTCTTTATAAATGAATAAATCTATTGTGTAAATAAATCTATATTTTTTTCATTCATCCATGGTACTGACAAGTAACTAGGGTGAGTCTATCACTTGACTATTACAAATGGAGACATAGGAAAATAAATAAGTAGCTATCTTGTGTGGTGATCTAAGGAGTGGCCCAGGAAAGTTATCCTTTTGCTTTTTGGAGAGAACACCACACTGATCTCCCTTGGGGCTGCCCGAGTTTCCATTGCCACGAACAGTACACACAGATTACTTCCCACTCTCATCAGCATCTGCTCTTCTGTTACTTGATGATAACTCTTCTGAATTTTTGCCTAAAACTTCTGAGGGAAATTTCAATCAAGATTATTTGGAAACAAAGGGAAAACTCAAATATTTTGATACACAACAGACTTACAGAAATGCAACCATGTTATATGTGAATAAAGTCTCACCTCTTTAACTGGTAATAATGGCTCTGGAGGAACACTGACTTCATTTGCTATATGTTTCTCTCCCATGGCTTCCTTATCAGATTTTTTCACTATTCCTAAGCAAAGAGAAGGAAATAAATACAAAAACATTCATTTAAAAAGAACAAACTTGGGTTGGAGCTCTTCTAGAAGATCCAGGACTGTTCCCGGTACTTCAGGAAGTTCAGAACTAAGTGTTACTCCAGTTCCAGGGACTCTGATGCCCTCTTCTGTCCTTTGCAGGGACTGCATGCATTGATGGACATTCATATTCTGGCACGCACACATACATATTAGTGAATTAATCTTTTTTTCAAAAAAAAACCAACTAGTTTAGATGTGATTAATGTACTAATTACACAGAAAATCACATACACAGTAATTACACATAACCGTGTGTGTGTGTGTATGTGTGTGTGTGTGCGTATTAATAGGGAATATAATCAGTAAGATACAAACTGGTGGCAGTATTGCAATTATGCAGGCATATACAAGGTAGAGACCCCTTTTAAATATACAACTTGATGAAATCTAAACAGCTTATAATTATATTCCTATCTGGCATACATGCATGTATAACCTGCAGAATAAAGATCCTTACTCTACATTCATGTTGGCAATACAGGATGACATACGAGTAAAAATTAATATTAACTTCCTTGTTAATTTCAAAAGTTCGATTTTGTCTGGTGTGGTGGTATAGGCTGAAAACACTTTGTGAGTGTGAAATCAGCCTGGGCTTCCCAGAAGTTAGAGTTTAAGCACCACACTTAAAGCTGATGGGGTTACATAAAATACTAGCACTTTCTTGAAAGATGGGCCGGAGAAACAGCTCCATTTATAAAGTGGATTGGGTACTTCACATTGATCCCCAGCACCCATATACAACCAAAAGCCTGGAGCCCATGACCATAATCTCAGCACCGGGAGGCAGGCACAGAGTATCCTACAGGATTTCTGGCCAATTAGTGTAGTTCAATTGTAATGTTCCAGATTTAATGACTGTCTGAAAGAAATAATACGGTGACCGGGAAAGATGGCTGAGCAAGTAAAGACAACTGCCTGATGATCTGAGTTTGATTCCCATGACCTAAGTTGTCCGAAAAGTTGTCTCTGATCTCCATATGTGTGCTGTGCCATGTAAATATCCATACACATACAGACACACACAAATAAACACAAATGTAAAATTTAAATAAGTTGGAGAGAAATTAAGAAAGACACCCAATGTTGGCTTGAAACCTCTATTCATACACAAAAACATGCACATGTACCTGCACACATGTACACACACATACCACCATCATCAGCATCATCAACATCATCATCAAGAACAGAATGCATAGAAACATAATGGTATATCAGGAGAACAAGTATGCTTTCAGTAATTATTAACAATGGTTAATTTGAAAAACAAAAATACTGGGACAGAAATAATCACTAACTCTTAAAATGGAATTATTTTTGCTATTGTTAAGTTTTATAATGAAGGAACTCTTTCCATGGTGCAAAATTTAGTAACTAAATATAAGAAAAAAAACTTTCCACTTTTCCATCAAGATTGCATTAACCAGAGTTTGATTAAATGAATCATGTATTGTCTACCTTTTCTGTTGCTTGACAAATTAGTATAGGATGATAAATTACATAGTATAATCCCATTTTTATTTTCTTTTACTAGACTTCAAGAAATTTTAAGAAATAGTTTCTCTATTGTTAGCAATTTTCTCAGTAGTATTTTAACCAATAAATTCATTTAGTAGATGGGTGCTGTTTTCCTCCTGAGTGATACTTTGAATTTAATTGTGAATACATTCTAAGGAATAAAGTTCTCAGAAAGAAGTATGTTTTATTCTAATGATAAAGTTACTTACAACATCTGTTCACTCTGAGTATACTAAAGGAATGCCTACTTAGATAATAACACCTCCGCTCCTGTTTGGGTAAGTGTTCCCCAAATGACCTGCAGGTTAAAGTCTTCTTTGTCCCTAGCTTCTGAAGCCATTAAGAAGTGGTCAATCAGTTAACAGATGGGTTGTAGCACCCTTGAAGGGCACATTGGATCTCTGCAAGAGCAGCAAATACTGAACCGTCTCTCCAGTCTCTAGCCCTCCTATGCTTATAATCTTATGGTGATGTTGTATGTCTGTGCGACTGATACACTGATACTGAATCATCATTTCATATACTTACAGTTTCCCTTAGTATTTACTCTTTGTGTTAAATAATTCTATGGACACTGTCACGTACATAGTTCATACCACCAATGTGTCCATATGGAATAGCTTCACTATTCTAAACTCCCCCTGCCAATACATAACCCCATTCCTTTCCCCCTTTTCCTGGCAATGTAAATATTTCAATGTTCTATAGTTTTTTTCTGTAACAATATATAGTTGGAATCTTACAGTATATAATTTTTTTTAAATTTAGCAATAAACAACCTTGGTTCCTCCATATCATTTCATGGCTTGATAATCTTATTTTTATTGATGAATAATATTCATTGTATTGATAGGCCACAAATTGTTTATCGATTCACCTACTGAAAAACATCTTACTTGTTTCCAAATTCTGGTAATTACGAATAAAGCTGCTGTAAACATTCATATACAGGTTTTTGTAAGGATTTAAGTTTTCAACTCATTTGGATAAACACCTGGAAGTGCAATGACTAGACCATATGGTAAGACTATGTTGAGTTTTGGAAGACAGTGCCAAACTGACGGGCAAAGATGCTCTACCGTTTTACATTCCTAATAGCAATGAACAGAGTTACTTTTCTGCTACACGCTTGTCAGAAAGTGGTATTTTTAGCATTTTTTAAAGATTTTTGCCATCTAATAGGTATACAGTAATATCTCATTTTAATTTGTATACCCATGGTGACATACTATTTTTTGCATATTTTCATATGCTTAGTCACCATCTGTCATGTTTAGTGAGCTGTCTACTCAGATATATTATGTATTTTAAAATCAGGTTGCCTGTTGAATTTTAAAGGTTCTTTGTATATTTGGATATGAATCCATTATCATACATGTATTTTGCAGTTCTTATTTTTACTTTGTGTCTTTTCATCTTCTTTGTGAACTTGACTATTTATTTAACCATTCCACTTAATAAACTTATCTTTCAGATACAGTAGTGCAATTGTAAGATACAGGCCAAGACAACTGTCCATAGTTCAAGAAAACTTGACATAATATCATGAAGTATGACATCATACAAATGAAGCAGAGAATGCTAAATGTTCATCAATGAATACACAACAATGGAAAACTCTTCATCTACGGCAAATATTAATATGATAAGTATAGAGGCTTAATCAAGTTGTACATTTATAGGAGCTTTATATCTTGCATATGCCTGCATCATTTTAATACAATCAACATCTTACTGCATATATTCCCTATATATTCATATATTTCTATGTTTATGTAAATGCACCTACTGTGTGCATAGCTTTTCTACACAGTTATTTTAACCTGCCTGAAACTACATATGCTAATCACATCTAGAATGATTGACACTTGTTTCGTAAAATTTATTTATTCTTTTGATGTGTATATGTATGTTTTAGATTATATGTATGTGCACCATACACATGCACAGCCTGCTGAAGCCAGAAGAGGGCATTGGATTCCCTGGAACTGGAGTTACAAGCAGCTGTGAGCTGCTCAAAGTAGGTGCTGGAAACTGAATCTAGGTCTTCTGGAAGAGTAGTAAGTGTTCTTAATGTCATCTCTTAGTCTTAGTCATCTTTTTTGTCCCAGTTGGTTATTTAGGATTAATTATTATGAATTTGTTTCCTTCTCTTTGCTCAGGAAATGTTCCTGCATTTTCCTAATTATTCACTTTTAATAGGATGACAATCATTTATTATTTTAATATAGGAACATGTGTAGATGTACTTGTTTCCAGAAAGTAGATAAGTAGAAAAAAGTTGCAGTTTCATCTTGACTGTATATCCCTTAGGTTTGTTCCAAAGCTTAATAGTATTCATATGTTCAAAACCAATTTATCTGAATACTCTACAGGAACTCATGAAAGTAGCTAGTTTTAAGAGATACTTACCCTTGAAGCATCATCTTTGCAGATCTCTTTCTGGAAGTAACTGTGTGACATTGCAGAGCTAGAGTTTAAGTCTTAGGGAAGAAGTTGATTACCTTCTAGTTAACATTTCACTCCTGAATATGTTATATTTATTCAATAAACAAAATGCCCAGATGGTAGAAACCATCTGCTTATCTCCAGGATGAGTTAGACAAAGACAATATTCCTAAGCCATTTCTTGCTGGTTCATAACTCTAGAATGAATGACTTTCAATTAATTATATTAATCTTTAAAATATAATACTCCCAAAATTAAAAGACTTTTAAAAAACTTATCTTTAAGTGTAAAAGTAAATGGAGTCATTTTTAGATAGGATTAATGACAATCAATACACGTTAATAAAATATTTCATGAATACAACATTGCAGCATTTTTATATTTGTTTGCCATTCAACTGGCCAATTTCAAAACCTAACAAAATAAAATTCTATGAGTTCATTGAACAACTAGGGAATTACTGTATATATTTAAAATAGATTGAAAATTCTGTGCACACTTTATTATCTACTTTTGGCTCGACTTTCAAACATAATTATTCGCATGAAACCAACAGTGGATTCTCTAAGTATATGCCTAGATTAAGAACCTCAGAAGAGCACACAGGGTCACAAGAGTGTCAGCTGCTCAACAGCTTCCCCTACAGAGTTCTCTGTGGTTCATTTTACACTTCTGGCTATTTTGCACACTGCCACTTTGCTCTCTTTCACAGGAACTGGAGGTTGGCAGTACTTCCCTGTGACATCCACTTTCACACCCAAATTGGTCTTCATAGGTTCCCATTGTGTGCACTTCAAAGCAACTTGCCTTGTTGGCAGCTCTGAGTGGGAAGTGCAAGTCTTTCTTTTTTTCACTGCTCTTTTCTGGCTCACAAGCAACCTCCCACCAAAAGCTGAATCTGTAGAAGAGACTACATCCAAGAGATAATACCATAACAAAGTATGAAGAGAAGCCCAGGTGGCCACCTTGCAAATTTCCAATGTGGAAGCCTTCGACCTCTCTGCCCAAGAAACAGCTAAAGTCCTAGAGTAATGAGCTTTAGAAGCCCTAGGAGCCTCTTTACCTTAACTACATACGCCTCCCTAATACAATCCCCTAACCATCTAGCTAAGGAACTCTTAGAAGCCATTTGACCCCTCTTAAGACCCCCTAAGAGTACAAACAATCTTTCAGAAGATCTGAAATCTTTGATTCTTCTGAGACAAACCCTAAGTGTTCTTCTTACATCCAATTGAAGCGGCCATTGCGCTTTGTCGTTGCTGGTGCTAAAGAGAAACGAGGGCCAAGAAGCCTCCTGGTTTAGATAAATCTCAGATGCCACCTTTGGAAAAATTGAGGAACTGCCCGAGAACTACTTTATTCTGAAGGAGCATCATAAATGACCCCCCCAAATCAAATCTAAAGCAAGCACGTAAAAATACCATCACACAGAAGAGACACAGGATGGCATCAGTACAGTCAATCACTTTCTCAACAACGAAATCAGAAAACCATCAAATCTGACCAAACAAAACAAATAGTAGAACTACTAAATTTTCTTTCTCATAAAAGATTTATCCTGTCTCTATCAATTCTCTTGTTCACATTCTGATTCCTAAGAGTAAACATTACAATAGAAAGTTAAATGTGTGATTAATTATCTTTATACATCCTGTATGCAATGTTAAGCATTTGGATATTTTTAAAACATTCCGAAAATGTGGGGAAAAAAACCTTCATTTTTTTTATATTGTTTGGATTATATAGTCATATGAGGCTACTTTTATCAGGTTAACAAAATATGCTCCAATGAAAATCAGGACCCAGGAAGCCACCTGGATTGCTCTCTTTCCCTCCATTCTCTTCCAGAAAGAGTTTCTAGCAAAACCATACAAATAGGTACCCTTTGCTTTCTATAGTAATTCATCGTAGGTATCTTTTCCCTTCTAATTCAAACACCAAAGTTTTTGAAAAGAACTGATTAACACTGACACACTCAAAGAAACATAAGATTCCGCCCCCCCCCCAACAATTTCCTTTCAGATCATTTTTTACAGTCACTTATATGAAGTTGTATAGGATCGAAGCAATCTTGGTTTTCTTACACAAAACAAAAACAAGACCAAACCCAAACCCATGAATTTCAACTTCAAAGAAAGCATATATCACAAGGTCCTGTGGAATGGCTCCAAGTGGGGGTGTTTGCTGCCAAGCATGACAACCTAGGTTGAATTCCTGGAACCCACATGGTGGGAAGAGAGAACCAATCCTGCAAGTTATTCTCCTTCCACACACACAATCAAGCACACACACACACACACACACACACAAATGTGCAGAAACTTTTTGGCTTATTTTTAACAACAATTCTGGATCATCAATATGACGTGAAAAATTAAAGAATAGCCAAAAAGAGATGTTTTACTACTAAGACATTACTCAAAAATTACTTTTAAATATTGAATTTGATAACCCACAAATATGGGTTAAGAGCAACTGTAAATTATGATGTGATTACAGCGATTTTTTTACTTCACATAACAATTGCAATGCCTGCTCTTGAGTGTGCAGAGTCTGCGAGCCTCACTAAGGCTCAATCCTAATCTAATGCAGTGCAATACACCTTTCTTTTTCCCCTAAAATCAACAGCTAAAATCTTTTCTTCAGATCTTGCCTATTTCAGTTTTATGTCCTTACAACATTCCTCTAATAATATTAGTAATGTTGCACTTAAGAACAAAGCTCTCTCCTAACTGATACATACTATCAAAGCTCTCTCCTAACTGATACATACTATCAAAGCTCTCTCCTAACTGATACATACTATCAAAGGCTGTACTGGCATGAAAACAAGATGATGGACAGAGACCTTGATGACATGGAATTCAGTCTTTTTTTTTTTTCTTCTAAAGAGAACAGAACATAGAAAAGTGAGAACACATTATCTTGGCTGGTCATGATGGATGAGCACCAGTAGCTAATATCAATTCTGTGTGGCCTCAACATAGCACCAAAAATTTGGAAGTCTTAGGGTTTAAAATTCTCTGAGCTCAGATCAACTCCATTTAGACAGGCAATTAAAGCTCTCGTTATCCCCTAATTTAGTCAACAGTTCCTGTTTGGTTTTTGCTTAAAGCATTTTCTGTCTTACATTCTTGCTAGCATCAGAAATCTGTACTCCACCCTTATTTTGCCTAATGAGCGGAAATTCGGTACAGTGATGGCTACAGGTTGGCTATAATTGGAGTATACCCCACAAGAGCTCATATGTTAGAAGCTTAGTCTTCCCCATGGTAGTAAAAGAATGGAGGGCACTGAAGAGGAGAATGCAATAGGTGGGCACTGAAGAGGAGAATGCAATGGGTCAGGGCACTGAAGAGGAGAATGCAATGGGTCAGGGCACTGAAGAGGAGAATGCAATGGGTCAGGGCACTGAAGAGGAGAATGCAATGGGTGGGTACTGGCAGCCACACCCTTGGAAGGGTGCTCACCTGAGTCAGCATACATTTTGGACTTTCTCCAAAACTATGAGGTAAATAAGCCCCATTCCTTTCTAAATTATCCAGGCTCAGAAACTTTGTTACAGTAATAGAAAATGAACAAATACAATGATCTGTATTACTTACTTTAGAACAGTGTTACCTAAAGTTAACCTGAAAGATAGAAAATTGCTTAACTGTGCTAAACATAAAAGAAGCTTCAACCCCAGCCACTATCTTTTCTAATACACAAGTCAAAGTAAATAAAAAAGGACAGAACTATGTATACAAAGAGAAGCTAAGGATTTATTGTTCTTAGATATGGGTTTTGCATGTTAAAAAATTTAGTTAATTCCTGCTTCCCTCAAATTGTTTTAAAGATGTAGCCACTTTCTGAGCATGCCACACATGGTCGTATGTGAAAGAGAACTGTGGCCGCCATGGTGCAGAAAAGGTATACGTGAGACAACAAAGAGTTTGTCTTGGTCATATCCTCTGACTGCTACACATATTGTCAGAAACATTATTTCAACCTACACAGTAAAATATTTTTCAAAGAGATTTTGTTTCAATTAAATTAGAATAATACATTACAAAATTAGAGTAAGTATTTGTAATAACTCACAGTGTAGTAAATCACATCTGGTAATCATAAGTTTTAAATATCTTATGCATGACCTAGTATGCTATGTTATTTAATTTTCACAACTCCACTTTTGATATTGGAATCTGAAGTATTGGGGCCTACAAAGAGAGAACTTGATGTATTCCTAAAAGACTACCAGGAAGGTGAGAGAGCTCTGGCCTAAGGAGACTAGGAAAGCTGCAGGAGGAGGTCACCTGGCTTCTTGTGGCAAGAGCATAGGTGCTCCGCCACCCAGTCTGTGACTCTTTCAACAGGCCAGCCTGTGGTTCTTCGCAGGGAAAAAGATACAATATTAGCCAAGGGTAATTATCCAAAACAATCTTAGGAAGTTTTTGCCCATCAGAATTAAGGACGCTCAAAGTGAAAAAAAACAAAAAACAAACAAACAAAAAAAAAAACACTATGTGTCATGCTGAATATTAATGCAAACAACTTCATCATGTACTTCTTTCAAATAATGGTACAGATTAAAAGTGGCAGGGAGCATTCAGAGAAAAATTGTCTATGCATGATTAACTAAAGAGCACAGTACCTAGAGCATTCCTGGGCATCTCAAGCAATAAAAATGACTCTTCAAACAGTTCCTGAATGCTTTTTTCCAGCTTCAAAGCAGATTCTATCAGCTGTGATAGGAATCTGAGTTCATGTAAGGACGAAGAAGAGTGTCTTCGATCCTGTGGGCACGCAGAGCTGACTGTGAAGAAATAGACACTGTTACACATTTTATTGATTTCTTTGGAAAGTTCTAGAACAATCGATTTGATCAAAAATACCATAAAATTGACAAGAGCTTCAAATTTTAGGCATGCTTGTTTATCACGAAACACATTCTAGGGGAATCATTTCTTCCAAGAAGTTATAGATAAATATCATCTGTGAAGCAATTATGACAAATAACTAGCTTGCAAGTTGTTATAAAATAGAAAACTTATACAACTGTATTTTTGAGTCTATCAAAATTTGACTTTGATTATGAGGAAACATCAGACAAACTCAAATTAAGGGACATTCTTCAAAATAAATTAGCAGTACCTTTCAAAACTATTTGTGCCAGAAAACCAAGCTTCATAAATATTACAGTGTAGAAGCATACAAAAGACATAATAACTGAAGCCATTATTAGATTCACCGCTAAAAATATGTGCAATCCATTACTCTTTCACAAGCTTCTTATTTCTTGGTTTAAATATTGAACTGTATTTATGAAAAAGATACTTTTGATTTGAGATAATATGTTCTGCAGAATATAAGAACAAAGGTTTACCACATAGTCTTAATTAAAAGAATGGTTTTGAGGAAAGAATTAGAAAGAGAAGGGAGAGAGGTAGAAAGCTAAGTGAAGAACCACAAAATGTAAACGTGTAGTAAAATAATAATACACATGCATTTGAGGAATTTGGAGGGTAAGGAAATCAGTAATTTTCCCTGGTATTCTTATGTAGATTCCCCTCTGTATGCTGTGACTATGTTTTATTACCATTGGTTAATACAGAAGCTGCTTTGGCCTATGGATAGGCAGAATAGAGCTAGGCAGGAAAACTAACCTGAATGCAGTGAGAAAGAAAAAAAGAGTCAGGCAGATGCTATGTAGCTACCCAAGAAGCAAGATGTGAGGTAACAAATCATGAGACTCATAGTAAAATATAAAATAATAGAAATGGGTTAATTTAGGATGTAAATTAACATTAAGCTAGCTAGGAATATGCCTGAGCTGTTGACCAAAGAGCCTTGTAATTAATATAGTCTCTGTGTGATTATTTGGGCTTGGGTAGCTGGGAAACAAAAGCAGTCTCCATTTACAATATTCAGACAGCTTTATAAATCTGAAATTTAAAATATATAAGAAAAACATCTAAAGAACAGATATAACTTCTCAAACTGTATATTAGTTTTATATCAATAAAAAGAATCAAATCAATGTGGCAAATGGGTACAAACTATAGAATAACTACATAATCCATGAAGCTATGTTTAAAATTCCCTTACCTAAATAATTGGGGTATACATTTTATGCAGGAAAATACAATTTATACAAAGACTGATGTTTTTCCTCACAGTCATACTACTAGTCAAATCACACTTCCATTTAATTACCACAGAAGACAGGAAATGTTTAGGAATACAAAGAGTAATTTCCTTACTAGGTCCCTTTAATTTCAGTCTGTTGCTTCTATATTAGAAATGTATCACCAGATGGTATTTCTGACTATATGTTCAAGTATATAAAGAATTTTTCTTTTATTAATCCCATTTCCTGAAACATATTTAAAAAGATTAATTGTAATTAGAAAATTCACAATCTCACTCTAACAAGCATCTGGTGATGTCAGCAGAAAACACGAAGAAACTGATGAGTCCACATGGAGACAGATGCTCTTATCACGTAGACTTAGAAGGAAGGCTTCAGAAACACAGCTTTACAGGTAATCTATTTCCCTTCAGTTAAAAAGCTCAAAGACTGGCATCAAACTTAAATCCACAGAACATAGTCTTTAAGCAAGGGCTAACCAAAACTATCATTTTAGCTTTACAGGTAATCTGAGAAATCTATCCATAAATTACAACTATGGAATAATATCTACCTCTAAAAAGTAAAAATACCTAAAACTTCTTACAAAAATTCTATACTCATCCCCACATTAAACATCATCCTACATTTAAAATGTTCCTAAGTAGCTTATTTTCTACCCATGATTCTTCTAGAAAGATGCACAAAATCCATTTGAGGCCTAAAGGAAAACATGTGAGGATCATGTATGGATCTGAATGAAAGGAAGAGTCCAGGATCCTACTGAGCATGCACAGTGAGTGTGTGGAGGTGAACCACCAGGACTGCAAATAGTTATGTGGGACTAATCATAATCCCAATAATGATTTTTAAAATAATAATGAAAGATTTTTAAAATAATAATGAAAGAAGTATCATTTGCCAGGGTAGGTGATACAAGTCTATGAATCCTTGAATTCTAGAGATGTTGGCAAAAGGATTTTGAGTTCAAATTCAAGGTTAGTATGGACAACATATCAAGACCCTCTCTCAAAACAACAAACAAGCAGAATCTGTTGTGGTGAAAAATTACTCTGTAGCTATCACTACAGGTAGGTTATGACCTCAAAGGGCAACTAAAAATGTGAAATTGTGTAAAAACACAAATAACTTTCAATAAAATTCTACTTTATCCATGCTCAGTTTTTAAAATTAATTTTTAGATTAGTATACAAAGTAACAGATTTCATCATAGTGTCTCATTTGTTTCCCTCCTCCACTGTGGCCATTTGTTTAGGAGCAGTGGGGAAGAGGGATGGATAAAAACAGAGTGCATGCACACATGCGTGCACGCCCGTGCGCACGCACACACACACACATACACAACTATGAAAAGGTCGTGTTACGAACCAAAGAATCATCACAAGAAATCTATTTCTTCCCTTTTATGCTATTGTGGAAAAAATAGGGTACAGGTGGAGGTAATTTTAAAGGGACATCTCATGCAATTGCCATGAGCAAAAGAAACTTTGTTAGACAAATAAACAGTAGGAACTTATTTCTTATGAGTGTGTATGCATGTGTGCAGATGTATATGTGTATATTCATGTTTAAGAGTTTGCAGCTGTGGGTGTGTGTGCATTTTCATATGTGTGCAGATGTGCATGAATGTGAAGTACAGAGTAAAATCAGCCATAGGAATACTGTTTGCCTTCTTTGAGACCGTCATTTTGGTCTGCAGCTCACCAGTTAGGCCAGGCTAGCTGGCTAGCAAGTCCACAGGGTTCTTCCTGTTTCTGCCTCCCCAGAGTGGGATTTTAAAATGGGATGAGAAATATGAGAAGGGGAGGATGGGGGGAGCTCGGGGGATTGGGATGGTTGGGATATAGGAAGGATGGATACGGGAGCAGCGAAGTATATATCCTATCTAAGGGAGCCATCTTAGGGTTGGCAAGAGACTTGACTCTAGAGGGGTTTGCAGGTGTCCAGGAATATGTCCCCAGCTGGTACCTTGGGCAACTAAGGAGAGGGAACCTGAAATGACCCTATCCTATACTGATGAATATCTTGCATATCACCTTAGAACCTTCATCTGGCGATGGATCGAGGTAGAGACAGATTCTCAATTTGGAGCAACGGTCTGAGCTCTTAAGGTCCAAATGAGGAGCAGAAGGAGGGAGAACAAGAGCAAAAAATCAGGACCACGAGGGATGCACCCACCCACTGTGACAGTGGATCTGATTTATTAGGAGCCCACCAAGGCCAGCTGGTCTGGGACTGAATAAGCATGGGTTGATTCCGGACTCTCTGAGCATGGCCGTCAATGAAGACTGATAAGAAGCCAAGGACAATGGCACTAGGTTTCAATCCTAATACATGAACTGGCTTTGTGGGAGCTTCGCCTGTTTAGAAGCTCACCTTCCTGGACGTAGATAGAAGACCTTCGTCTTCCCGCAGGGCAGAGAATTTGGACTGCTCTTCAGTATCGAGAGGGAGGGGGAATGGTGTGGGGGGAGGAGAAGAGGAGTGGGGATAGGGGGAGGGGAGTGGGGGGAGGGGGCAATATTTGGGAGGAGGGGAGGGAAATGGGAAACGGGGAGCAGGTGGAAATTTTAATTAAAAAAGAATAAAAAAATAAAAAAAAATATTTCTAAATAAAAAAAAAAAAAAAAAAAAAAAAAAAAAATTAAACCTGTGCTGCCACAATTGGCATCCATTCTGTCTGATGAAACTGTAGTCCGCATGCTTGTGAGGCAACTGCACAGATAAAGCATATCTCTCTCTCTCTCTCTCTGTCTCTCTCTGTCTGTCTGTCTCTGACTCTTGATAGAAGCTATTCAGAGACATTCTCAGAAAAAAAATTCCGAGGCCAGAAACCATCAAGTGTCTTCATTTCTCCTTCAGGACCAGCACAATCACTTATACAGATTTGAAACGGAAAAGAAATTGTTAAAAAAAAAAAAAAAAAAAAAGATGAGAGATGAGGTGTTACATGAACAAGAGGTGTTAAGAGCATGGCTGGGAAATCCACAGACAACCGACCCAAAGTCAGTTAGGTCCTCTACATGTGGGAGACACTTGTGTAGCCTGAACAGTTTGTGGGACCCCTGGCAGCAGGACCAGGATCTATCCCTGGTGTTTAAGATGGCTTTTTGAGCCCATTCCAGATGGTGGGATGTCTTGTTTAGCCTTGATGCACTGGGGAGAGTCTTGGTCCTGTCACACCTGAATATGCCAGGCTTTGAATATGCCAGGCTTTGTTGATTCCCCATGGGAGGCCATACCCTTTCTGAGGAGTGGATAAGAGGTGATTTGGGGGGAGTTGTGGGAGAAGAGGGAGGAGGAAGAGGAGGAGGAACTGTGGTTAATATGTAAAATAAGTAGACATTTTTAAAAATGTATAGTTGAAAAAAAGAATGAAATCTCAATAATCCTAGATATAGCTGGATTTGGATTTGATTGAAAACAAAGGCATTTTTCAAAACAATAAATATTTAAGTTTGTAAATAAAGAAAAACTATGGTACTCTATAGGAATTATGGTATTCTATTTGACAAAGCCATCTAAAAATCAACATCTAAAAAGTAAATATGTTCAAAAGAACATAAAAGAAATGAAATAGAAACCTGGAGGGTATAGTCCTACAATTTACTCTAAAATATAATTTTGTATATTTAAGATTTTTAATTATTCTTTGCTAACTTCTTTCTAATAATAACTGATTATTTAAAACATAGATAAGATATTCCAAATTTTACCCAAAAATTAAATGTGTGTTTGTGTATAAATATATATTTTATGCAAATGTATCTATAGATGTATTAGTAATAAAGAATGTAGATTATAAACCACATGGTTTAAAACACTTTTGCTTACTGTCTAGTAGACATCATATTAATCCTATTGTCTTCTAGTGAAATGTAGGACACTGGAAGCTGATCTAGAGAAATATTAGGGCTCCTCACATTGATCTGCAACAAGCAGCCTTTGAAAAAACTATCAAACTCCAGCTAAATCAGATGAAACCATAGAAATACAGGCAGCGGCTGAAAGCACATATTATTTTCCAAAACCATTAGCAACAGAATTCTTGTTAATAATAGCATTAAGATACTGGAGGAAAATGAGAAGCTGCACAATCAGATAATCTGGGGCTGGTGGATCAGTATAATAGGATGAAAGGCACACATTTCAGTTTTCCCAAGAATGAACATTAGCCACCCTGTTATTGACTGTAAATGGACCGACCCATTTTCAGTGAGAAGAAATTCTCAGTCCAGCAGACAAATGATGTAAAAGAGGTTACACACAAATGCTACTGAGAGGCTTATTATTCCTGATGGTTCATGACAATCCAAATGGAATGGATTTGTTCCAGTAAAGAAAACTTTAAAACAGTATTATAATAATATGAAGCCAGCAGGGGCTGTACAAGGACAGGTAATGAACAGTACTTTCCCCAGTACTCAAGAGCAGGGGGAACTTGGAACCCACTAAGTAGATACCAGAGGTCCAAAGGACCACTGGGCCCCCTTCAAAGCTTGAGGAGAAGCAGAATGAAAACATCACTACCCAGAGTTTGAGAAGAACTTTCTCTGTCGTGTAAGTATGTGGAAATATTATCAAGGACCTGTAGGCAGTGCTGTCTACTCATGCAGACGAGAAAGCCCTTAGTCCCTGGCTTCCCTTCCATTTTATCACAAGACCCATTCTTATGTCCAGTAAGGCTCCTTGAAGTGCAGGAGGAAGCCCTGACAAGGCTAACATACGGAGTCTGAGTTCAAAGCCAGGAGCTATCTCCTGCTAACTGCGTGACATTAGAAGAGTTATTTACCCTCTTTGTGGCTCAGTAGCTCATGAGGTCTAACTGTATATGAAGGCAGGAAGTCTATAGACTTTAGATATTATTGTCATCTCCTCTGAAAAGCCTGCATTCACACCTGCAGACAGGTTCCAGTGCTCTAC
Organism: Chionomys nivalis; assembly: GCF_950005125.1. Taxonomy (NCBI): domain Eukaryota; kingdom Metazoa; phylum Chordata; class Mammalia; order Rodentia; family Cricetidae; genus Chionomys; species Chionomys nivalis. The sequence goes on from NC_080100.1 coordinate 66,770,785, forward strand.
ACGCCTGTCAACCTCATGCATGCTTTCATTTAAACACTTGTCATGTCACACTGTATTCTCACTTGAGAGATATTTCTTACAACCCTAATCTACTGATAGATAGAACCCTTTTTGTCTTCACAAGTATGTTCCTATTCTCTTTCACTCTCTACACAAATGAATGATTTAAAAATGACACTAGTGACTATCAAAGACAAAATGAATTATTTTTAACTCATCTAAGGATATTTGAAATGCCAAAAGGAATCATTATTTTACAGTAACTTACAATTAGATATAGGACATAGAAGAATGTGTGCACATGTTTATCTTTCTTCTTGTTGTTGCAGTTTGGTTGGTTGGTTGAGTCTTTGAAAAAAGTTCTCATCATATAGCCCTGGCTATTCTGAAACTCACTATGTAGGCCAGCCTGCCCTCAAACTCACAGAGATCTGCCTGCGTTTGGCTCTCCAGTCCTGGGATGAAGTTATGCTGGTTGGGTTGACAATATTTCCCCAAGAGCCATAGATTATCTATCAAACCAGTACTAGACATAGAAACCTAACTCCTAACTGCTTTTTAACTATTTCTCCTTACAAACACAGGCCCATGTAGCTTTCATGCTTCATCCAAGAAGCTCCTCACCGCAGAAGATGTAGACTATTGCAGAAACCACAACTGCTCGCAATGCTGCAAACTGAATGTGCAGTCCTCGGTCACCATGGAGACACCCACAATACAACTTCTGCACTCAAGGCTCAGGAAACATCACTGAAGAGTGGATGGGAGGATTGCAAGGGCCAGTATCCCCTAGAAATGACACAGATGAAATGCTTCATCCATGACACCTCAACAACATGGCTGCCTAGACAGCCCTGAAGAGTGACAACACGGATAGACATGCAGTGAGGGAGGGGGAACCCTCACAGGGCTTTACCCGAGACAAATAAACACAGCAAGGAACAGAGCTGAGAACAGGACAGTCAGTCTTCCCAAGAGATCCTTAATTTATTATCCAATTCCAAGTGCTTAACCTTGAAATCATAGACATATACACAACACTGACCAGACTCAGCAGGTTGTATTTATAGATTCATGTTTATATATGTATTATGTATGTGTATAAAATAATAAATAAAAGAAGAGGTCATGGGTTTAACAGAGAGTAAGTGAAGGAGGGACATGGAAGACGCTGAAGGAAGGAAGGAGAGGAAAAGGGTAAATTATGTAATTAAATTTTAATCTTTAAAGAAATTATATTAAAAAAATTCAAGTTAAAGAAATTTTGCTTTTCCATTATAACTATATCCCTTTAATAAAATATTAGTATCTTATTAATGTAAAATCATATTGACAAAATCTTTAATAGTCATATTCTATTCATAAAATTTCTATATACTAATTTTTAAATTAATTGCTATGTCCCAATCTTATATCAGTTTGTATTATATTTCATGTAGAAAAAAAAAACAGTTTTTTAAAGTAGGTTTCTCTCTGTAGCCTTGGCTGTCCTAAAACTTGCTCTGTTAATCAGACTGGCCTCAAACTCACAGAAATCAGCTTCCCTCTGTTCCAGAGTGCTGGGATTAAAGGTGTGCGCTGCCATGCCGGCTGCCATGTAGGAATTTCAATAGGAAAAATTGGAAAGAAATAATTATAAACAGTGCATTACATTTCACTGTGAATATTTAAGCATTGCCATTGAAATTACGGTTATTATTCTCAAGGAAAGTATCCATAACATTGAGTGATGGTGGCATCCCATCCCATCCCCAGATCTTCCTTGGCAGCTCTACTGTGCCAAAACTTTACAATACTCTTTTATTTGTGTATGATTGTGTGTGTTCATCATCCTTCTAGACTACAATATAAGTCTAAATAGTTGTGCATCTACATCCATAGAAACAGTGCTGGGCAGATAATTCTAAGAAATATCCAAATGAGCTATTGATCACTTGGTTTGGGTTTCTTGACTTGATTTGTCTGGGTTTTCAGAAATTGCCACTATGGAAATTTGGCAGTCACTACTAGGATGTACTTCTCTTTGCAAGACTAAATCCAGTCCAGCTTTTACCTCATACCTCCTTATTGCTGTCCTCAAGTCATAGAATGAAATATCACATTATCTTTATGTAGAGTACTCTCAACAGACTACTACAGCAGGCTCTAAATGGGGAATGTACCCAGACAGACACAGCAACTAACAGACTCAGCCTTTCCGGAACATAGATACACACAGGTGGGACAAAGTGGCAAATGATTTCACAGTGGCAAGTGACAACTAAAACGCTCTATTAGGAAAAGGTGAATTGTTAACGTGGATCATATCTTACTTTCTTTTATATTTATTCAATTTGTTGTTGGTGGTGGTGTGTGTATGTGTGCACAAGTGTTGTATGCTTGTATGTGCACTGTGTACATGCCTGAGTGCATGTGTAGACTGGACATCAAAGCTGTGTGTCTTTTCCTGTCCCACTCTACCTTGGTTTTTGTGAGACAAGGTCTATCACGAAAGTTTCTGCTCATTGACTCGCTAGGACACCTGACCAGTGATGGCTGGGTTTCCACCTACTTAGCCTTGGCGTTCCAGGCACTAACTACAGCATGTGACTTTTCTGTGGGGTCCTGGTCCTCATGACTTAGCAGCAGACCATTTTACCAGAGTCATTTTACCAGCTACTATCTTTGCCTTTAATATTTCTTTCTCGATGGTTTTGGGCCCAAGACAGATGTTACACTGACCGAAATGACAGTCATCACACAAACAAGTACATTTGTAAACTGAACCAAGAGGATCTCAGTGTTTGGGATAAGTCTTCCCAAGGTACCAAGAACTCAGCTTAAAAGAGAGGTTCCGTATCCCTAAGAGCAAATAACTTTTTGCTTCAGATACCAAGGAAACCTGACAAAGGGTACAGGCAGAGTCATCTGAGGCCGTTTTGGTGTGCCAGTGGGAAAAAGTGAAGAGAAGCTGCTTCTATTATTACCCCTTTCTGGTTCTCAGGCAACACGGGCATCATGAGCTGTTACCTAAACCTACTGCTTAATGATAACAAAATTCTCTCACACCCCACTCTGCCTACTCTGGCAGAGAATGCTGGTGTCACATGAGCCAAGATCAGACTTCTTGCTATCTGACCAGGCATGACACTCTCCCCTTTTCTATGTCCTATCTTTCTTGCTTGGTTTGTTTTGTCTGGCCAAGAGCAGGAACAAGAATATCTTACTTAAAGAGCTAATCAAAGAATGGCTGCATCAATGCAAGCAAAGTTCAGAACTCTATCCAGCACAATTCTTGAATATTGTCTTATCTGACTTTTGTTTTACAGAGCTTCAATTCCCAGATAACCCTTTCAAAGAGCATCTTAATAAAAAGACATTTCTAGCATAATGAAGTGGGTTTTAAATTTTAACTCTTGTATGCTAATGGAACACTGCTAATAAAATATCTTCCTAATATCCCTTTCTCAGTCTCAAGTTTTGCTAGAGTTCAGTTAATTATACCCCTTATCATACGTGCTATTTTCTCTTATCATGATTAAAATTTAACCTATAGAAAAAAAACCTTAAACTATGTTAACAATTCATTTTTTACTATAGCCTCAGGTTGTATCTAAGAGTTGATATTTCATTTTTAAAGGAATGTGCCATAGCACGGAAGTTACATTATCAGCTCTTAATATAACATGTTAAAATTAATTTTAAAAATTTAGTGTGGGAATAAAAATAATGCCAACATCAAGAAGATGGATTTAAGTTAAGAGACACCTGAATATGACCTGATATATTTTCTAACTGAATCATAAGCTTTCAAAAGATATTGAACATTTCCCTCTTTTATACTAAAAAATAAAGTATAAAATTCTATCCACAATTTCTTTTGGCTAGGTAGGAAATTACAATACCTATGGATGCATGTTAAAATCACTCTGAAAAGAGATAACAGCGATCTCTCGTAGGCACCTGGAAAGCTGTCTTGATGAGTAGGACACAGACCTGGATTAGGGAAGACTTGTCCCAGGTGTGATGGCTCTTTGTCTAGTAAGTTTTAGAGTTAACTGTACTCCTTTAGCTGTTTACCTCACCTAGAAAACTTACGCGGCCAAAAACGTAAAGTCCTAGTTCCTTCTAATTTCAAATATCACTCTAGAGCATGTCGGGGGCAGATGCCATCTTTAACATTGTCATCCTTGAAAGGCTGATGATGCACAGAAAGCATTTTCATGTGCGAGTTTCACCCAGCAATTTAACCGAGATTTCCTTTGTGATTGCAATGTATGCAAAAGGTCACCATGGCACATGCCTCCATGTATGACAGAGATGCACAGGAAGATCCCAAAGCAGGGTGGGATGACTGGCATGTGCCAAGCCTCAGACTATATGCACTACAGTCCCTGGGGTAACGTGGCCCATATTCCAATTGGAAATGGCCTGTGCAGTAACCATAATATTTTTCTTTAGAAATAGATGGGGTGAAAACACTCAAAAGAAGAGGAATATCCAAAAGAATTTGAAAACTATGGAATTCAAGTTTCAGTGGACCATGTGATACTGACTGTATTATTACTGAGTTACTGAACTACAATGGCAGTTTCAGTAGTTGAAATAGAAACCTACAGCCAGCAAAGCCTAAAGCATGTACTTTCAAAGGCCAGAGGAACTGTATGTTCATCTTTGCACCTGGAAAATAAGAATGCAAATTTTCACTCAATGTGTAAATGTATGGCTGAAAGGGAAGTGGGGGGGGGGACTAAATGGGAGACAGAAGAGGAATTCATAACTAAAATTATTGAATACGTCCTATACAATATATATGTCTTTTCTAATCTTCAAAACTTACTGTCAACAGACAGTACTGAAGAAAGCAAAGCGGGTCATCAAATGACAAAGTGACTAGAACCTCTGAGCAGACCCATCATGGTGAAAGCGTTCAAGTTTAAGAGCAAACCATGAGGGGCAGGGCTTGACTTCTGTAGACGTCCTGAGTCTGTAAGATCTATTTAGGGAAATATGGGCACTATTTAGTCATCAATCAGTACAAATGTACATATTATCAGTTATACAAAAGCCTTTCTTAAAGTACCAAGATCTAGGAGTACTAACAAATTCTAGGATAATTCCTATGTGTGAGTACTGTTACAGGCATCCACACGTGTTTACACTGGTTTCCCAGCTCTGCAAGGGAAGTACTCATCTTAGCATTTATGTCTGAGGCACAAATAGATCAGTTAATTTGTGTAAGTTTCTGCGACTCTCATGCAACAACCAGGACTGGAAGCAAGGCAGATGGGCCCCACACGCCACAGTACCACCAAAAGTGAACTCTGTATCCATGAGAACCAACTGGAGAGCTACCTAACATGTAGACGGCTATCCCTTCCCTTAGAGCTTTTGGTTCAATGAGTCTGAGAACCCATGTGTTTAACTTTCTCCAAGGTTCGCTGCTTCTGAGATGGAGACCACATTTCTGCTCCAAAGCCTGTAGCCATAGCACTTGGTTTTGGTTTTTGTTTGTTTATTCCTGCTTATTTCTCTTATCATAATAAACAAATCCTTTGGCCCTTGGGATATCCATAGTCTGTGCTGACAACCTTCTGAAGTGACAGTAGGAAGCAGGCAGAGCATGAGGAGGATGGTGCCGTGGGGAATGCACCCAGGGTGCAGAAGCTCTGGGAGCAGGGTGATTGCATGGTGTGTAAGAAATGGAATCTTTAGATTGATGGTAAGATTTTCATGTAAGTTTTTCTAGACTGTTCTCTTTCCCTGCATTCTGAATGATTTAAAGCTTTACACAAAATACTTAGTAATTAATCTAATATTGCTCTACAATCTTCTCTGTCTCCATGTTGCTTTGTGGGTTTCTGTGAGTCCATCCCCACCCCCACCTAGTGTTGAAATCATTTCAGATACAACATAGAATCAATACCAAACTGATTTCAAATCTCAGGGGAAAGTTTCTGGGATAAAGTAGTCCAAAGTAGTTTCCCAAATAAAATCGTAGTAGTTGATCACCACAGAGCAGTTGGAGGGGGGTGTCAGAATGGACTGAGCTCCAGAATGAGGCTTTTGAGAGAAATGCAGGTTTGAATGGTGATGAGAAAGCAGAAAACTTGGGAAGTAAGGCTGGGGCCTCGCGCTGAAGCCTGTCCTTTGCATACATCCCTCATGCTGCAATTCATTTCAGAACTGCATGCCTTCTTTATACTATAGGAAAGCACCAGACAGCAAACCATACTCCTTGTCTCTTCCTGTTCCCTGAGACCCCAGGACATACTCACCTTGCAACAAAAACAGTTTTATTTCATCTTGTTCACCCTGGACTGAAGTCAGAAAGGACCCCTACCTGTTGAATTATTTTCTTTCCAGAATTCTCCAATTGTGTATCTGCTTAAATCCTGGCAGCTTTTCATATATTCAAATTTTATTTCTTGATCTAGATGGGAGGCAAAGACTTTATTCTTTATTGAATCCCCATTCATCTTGGAAAACTATTTTTTAGATGGTAGGGACTCAATTAATAAGTTGACTAGTTGGCTACCCATGTAGACCATTAGACCTCCTGATACTGATTTATTTTAAGAAAATTGTTCAGTTAAAAAATATTCATTGAATTCCTGGCATGTGTTAGTCAGTGGATTGGTTGCTGAAGAAAATAAATAATACTTGCCCTTGAGGTGTTTAGAGTCCATATGGGGAGACAGACCCCTAATTAGATATTTTAATAGAATATGCTAAAACCCTTGAGAAAGGCATATGGAGATACTGGGGAACAGGGATTAGGGGCTAGGGTAGAAGAAATGACACATGAGGCATCATAAAGCATCACAGGAAATTAGGGAAGGAAAGAATGGAAGAAGACGAAGAAGACAGGAGCTGGTGCACATCACACCGTCCCGGGTCTCAGCCAGGGAAGGCTGGTATTCCAGTACTGTGTACCTGGGGCTCTATGGCAACAGTGACAATCAGCCATTGAAGAGCTTTAAACTGGGGAGAAGTGTTCAGGGCAGACGCCTTATAAGAAAACAAAGGTAAGCACAAGGAAACCAATTAGAGAGCAAACTTTTGTAACAGCTCAGATGAGAGTGATAAAAGCCTAACTGGCAGGGATGAAGAAAAGAGACTGTGGAAATACTTTTATGATGATGAAAATGAATAGTCTTGGTGATTTCTTTTGATCACAGGATGAGGGAAATGGAAGGAAAGAAAGACAAGGAGTCGTTGCTGACTTCTTACGAGGGGCATTAACTTAGACTGGGGACAGAGGACAAGGGTCAAGGGATAAGTTAATGGTTGCCCTGAGCTTGGAGCCTATGTATTGTGCAAAGAAACACATGAGCAGCACGTTGGTGCTGAGCTAGATGGAGCACAGCACAGCACAGCAATTCTGATGAATGTTTAGAATTGGAAGACAAATGACATCTATGGCATTTATTATTTCTAAAAGAGATTGATGTTTCCTTACTAGTATACATTTTGTAACTGAAAAAAAACTAAAACATCATATAACATTTCTAGAAACACACGTTCAATACTTTAAAAGTAAAATAAAGGACTCCCGAAGGTAGTTCAGTAGGTAGAGTGACTAGAATGTATGACTCCATGAGTTCAATCTCCAACACTGCATAAAACAAGCACTCCAGAGGTGGAGCAGGAGGATCACAAGTTCAAGGTCATCCTCAGCTACAAGGTTGAGGTTGAGGCTAGGCTGAGCTACATGAGACCCATTCTTAAAACAAAGCAAAAATAAGTGACAAAAGACAGGATAAAGGACTAGTAGAAAGGCCAGTGAAGAGCACCTGTCTCACATGTGTAAGGCCCTGGATTCACAGACTGTGGGAGTGATCAATATGTATTTGATATAAAGTATTGTCACAGTGGAATTTATAAACACCACAATATAGAGTTTGTCAATACATTATTGCAGGTATTCATGAATACAGGTCTATACTTTAAATAAAGAAACCTGGAAACAACCCTTCAATGGAAGAATGGATGAAGAAAGTATGGAATATATACATATTAGAGTACTACTCAGCAGTAAAAAACAATGACTTCTTGAATTTTGCATGCAAATGGACGGAAATAGAAAAAATTAGCCTGAGTGAGGTAGTAAGGCAGACCCAAAAAGAGGAACATGGGATGTACTCACTCATAATGGGTTTCTAGCCATAAATAAAGGACATTGAGCCTATAATTCGTGATCCTAGAGAAGCCAAATAAGAAGGTGAACCCAAAGAAAAACATATAGTTATCCTCCTGGATATTAACCTTCATCAGGCTACGAAAGGAGACAGAGACAGAGACCCACATTGGACCACCAAACTGAAATCCCAAGGCCCAAATGAGGAGCAGAAGGAGAGAGAGCACGAGCAAGGAACTCAGGACTGCGAGGGGTGCACCACACACTGAGACATTGGGGATGATCTATCTGGAACTCACCAAGGCCAGCTGGACTGGGTCTAAAAAAAGCATGGGATAAAACCGGACTCGCTGAACATAGCGGACAATGAGAGCTGCTGAGAAGTCAAGAACAATGGCACTGGGTTTTGATCCTACTGCACGTACTGGCTTTGTGGGAGCCTAGGCTGTTTGGATGCTCACCTTAATAGACCTGGAAGGAGGGGGGGGAGATCCTTGGACTTCCCACAAGGCAGGGAACCCTGACTGCTCTTCAGGCTGCTGAGGGAGGGGGAGTTGATTGAGGGAGGGGGAGGGAAATGGGAGGCGGTGGCAGGGAGGAGGCAGAAATCTTAAATAAATAAATAAATAAATTAAATAAACAAACTAACTAACTAACTAACAAAATGTGCCAGATATTATGGGTGGTATCTATTTTAACACTAAGACACCATGAAGCAGGTTGCATTATCATTTCTATATGGAGTAAATATCAAACACTCATTGAGAAAAAGAAATCTATGCAAGATCTCATCACCACTAAATGGCAAAGCTAGCATGCGAAGTATGCCTGGTCCCAGACCTCGTAAGACACCAGGGTGTTATGTGTTTGCTACCCTTCCTCACAACATTCCTGTTCCCTCTGCTCAGGTGGCTTTCCTTCATAGTCAGCAATAGCCTTCATAATCCAGAAGGAGGCAGGAGAATACAGCAATCTAGTCTTTAGTTCAAAATCAAACTTAATAAACTGTTAAAATGAATTCAAGCATGTGAGGAGAAATTTAAGCTTTTGAATATAGTTTAAAACTCTCTGGATTAGATTCTCTGCATTAGAAATATCACTTAAAGGAATAAAACATTCTTTAATATGGTAAAGACAAAAAAACTGGGAAACTCCTAATGTTTACAAGTAGACCTAATTAAATGATTTAATTATACTATATATATAAAACATATAACTTGAAACCTGTAAAAACAAATCATGCAAATGAGCCTAAGAATTGGTGAACATGTATATGATACAATAAATTACAAAATAAAAGCATAAGGATGTGTAGAATGTATTGTTTAAGGTCTGGGCAACACATTCTATGCTGCTTAGATTACTTTAGGATACTAGGATTAAAAGGACTAGGCAGCAGGAGAGATGGTTCATTGGTGGCTAACAACTGTTTGTTCGTCCAGTTCCAGGAGATCCAACTTCCTCAGCAGATGCCAGTCACATAGACAGACATGGATGTAAAACATCCATAGGCATTAATAATAATAATAATAATAATAATAATAATTTAGGGTAAAAATTACATATTGAAAAAGAAATTATGTACACAGTGGTGAGTTTCCTTCTGAAGTCTTACATTATGTAATATATTCTTTTATTTCCTTACACAATTCTTAAGTTTTCGAATGGTTGAAATTATATGTAACTTAGCAAACGTTCAATACTAATGTTTCTCTTGTGAATAAACCTTAACATTCCCTTCTATTTATAATTTTAGAAAAAAATGGTCCATCTCAATTTTCATAAATTTGATATCTATTTTAAAAAAGACATGTTGTACTTAAACATACTCAAATTCTAAATCTAGTGAGTCTAAATCTAAGAAGACTAAAGGGAGTCATATCCAAATGTTCTATGATATGCATATATTATTGAATATCTTGCTGCTGCTGAAAAGATCAGTTATGCTACCATGGGAGACAGCATAAAATATTAAATGAAAAATATACCTGAGTTGATGTCATTTGTAAAATTATAAAACTATTTGTCATTATTATATGAAAAAAACTAAATATTCCTAGAATATGAACAAAGCGTTCATTTGTAACAGTGGTAAGGCTGGGGTTTGAGATCAGAGGGAACCTGAGGATGTTCGCTTTTTCTTTTACATATATTTCATACTGGTTTTGATAATGAATACATTACTCTAAAACTTTAAAGCAATACAAGCAACTCTCAAAATGCAGCTGTACCCATGAATCTTTAAAAGTTTAATGGTATAATAAAGACTGGACCAAAAGCAAGCAACTTTATATTTCACTATCTCAGTTTTCCTCTTCTTCTCACACCTAACAGGTCTCTAGGTAAACACCTCATTGAATGAATAATCTCCTGCTAGCATTCTCTAGAACAATCTAAGGAATATCAACTTCATCACTTCTTTCCCTTGCTAACACTGAGGAAATACATTCAAAATATTCAAATGTTCCATCTTCACCAACTTTGTTACTTCTAAAGAGAGATGACAGAAATACTATAGATACATTTTGGAAATGAAAGCATCTACCCTGTGGTTCCAGTTGCGTTCTCATGAATATACAACTGAAGTTTTCTTTGATGGTAGAAGGCCTCTGGGAGACACAACTGACATACAGATCAGGACGCATGCCCCACCTCTGATCTACTTCCTTCATCGGGCACTACTTCATTATCTTAGAGTGTCATTACAGCCTCTGACAATGTGTCCATGCCTTAAACACTCTTCCTTTGTCTATGAACATCTCTGGAGTAGAGCAATTCAGGCTTCAGAAGGAAAACCTTGCCACAGCTTAGGGAGGTCATTGGTACCCTGTTAAGAAGGTGTCTTCTGACCATTGACATGTTCTGGTCTGTGTGCTCAGATATGTAATACCACACTTCCCTTTAGGTCATGCTGGGGATTGAACCCAGGGCCTTTGGTTTACACGTTAAACACTCTACCAATAAAAAACAGAACAAACCTTTTCATCTTTACTTCAAATATAAGGGAAATGGAATGGCACATTATGGAAGATGATTATGCTGACCTGTGCATCAAGGAACATAAGGATAGGCAAAGATGCACTTACAAATTGTTCTAACTTCAAGAGAGATACAGAAAGTGTTAGCAGAGCCCTAGAATGTATGAAGGAAGGCTGTGGATAGACTTCACTGGTAGACCAAGAGCCTAGCATATGCTATGGCTCTGGGTCTGATCTGTAGCACCATAAATAAAAGAATCTTTTAAGTTATTTATTATTGAAAACAATTTTTATACAATATATTCTGCTTATGGTTTCCCTCAGCCAGGTTCTTTCAACTGCTCCCCAGCTCCCTAGCACCTAAATCCATACCCTTGATTGCTCACTCTCATTAGAAACCAAACAGGCATGGGGCGGGGAGAGAAATAAATAAAATAAAAATGAAACAAACTAGAAGAGAACAAAACAAATGGGGGAAAAAAAACCACAAGAAACAAATAGAAACAAAGAGACACAAGCATTCACACACAGAGAAATACCACAAAAACACAAAACCCCAAGCCATAATGTATAAGCAAAAGATCTGTAAGGCTTAAAAAAAAAAACACCATCAAAAATAGCTCTGACTTTGTTTTGTGTTAGTTGGGGCATGCCTTTGAATGTGGTTTGTATAAAAAGTGAGACCTCATTAAAGAAAGCTAATTATTCCTTTGCAAGTGGTTATCAATTTGAAACAGCTTCTGGGTTAGGGATTTGGGGTTTGTGTACACTTCCCCTCTCAGTGCTGGGGCTCATCTGGCTGAACTCTGTTTAGGCCCTGTGCATGCTGTCAGTCTCTGTGAGTTCAATTGTATGTAAGTCCCATTGTGTATAGACTGCCTTGTTTCCTTGGTGTTCTCCATTCCTACGGACTCCTACAATCTTCCACCTACTATTCTGCAGAGCTCCCTGAGCCTTGAGGGGAAGTATTTGATGGAGACATCCCATTGCGGATGGAGTGTTCCAAGCTCTTTCACACTCTATAGACTGTCTAATTGTGGGTCTCTGTGTTGGTTCTCATCTACTGCAGGAGATAGATTCTCTGATGATGGCTGAGAGAGGGGCTGACCTATGGGTGCAACAGAACCTAAGTGGGAGACATTGGATTGCTATGTTCCTTTAGCAGAACAGCACTAGTGGGTAATCTGCACAAACTGATGGGAAGATCCATGGCTAAAGACAATACCCACACAACTCACTCAACCTCTGTTCAGTTGAGCTAGAGAAAGTTCATGTCTACTCATATGTATTCAGTGTTGGTGGTTCTCAGCATACTACCAGAGGAGAAAGAAAAAGATCAAGCCAGCTACAAACCCTTCAGTCGACATTGGTGACATGTCTGCAAGACAGGCTGTTGTTGCAAGAGTGAAACAAAGTAGTACAAGTACACAATCAATATCTGGTTGGATTAAGTGCCATTCTGGGAGATGGAACCTATGTTCCACTGCATATGGCAGTTAAGAAGCTGAGACTAGATAGGCCACGAGCCTAGGGAAAAACCAGAAGAAGAAAAAACCATTAAGGAATTTATTGATAGGTCTGTAAAAAGACTTTTGTCATTATAAGTAATAGAATGGCAGTAATGGAAATAATAAAGGAGAATTTTGCAAGAACTGAAGATTGTCCTGTGTACCTTGTCTTAGAGGGAGGAAGGCCAGTGATAACACACTACTGTATGGTCTTCTCCCGCCATCAAACAAGAAGGTCAGGAAATAGCTGTTGCCAGCTGTTGCCAGGTGAGATGGGTATGCTTGAGATTCACCTGTACTCTAGGATGATCCGAAGGCTGATGATAAATCAGATACAAGGCTATCCTTTGTTTCTAAGCCAGAGTGGAGCAAATGATACCGAAACAATAAACAAAGATTCTTAGTTTTCTCAATGATCCAATAGGAAAGCAAGATTTTAATCTCACAATGTGTAAATTCTGTTGTTTAAAACATACAAATCTACTCTTCCAATGAGAAATCACAAATCTTGAACAAGGGTTGTCTGATTAGAAATCTTATAATTACTTAAAAAAATCAAAGTTGATTTTAGCATTATGCCCATATAAATCCTTAAAATGTTAATCATCCATTCACCCATCCATGTATCATCTATCTATCTATCTATCTATCTATCTATCTATCTATCTATCTATCTATCTATCTATCTATCTATCCATCCATCCATCCATCCATCCATCCATCCACCCACCCACCCACCCATATATCATCTTTATCTTTTATCTACTCACTCCTATCTATTATTTATCTTTAATCAATCTATCATCTTTTTATCTTCACAGAAATACCAACTTAAACACTTAAAGGGCAATTTCCCCTGTTTATTTTCTGTTTCTTCTATTTAACGAGCGTGTTTTACTCTGTACCCCAGGCTGGCCTGAAAGTCACATGTAGGACAAACTATTCTAGAATTTGAAGCAATCCTCATTCTTCACTGTGATTATAGGTGTGAGGCACCATACTCAGCCACAATTTTCAAGATTTAATAAATATTATTATGTAATAACTAAGAACATAAAATATGCAAGCTCCTCCATTTCAAAATAAAGATTAAATGTCCCAATATAAGAAAATAAAGACAACAATTTTCATTTGACAATTATATCAAATTTTAAAATTAGTGTAAAAATTGCTACATTTTTACATTATTCATCTTAAGCCAAAAAAGTAGGAAAATATGTTTTAAAAGAAAAAGATAAAATAAATGATACATACCACATTTAACTAACCATGCATCAAGTGTAACAATAATTTACTAGAATATTTTAAGGTGATTACACGTTAAGATTTAGATTCAGAAGTCTTTGTTATGATGCTCAATAACTTACTCTTACAATTTTTAACATTACTTATGGATATAGCAAATATACGTTTGGTTAGTTACTATGAACTAATGTGCTGACCATTGCCCCCAAGTAGCATTGGCTTCCCAACGGAAGACATTCCCCATGCTCTAACTACTATTGCACACTGCATAACCGGCTAATGAACACCCGATTTTCCCTTTGTGAGGGAATAATAGCTGTTGCCTTCACCTACTCCAAGCAAAACTCTGCCTCTAACAATCATTTTTCCAACTAGCTTATTAACCATAGGATAATACTCACATGCTACGTGAGTGCCCTGCATAGTATACCAGGCTACACTCTGTTTGTCACTCAACATCTTAAAGGCTGATAGAGAGAGTTAACTTCACTGCTGACATAACATAGCCACCTTGATTATTCTTAAAACATTTTCACCTGTGATATGAAAATTTTAATCATTTAAAAACTTGTATACTAAATGATTAAAGTTTGGTGGGATATTTAATATTTGATAACAAAGATGAAATATACATTCCTTAAGACATGAAGGCAGTTAAAGCACAAATATTAGAAATTAAATCTTAACTTTGTACAGAGATAAAGGCAGCCCTTGACAAGGAAAGCCATTACAAAAGATCAAAGTTAGTTCCTAAGCTTTGTCCATGTTTTTCCAATTGGAAAAAACAAAAAAACCACACCTATCTGTTAAAATATATTTTCTTTTCTTGACTGGGCATGAGTGAATATAATAAAGATAAATGTTATTTCTTTTGTGTATATATGTGTATTTATGTGTTCATGTGTCTGTGTGTGTATGTGTTTGCAAGTGAGCTTTAAGGCCACAGGTTGGTGCTGGGTGTTTTCCTCAATCTTTGGGCTCCTTACTTTTGGGATAGCATCTTTTGCCGCCCCTCATGTCCACCCATCAGGCTGTATTGACAGGCCAGTGCCCTAAGGGATCCTCCTGTCTGTTTCCATGTGACCCTGTTGTCCCATGCTAGCAAACAGAAATTAAAATAAGGTTTGCACACTTGATAGTCTAAGCCGTCTCCCCAGACTCCTAATATAGTTTCATTTTTACTGAATACTTAAATGTTACTGTTATGTACATAACATATATATTAATATATTAATAATATATTAATTACATAATAATATATTAAGAAATTAGGTTCTCTATCTATAGATAATGACACTTACAAAGGACAGTACCTTCCTACTCCCCAACCCTTCATTCAGCTGAAGCCATACAAATTATGTTAAAATTTTGTGTAACATGGACTATTATCATGATGCTGAGTGGCACCAAAATGGACATCTATGTGATAATGATGAAGTTCAAATGTGCACAGATTTTGAGGCTGCATGTTCAATATTATATACTGACTAATATAAAGATTATACACACAAAAATGACGTGTAGCCAAAGACCTTTATCTTTTCAACAGGGGTAATAAGGACAAATCCTCAAACATTATTCTGGTTAACTTGCTTACAAGAAATAATGAAAAAGTACAAAAGTAACCAATATAATAATTTAGATATAAGAACTAGTAAAAAAAAAAGTTAAGAAAATCGAGAAAGGGCTGGAGATGTAGCTCAGTGTTTGAACACACTCATACACACACATATATATACACATATCTATACATATGTATATATATATACATATATATGTCAAGTGTAATTGAAAGGCCCACAGTTTGACTTCTAGCAACAATGGAAAAAAATGTTGAAAAAAGATTTTTTTTTTTTTGGAAAAAAGAAGAATTCACACCAAGAATGTACACATAAAAATTATTAAGGCAAGAGAAGGCAAATTTTCATTTGTTTACATTATCAAATCATTCCAAAAATTTAACTGTGGTTAATAATAATCCAATCAAAGACTTAAATAATCATGTATAAAGAGTGTGGCAGCACATGATGGAATCCATCACTCTGATGCAGGAGAATGACTGTAAGCACAAGGCCAACCTGCATTCAGTGACAATGTGATCAACAAACAAACAAGGAACAAAAACCCAAGGAATCCCCAAAGTCTAAGGTTTAATGTTTATCATACAAATAAATAGTTTTAAAAATTCTGAAATTGAAACTAGGCTAAATCAAATATGAAAGTAGCTGCACACAGTATGAACAAGAGTTTATAACAAATGTGAACGTGGGAAATGCACTGAGTAGCCTGCCAAGTAGAAACTGGGGAAATGCATAATTACTAGCATCAATATTTTCCTCTGATCTAGGTATCACTTTGACATGACTCCTCTGCTACTGTAGCCATCCTGCATTTATGAAGACATTCATCCACTCCATCTCTCCTGAATACAGTGAACTTAAAAGCCCTTCCGTAAGCACTTCTACACTTACCAATGATACATTACTTCATTTCGAAGCACTAGTCACAAAATGACCTTTTTAAGCTATGGTGTATAATTTTCTTACTCTTCTTTTCTTTCTTTGCTAACTGCATGTTTTAAATATTAGTACAGGTAGAAATAACCACTAATTCCCTAAAATTGCAAAAGGCAACTTAATATTTCTGCACAGCAGCTGTAATACAGAATATTGCAGAACTAAATTATTACAATCAGTGCCAACAGTTTTCTACACTCAGTACTTAGATAATAATAAAAAAAATCAACTTCATTATGGGAATGCTAGCCTTTTTTAACAGTTTAATTTAGATAGGTTACAAAATACATTCAAATCAGTTTTAAATACTGTAGACCTGAGAAGCTATAAAATGTTCTCAACCAAATCTCTTTGACCCTGTTAATGTCTCTTCCTTGTTAATCTAAGGTAAACATAGCTTGTAGTGTGCATTTGTTAAAGAATAGGAAAAGGAGGGGTGGGAAGTCCCCTAGCAGTTGTTATTGATTTTAGCATTTACCAACAGAGAGCTAAGTGATGTTTACAAAACAGAACAGATGTAGATGCTGACAAAAAGGTAAACAATTGCTTCGTGGCTTCCTGCCAGATTCTGAAGCAAGGCATTAAACTGAGAGCGCAGCACATTTCCCCTATGGATTGCACTTATTGCCACTTCATTTCCTGTGTGCTTCAGCTCTCCACTGCTGTGCCCGGCACTAAGCTATTTCCAGTTCCTTGCTGACCCTTGAGGCCTAGTGCTACTACACACAGCCATTAGAAAAGGGAATTGCCTGTGTCTGACACGGACTGAAACCAATTATTTGATATTTTCTTCAGAATGATGCCCAACTCTGTAGGGAATGAGCAATCATGAAATAATTTACCTCCTGATTTAATTTTTTCCTGCACAAATTAGTTGTAGACAGAACTGACACACAGCTGCCTGTGACATAGTTCTGTCTTATCAAGATGATACTTGGAATGAAACACCGAGGTCAGAATTGAATAGGTTCGGGAATCCTGCTTTAAAGAGGCATTGACGAGTTTATCAGATATACTGATCACAGGTACTCTCTGCTGATGGAAGACGACAGAACCTAAGCAGCAGTCAAGGACATAAGGATATGGTGACATAAGCCGACCAGGAGGTTGATGTTTTCAAATACCTGTCCAATTCTGTGTGCTTCTGTGGACCAGAAACATCAGAGTGTAATTTCAAAAAAAGTAACAAACTATGAAAATCAAATTCACATAGGTTCATACTTGAATACTCTTCAATTTTGTATTTTTCAGCCCTGTTTTTAAGTATGTAATTTTATGGGATTCCTGTCTGTGTTTCTTGTGCTATTTCTTTGGCTCCTTTTCTTCTGTTTGTGAGCTTGTTTTGTCCTGTTCTGAATTTATTTAGTTATTATTTTTTAGATGTTTGTTAGTTTTCTGATAAAAGACAGCGAGAGTGTGGATTTAGATGTGAATAGAAGTGGAGAGGAAACTCAAATAGTTTGAGTTGGGGAAACAACAATCAAAATATATTAATCAAAAAGTCTATTTTCAATAAAAGAAAAAGATTTAAAATGTGTAATGGGCATTTCCAGATGTCCATCACACATTTCCTTTTTTCTTTTATATCACTAAAAAGAATGGATTAACAATTTGCAGTTATTCTCTATTGATAAATATATTTTATATCCTCTTTTTCCTTTTGAAAATGATGCTGAAAAAAGCAATACATAAAATACCTCATGGTTGGAATAATAAACACAGCCCATAGGTTACAGATTTGAACACTTGGTGCTCGGCAGCTGGGACGGTTTGCAAAGGCTCCAGCAGCTCTAGGAGGCAGGCCCTTGCTAAAGGGAATACAGCTCCCACTCTCTGCTTCCTGCAAGTGGCTGGAGATGTGAACACTCAGATCCATGCTCCAGACACCTGTTACCATATCTTCCACATCATTATGAAATTCTAAATAAACTTTATTCTTGAAAAAAACATAAAGACAAAAATGTCAAAGGGCATATTCTTCTGTAACTCAAGTGATGTGGGAGTGATTTCTTTCTAATCTGTTGCTTTCATTGGTTAATTAATAAAGAAACTGCCTAGGCCCATTTGATAGGCCAACCCTTAGGTGGGTGGAGTAGACAGAACAGAATGCTGGGAGAAAGAAGCCAAGTCAGTGAGTCGCCATGATTCTCCCACTCCAGAAAGACGCAGGTTAAGACCTTTCCTGGTAAGCCAGCTCGTGGTGCTACACAGAATATTAGAAATGGGTTAGATCAATATGTAAGAGCTAGCCAATAAGTGGCTGCAACTAATGGGCCAGGCAGTGTTCAAAAGAATACAGTTTCCGTGTAATTATTTCGGGTAAAGCTAGCCAGGTGGCGGGACACAGCCCCGCCGCTCCACCAACACTCAAGTCTCTAAAAATATTTCCCATGAAAATATAGATCTATACATTTACTTTTGTTGCCTTTGAGTCCTATAAAGAAGGCAACATATGAGATATCAGTTTTCATTAAACATAGAAAGCTGCTATAAATTTGCGAAGATTATAGATCTATACGTGACTTTGGCTATTAAATCTGCAGGGTCTTTAGTTGTGTCATTTCATTCCATTGTAGGTTCTGGGCTCCACTCACTATTCCCATGAATTTTATAGAATTCTGACCATGATTATGGAAAATGTTCCTTCAAAGAATTCACTCCTCAAATAGCTAGATGATTACTGACTACATCCACAAGAAGCAGCTTTATCAGTGTAATTAGTTTCAATGCAGTTTGGGGTACGAAGATTTAAGGCAGCATTAAAACATCTTCACACTCCAGCACCCTCCGATGACAGCCATATGTTTGGAGGTCACTAACAGTTCTTTTCAGGAGTGGCTATATCACAAACCCAAGTGTTCAATTCAATCCCCAACTGCATTATTCCTTTGGCTAATAGAAATGTGACCCCTAAAATTTAAGCTTAAAATTTTTCTACCTTGGGGGACAAAATAACGACATTTATTCTCAAGTCATTTTGGTTATGTCCATGTTACAGAAAAACAAAACTTCAAATTATTTATTCTTATGTTTCACTGGCAACACAGAATTCCAATGGCTGTAATAGAGTTCCATCTTGGATGTGGACTTACTTGCCATTCTGAGCTCATCTATGTGGTTACAAAATAGATTCAACTATAATGGAGTAAAATACTCTTCTATTTGTATTTCATGCCGAGAAGAAGCTGTCAACAAGTGCGCTCGGTTTAGCTTTGGATTGAGGCAACACACACTACTCTACAATTTGACATAACTTTTCATGTCTTTACATGTGTGACTTTAGATCTCTATTTAGGTAGTGCAATCATCAAAGTCCTTATGAGTGTTCTTGTAATACCAGTAACTTTATAATACACGTGTAAACACAGGGACTGGCTGGAAATCCTTAAGACAGTTGAACATTTTGTACAGTGCTTAGCATTATCACTCATTTCTGAGTGTGTCCTTAACTCAGTATAACCAGTTTGGCCTTTGTAAACTTCCACGCAGACATCAGTTCACAGTCAGAAAATCTCATTTTAGAAAAGCTATTTCAACAGTTCAGGGGTAAAGACACATCTTTTCCCACTGTGAGGTAAAGGCATGCATCCACAACCCCTCAACTCATAGTTGTAAATCCTAATCCCAGGGTGATAGTGTTTGAAGGTAGAACCTTTGAAGGTGATCCCAGGATTACTGTTCTAAAACAAAACAAATATCTCAGAGAGTTCCTTACTGCAAGAAGAACCAGAAGACGAGAGCTCACTAGACTTCATCGCATCTGCTGGACCCCTGATCTCAGACATGCCAGTCTCTGAAACTTTGACAAATAATAATTTTTGGTTAAGACTCCCACCCCATCCCAACTTTATGGTGTTTTTGTTATCTGCTTGGTGTTTTTAATCTGGATGAACTAAGACATTTCCTAATTTCAGACAGATGTCTTATATTAAATACTTGACTTCACAGATGCGATGTTGATGGCCTAAGATTTTCATAGTTATCAATAATTATAACAAAAATGTTATAACATAATGTAGACTTTACCAATATGATTTCCATGATAAAGACTGCTGTGGACAAGAAAAATCACTAAAAAATCCCAGGCCATAGCTAAAATGATTTTATTCTAAAAAGAAGTGTGGGTTTGTGTGCTTATTAAGTTTCCTTTTTGAATATTTATTTAAATACTTTTCTAGATACTAACCACTGGTTGTTAGTATAAAACCAGAAGTCACTTCCTTAAGATCTGAGCTATAGACAGTAAATGGTCCACTGGAAAGATGAGCGTGAGCTCATTGAGAGATCCATGCTCTGAGAACAACAGAAAACAACAGAACTGAGCATCTACAGTAATCACTACATTCACAAATTAGGTTGTAAAATAACATAATTTTAAGAGGGTAGAGTAGAAGCCAGAGGCTATATGAGGTTCCATACAGCTTGGCCACTCACTTCTGTCTCACAACAGCCTCATAGATACTTGTCCACATTCTTTGCTTAACACAGAATAGTTGTAAAATAAATTTATTCACTTTGTGAACAATTTTATTTGACCTTTATTTCCAATGATTGTTTTCAATTATTTCCACTGTGCTCTTAAATGTGTTACTTTTATTTTTAAACTGATATCACTTCTTCAAGTCAAAAATGAGACATTTTTGAAGGTCAGTTCTAGACCAGGAAGCCTGGTGATGGTGGTGGGGTTAGTGGTAGAGCACATGTTGATCGTGTGCACAGTCCTGAATTCAAACTCAAGCACCAAAATCAGGAGCAAAACCCACAGTGTTTTAATCTTCACAGCTTTTTAGTTCCGTTCAGAAAACTCAATTATATATACCCTATGTCTATGCACCAAAGCAAAGTGGAACACCTCGTGTCTCTTCAGCAGATGGTGAAATCTCATTCATATATAAACTGGAGTATTATTCATCTGTGAAGAAACATGAAATCACTAAATTGGCAGTAAGATTCATGAACTCAGAATTATTATATTATCCAGGGCCACCCAACCTCAGAAAGAAAAAAATGCTGTATAACAACTCTCATATGTAGATCAAGTCTGTAGTGCACACATATATGTATGAGCAAATGCACTGTACCGTGGGTACTGAAAGGAAAACTATCAGTTCAAGACCCTCAAGACAAAGGAGATGTATTTGCCCAAAGGGACAGCCAGCAGAAAACAAGAGACAAAGACAGGAGATAGAGGACAAGGGAGAATTGGAAGGGACAAGGGAGAGAGGCAGGGAAATCTGTCCCTGAGGGACAAAGGACTGCCTCTGGATAGGAAAACCTGGCACACAGGAAAACAGCAGTTTATAAAGGTACAGGATGAAACCCCATGTTAGGATGAAGAGTTTAATTTTAATTAGGTCAACCAAAAGTGGCTTCTAACTGCTGGACTTAAATATTTTGATAGTTGGACTTTGATAGGCAGCCTAAGGAGGAGAAAATGGTCAAAGACAAGAAGAGGTCTTGGTGGTGGCTAACTTTGGAAATGTAACCTAATGGTTTTTAGCAAGGCAGAGGAAATCAAGAGGAAATTGGAGAGAAGGGCAAAGTCAGCCAGAGTCAGGTTTTCCATGATGGGGGATGGCAGGGTTCCTTCAGGTACAGTATAATATATAGAAAGGAGAAGAAAGGGTGGTATCAGGTAGGTGGAAGGACAATATACAGGCCAAGGATACACTAGTCAGGAGGAAGCTAATTGATTGTCTAGTGTTAACCATTAGGGATCTTTTGTGATTTTGTTTGTCGTTGGTTTTGGTTAGGTTTTGATTTTTTGTGTGATGGATATGTGTATAAGAATATACTAGACATCTTCAACAAATGGTGTTGGCATAACTGGATGTCAATCTGTATAAGAATGAAAATAGATCCATATCTATCACCATGCACAAAACTCAAGTCCAAATGAATTAAAGACCTCAATATAAATCCAACCACACTGAACCTGATAGAAGAGAAAGTGGGAAGTAGACTGCAACACATGGGTACAGGACACCACCTCCTACGTATAACCCCAGTAGCACAGACAATAAGAGCAACAATGAATAAATGGGACCTCCTGAAACTGAACAGCTTCTGTAAAGCAAAGGATACTGTCATTAAGAAAAAAGGCAGCCTACTGAATGGGAGAAGATCTTTACCAACACCACATCAGACAAAGGTCTGATCTCCAAAATATATAAAGAATTCAAGAAACTAGACATTAAAATTTTAATTAACCCAATTAAAAAATAGGGTACTGAACTGAACAGAGAATTCTCAACAGAAGAAGTTCAAATGGCCAAAAGACACTTAAGGTCATGCTCAACCTCCTTAGCGATCAGGGAAATGCAAATCAAAACAACTTTGAGATACCATCTTACATCTGTCAGAATGACTAAAATCAAAAACACCAATGATAGCTTATGTTGGAGAGAATGTGGAGTAAGGGGAACATTCATCCATTGCTGGTGGGAATGCAAACTTGTGCAACCACTTTGGAAATCAGTGTGGCGGTTTCTCAGGATACTGGGAGTCAACCTACCTCAGGATCCAGCAATTCCACTCTTAGGAATATACCCAAGAGAGACCCAATCATACTACAAAACCATTTGTTCAACTATGTTCATAGCAGCATTATTTGTAATAGCCAGAACCTGGAAACAACCTAGATGCCAACCAATGGAAGAATGGATAAAGAAAGTGTGGAATATATACACATTAAAGTTCTACTCAGTGGTAAAAAACAATGACATCTTGAATTTTGCATGCAAATGGATGGAAATAGAAAACACTTTACTGAGTGAGATAACCCAAACCCAAAAAGATGAATATGGTATGTACTCACTCATTAGTGGACTCTAGCCATAAACAAAGGACATTAAGCCTAGAGAACCCAAAGAAAAACATATAGATCCTCATGGAAATTCGAAGCAAACAAGATTGCAGGGCAAAAATTGGAAGCATGGGGGTGGGGGTAGGAGTGGGAGTGGGGTTGGAGGAAGGGGATAGGGGGAGAGGGAAGGAAAAAAGGAAAGACTGGAGAGAGCTTGAGGGAGTGGGAGGGTGGAAATGGAGGAAGGGCAGATAAAGTACCAGGGAAGAAGATATCTACATTAAGGGAGCCATTTTAGGGTTGGTAAGAGACTTGGCTCTAAAGGGGATCCCAGGTGTCCATGGGGATGTCCCCAGCTAGGTCCTTGGGCAGTAGAGGAAAGGGAGCATGAACTGTCCTTGCCCCCCTATCACACTGATGATTATCTCAAATATCACCATAGAATCTTCATCTGGCAACGGATGGAGATAGAGACAGAGACCCTCATCAGACCAACGGACTGAGCTCCCAAAAACCAGTTGAAAGGCAGAGAGAGGGAGAAGACAAGCAAGGAAGTCTGGACCGCAAGGGGTTGGTCCACCCACTGAGACAGTGTGCCTGTTCTAATGGGAGCTCACCAAATTCAGTTGGACTGGGACTGAATGAGCATGCGATTAAACTGGACACTCTGAATGTGGCTGACAATGGGGACTGACTGAGAAGCCATTGATAAAGGCACTGGGATTTGTCTCTACTGCATGTACTGGCTTTTTGGGACCCTAGTCTATTTGGATGCACAGCTCCCTAGGCCTGGATGTAGGGGGGAGGGCCTTGGACTTCCCACAGGGGAGGGTTCCCTGCCCTCTCTTAAACAGGGAGGGGGAGGGAGGAGGGTGAGTGGTGGAGTAAGAGGGGAATGGGAGGAGGGGAGTAAGTGTAAATTTTTGAGTGGAAAAATAAAAATAAATAAATAAAAATTAAAAAATTTAAAAAAAGAATATACTTGATAGAAAAATCATAAAATCCTAGGTGAAGCTCTTTTAGCCCTATAGACTTTGGTTCTGGGTGTTTGTTCAAGAGGCTATGTTAATCTAGTGGTGTGATTTTTATTTGCACATTTAATACAATAAAGTGATTTTTATTTTTTAGAAACATTAAATTGTGATAAGGTATACAAATCTCAGAATGAGTCATTTTGACTGTCTACTTACAGTGTCGGAACACCACAGTTCTAAAAATTAGCAGTACAGCTGTCTTTACACCATTAGGGAGAACAAACAAGTATTACGAAGAGGGAGGGAGCAGACGAAAACTGAATGAACTTTAGTGCTTGCTGATATTTGCTAGACAGGGGCATACCTACGACTTAAACTCACTTTACAACTGCTTCCCTGCCCCCTGAATG
Source organism: Chionomys nivalis (assembly GCF_950005125.1). Taxonomy (NCBI): domain Eukaryota; kingdom Metazoa; phylum Chordata; class Mammalia; order Rodentia; family Cricetidae; genus Chionomys; species Chionomys nivalis. The sequence continues at coordinate 66,795,340 of NC_080100.1, forward strand.
TACTTTCCGTCTCGGCCTTCTGTCTCGACAACACTGACCAGAGAAAGTTAGATCACCAGAAAGCAAAAGTCCCTGGAGACTAAGATATATAACTTACATGCTACCGCCCTCCACACAAACACAACACACACTTCCCATCACAGTCAAAAATCTTACACACATAAGCATTTCCTTAGGGTTAAGAACTGGATGTTGGATTGGGGCATCCAGGAGTTCCTGTGTAGGTGCCGAGAAGTTTCATCGGGCGGGTGAGTGTGTGCTATCCTGGGGCAGACGGTCCCGGTAGAGAGCACAAACGCCCCTCCCCCAGCTCCTGCTGCAAAGCTTTCTCTCCTACACACCCGCCCCCACCCCCACCCCCAAGCCTGCCTTGTCTGCAAGGTCCTTTACTGTGGAACAGTTTCCTGCCCTTTCACTGAGGCTACCAACCCAGAGTAGTGAGGGCCTGACTAGAGGGCAGGCCTCAAGGTCCCCGCCAGGGAAAGCGGGCCCCTGCTGCTGGGGCTGCAGTCTCTGCTGTGATCTCCTGGACCTGCTCTGCCTGCGCCCTACTTCCCTTTGTCCCTGGCTCATTGGGGCATCCAGGAGTTCCTGTGTAGGTGCCGAGAAGTTTCATCGGGACGGGTGAGTGTGTGCTATCCTGGGGCAGACGGTCCCGGTAGAGAGCACAAACGCCCCTCCCCCAGCTCCTGCTGCAAAGCTTTCTCTCCTACACACCCGCCCCCACCCCCACCCCCAAGCCTGCCTTGTCTGCAAGGTCCTTAGCTGTGGAACAGTTTCCTGCCCTTTCACTAAGGCTACCAGCCCAGACCAGTGAGTGCCTGACTAGAGGGCAGGCCTCAAGGTCCCCGCCAGGGGAAGCAGGCCCCTGCTGCTGGGGTTGCAGTCTCTGCTGTGATCTCCTGGACCTGCTCTCCCTGCCCCCTATTTCCCTTGGTCCCTGGCTCATTGGGGCCACCAGGAATCCCTGCATAGGTGCTGAGAAGTCCCATCTGGATGGGTGAGTGTGTGCTATCCTGGGGCGCACTGTCCCGGTAGAGAGCACAAACGCCCCCCCCCCCCAGCTCCTGCTGCAAGGCTTTCTTTCCTACACACCCGCCCCCCACCCCCACCCCCAAGCCTGCCTTGTCTGCAAGGTCCTTTACTGTGGAACAGTTTCCTGCCCTTTCACTGAGGCTACCAACCCAGAGTAGTGAGGGCCTGACTAGAGGGCAGGCCTCAAGGTCCCCGCCAGGGAAAGCGGGCCCCCGCTGCTGGGGCTGCAGTCTCTGCTGTGATCTCCTGGACCTGCTCTGCCTGCGCCCTACTTCCCTTTGTCCCTGGCTCATTGGGGCATCCAGGAGTTCCTGTGTAGGTGCCGAGAAGTTTCATCGGGACGGGTGAGTGTGTGCTATCCTGGTGCAGACGGTCCCGGTAGAGAGCACAAACACCCCTCCCCCAGCTCCTGCTGCAAGGCTTTCTCTCCTACACACCCGCCCCCACCCCCACCCCCAAGCCTGCCTTGTCTGCAAGGTCCTTAGCTGTGGAACAGTTTCCTGCCCTTTCACTAAGGCTACCAGCCCAGACCAGTGAGTGCCTGACTAGAGGGCAGGCCTCAAGGTCCCCGCCAGGGAAAGCGGGCCCCTGCTGCTGGGGCTGCAGTCTCTGCTGTGATCTCCTGGACCTGCTCTGCCTGCGCCCTACTTCCCTTAGTCCCTGGCTCATTGGGGCATCCAGGAGTTCCTGTGTAGGTGCCAGAAGTTTCATCGGGACGGGTGAGTGTGTACTATCCTGGGGCGGACGGTCCCGGTAGAGAGCACAAACGCCCCTACACTAAGGATACCCAACCAGAGCAGTGAGTGCCTGCCTAGCGGGCAGGCCTCAGCAACCCCCGAAAGGGAGCGCAGGCACCTCCAGCTTGTACTGCAGTGTCGCCTGTGTTCTACTTGACCCCGCCCGACCCCTTGCATTCGGCCTTCTTTACGCGGGTCATTGGAATACCACGCATCCATGTTTTGGTGTTGAGGAGTTCACCTGGAAGGGAACGGTTCCTGCCCCTACACTGAGGAGATACACCTAGAGAGTTAGTCACAGCAAAGACTGGTCCAAGACATCAGGCCTCTCCTGGCTCCATTTGAAGGAAAAGATGGGCAGGCGCCAATGCAAGAATTCCCCCAACAACTTGAAAGGCAACGTGACATCACCAGGATCCAGGAATCCCGAAATGAGAAGTGTACACCCTAATCCAGAAGAATTAGAAGAATTCGACTCAAAAGTGAATTTTATGAAAATAACAGAGGACCTTAAACAGGAGGTGAAAAACTGCCACAACCAATTAGAGATTACAAACAAAAAGGTAGAGGAAATGAATAAATCTCTCAAAGATACCCAAGAAAACCAAGAGAAACAAGAAAAAGTAATCAAACAGGTAAGGGAAACGGTTCAAGACTTGAAGAATGAAGTGGAAGTAATAAAGAAAACACAAACCGAGGGAAGGATGGAGATGGAAAATTTGAATAAACGAACAGGAACTACAGAGACAAGTACCACCAACAGATTACAAGAGATAGAAGAAAGAATCTCAGACACTGAAGATACCATAGAGAAAATAAACACTCTCATCAAAGAAAACAGCATAACCAACAAATTCTCATCACAAAACATTCAGGAAATCTGGGACACAATAAAAAGACCAAACCTAAGAATAATAGGGATAGAAGAAGGAGAAGATCTACAGCTCAATGGTCCAGAAAATATATTTAATAAAATTATAGAAGAAAACTTTCCCAACCTTAAGAAAGATATTCCTTTGAAGGTCCAAGAAGCATACAGAACACCAAATCGACTGGATCAAAAAAAAACATCTCCTCGTCATATAATAATCAAAACACAAAACATACAGAATAAAGAAAGAATATTAAGAGCTGCAAAGGAAAAAGGTCAAGTTACCTATAAAGGTAAACCTATCAGACTTACACCTGATTTCTCTATGGAAACCATGAAAGCCAGAAGGTCCTGGATAGATATACTGCAGAAACTACGAGACCATGGATGCAAGCCCAGACTTCTATACCCAGCCAAGCTTTCGTTCACTATAAATGGAGAAAACAAAATTTTCCAGGATAAAAACAAATTTAAACAATACGTAGCCACAAATCCAGCCCTTCAGAAAGTAATTGAAGGAAAATCACAAACCAAGGAGTCCAACAATGCCCACAATAACTCAGACATCTAATGACCCTTCACCAGCACAACTTGAAGAAGGGAAACACACAAACTCTACTACCAAAGGAAAGAAGGAAAGAAAGGAAAAATGACTGGAGTTAACAACCACTGGTCATTAATATCACTTAATATCAATGGACTCAACTCACCTATAAAGAGGCACAGGCTAAGAGATTGGATACGAAAACAGGATCCAACATTCTGCTGCTTACAAGAAACACACCTCAACCACAAAGACAGACATCTACTCAGAGTAAAGGGCTGGGAAAAGGTTTATCAAGCAAACGGACCTAAGAAACAAGCAGGTGTGGCCATACTAATTTCTAAGAAAGTTGACTTCAAACTAAAATCAATCAAAAGAGATGGAGATGGACATTTTTTACTCATAACAGGAACAATTCACCAGGATGAAGTCTCAATCCTGAATATCTATGCCCCTAATATAAAAGCACCCACTTATGTAAAAGAAACGTTACTAAAACTCAAGGCAGTCATCAAACCACACACACTAATAGTAGGAGATTTCAACACTCCTCTCTCACCAATGGACAGGTCAATCAGACAGAAACCTAACAGAGAAATAAGAGGATTAAGGGAGGTAATGAATCAAATGGACTTAACAGACATCTATAGAACATTCCACTCAAATAAGAAAGAATATACCTTCTTCTCTGCAGCTCATGGAACCTTCTCGAAAATAGACCACATACTCGGTAACAAAGCAAACTTACACAGTTACAAAAAAATATCGGTAACCACCTGTGTCTTATCAGATCACCATGGATTAAAGTTAGAATTCAACAACAATGCTATCCCCAGAAAGCCTATGAACTCATGGAAATTGGACAGTCAACTACTGAACCACACCTGGATCAAGGAAGAAATAAAGAAAGAAATTAAAGTCTTTCTTGAATTCAATGAAAACGAAGACTCATCATACTCAAACCTATGGGACACTATGAAAGCAGTGCTAAGAGGAAAGTTCATAGCATTAAGTGCCCACATAAAGAAAACGGAGAAAGCACACATTGGAGACCTAATAGCCCACCTTAAAGCTTTAGAAAGAAAAGAAGCAGACTCACCTAGGAGAAGTAGAAGACTGGAAATAATCAAATTGAGGGCTGAAATCAACAAAATAGAAACACAGAAAACAATCCAAAGAATCAATGAAACAAAAAGCTGGTTCTTGGAGAAAATCAATAAGATTGATAAACCCCTATCCAAACTAATCAAACGGCGGAGAGAGAATACGCAAATTAACAAAATCAGAAACGAAAAGGGAGACATAACCACAGACACAGACGAAATTCAGAGAATCATTAGATCTTACTACAAAAACCTGTATGCCACAAAATTGGAAAATGTAAAAGAAATGGACACTTTTTTAGATAAGTACCATATACCAAAGTTAAACCAGGACCAGGTGAACAATCTAAATAGACCCGTTAGTCGCGAAGAATTAGAAGTTGTTATAAAAAACCTTCCCACCAAAAAAAGCCCAGGTCCAGACGGCTTTAATGCAGAATTCTACCAGAACTTCCAAGAAGACCTAATACCTATACTCCTTAATGTATTTCACAATATTGAAACAGAGAAGTCATTGCCAAATTCCTTTTATGAAGCTGAAGTTACTCTGATACCAAAACCACACAAAGACACAACCAAGAAAGAGAACTACAGGCCAATCTCACTCATGAACATCGACGCAAAAATACTCAATAAAATACTGGCAAACCGAATCCAAGAACACATTAGAAAAATTATCCATTATGATCAAGTAGGCTTCATCCCAGAGATGCAGGGCTGGTTCAACATACGAAAATCTATCAATGTAATCCATCATATAAATAATCTGAAAGAAAAAAACCATATGATCATTTCATTAGATGCGGAAAAAGCATTTGACAAAATTCAACATCCCTTTATGATAAAGGTCTTAGAGAGATTAGGAATACAAGGGTCGTTCCTAAATATAATAAAAGCTATTTATAGCAAGCCGTCAGCTAACATCAAATTAAATGGAGAGAAACTCAAAGCTATTCCACTAAAATCAGGAACACGACAAGGTTGTCCACTCTCTCCATACCTCTTTAATATAGTGCTTGAAATTCTAGCAATAGCAATAAGACAACATAAGGGGATCAAAGGGATTCAAATCGGAAAGGAAGAAGTTAAACTTTCATTATTTGCAGACGATATGATAGTGTACATAAGCGACCCCAAAAACTCCAGCAAAGAACTCCTTCAGCTGATAAACACCTTTAGTAGCGTTGCAGGATACAAGATCAATTCCAAAAAATCAGTTGCCCTCCTATACACAAAGGATAAGGAAGCAGAGATGGAAATCAGAGAAGCATCACCCTTCACGATAGCCACAAATAGCATAAAATATCTTGGGGTAACCCTAACCAAGGAAGTAAAGGATCTATTTGACAAGAACTTTAAGTCAATGAAGAAAGAAATTGAGGAGGATACCAGAAAATGGAAGGATCTCCCTTGCTCTTGGATAGGGAGGATCAACATAGTAAAAATGGCAATTCTACCAAGGGCAATTTATAGATTCAATGCAATCCCCATTAAAATCCCATCAAAATTCTTCACAGATCTTGAGAGGACAATAATCAACTTTATATGGAGAAACAAAAAACCCAGGATAGCCAAAACAATCTTATATAATAAAGGATCGTCTGGAGGCATTACCATCCCTGACCTCAAACTCTATTACAGAGCCTCAGTATTGAAAACAGCTTGGTATTGGCATAAAAACAGAGAAGTCGATCAATGGAACCGAGTAGAAGACCCTGATTTTAACCCACAAACTTATGAACACCTAATTTTTGATAAAGGAGCTAAAAGTATTCAATGGAAAAAAGAGAGCATCTTCAACAAATGGTGCTGGCAGAACTGGTTGTCAACGTGTAGAAGAATGAAAATAGATCCATATCTATCACCATGCACAAAACTCAAGTCCAAATGGATTAAAGACCTCAATATTAGTCTGAACACACTGAACCTGATAGAAGAAAAAGTTGGAAGTACTCTACAACATATGGGTACAGGAGATCACTTCCTACGTTTATCCCCAGCAGCACAGACATTAAGGGCAACATTGAATAAATGGGACCTCCTGAAACTGAGTAGCTTCTGTAAAGCAAAGGACACTGTCACTAAGACAAAAAGGCAACCCACTGACTGGGAGAAGATCTTCACCAACCCTGCAACAGACAAAGGTCTGATCACCAAAATATATAAAGAACTCAAGAAACTAAACTTTAAAATGCTAATGAACCCAATAAAAAAATGGGGCACTGATCTGAACAGAGAATTCTCAACAGAAGAAATTCAAATGGCCAAAAGACACCTAAGGTCATGCTCAACCTCCTTAGCGATAAGGGAAATGCAAATTAAAACAACTTTGAGATACCATCTTACACCTGTCAGAATGGCTAAAATCAAAAACACCAATGATAGCCTTTGCTGGAGAGGTTGTGGAGAAAGAGGCACACTCATTCATTGCTGGTGGGAATGCAAACTTGTGCAACCACTTTGGAAATCAGTGTGGCGATTTCTCAGGAAATTAGGGATCAACCTACCCCAAGATCCAGTAATACCACTATTGGGAATATACCCAAGAGATGCCACATCAAATGACAAAAGTATCTGTTCAACTATGTTCATAGCAGCATTGTTTGTAATAGCCAAAACCTGGAAACAACCTAGATGCCCTTCAATGGAGGAATGGATGAAGAAAGTGTGGAATATATACATATTAGAGTACTACTCAGCAGTAAAAAACAATGACTTCTCGAATTTTGCGTGCAAATGGATGGAAATAGAAAACACTATCCTGAGTGAGGTATCCCAGACCCAAAAAGAGGAACATGGGATGTACTCACTCATAATCGGTTTCTAGCCATAAGTAAAAGACATTAAGCATATAATGTGCGATCCTATAGAAGTTAAATAAGAAAGTGAACCCAAAGAAAATCATATAGTCATCCGCATGGAGAGGGGGAAGTAGACAAGATTGCAGGGCAAAAAATGGGAACTTGCGGGTGAGGTGGCATGGGGCAAAGGGGAAATGGGATGAGAAATATGAGAAGGGGAGGATGGGAGGAGCTCGGGGGATTGGGATGGTTGGGATATAGGAAGGATGGATACGGGAGCAGCGAAGTATATATCCTATCTAAGGGAGCCATCTTAGGGTTGGCAAGAGACTTGACTCTAGAGGGGTTCGCAGGTGTCCAGGAATATGTCCCCAGCTGGTACCTTGGGCAACTAAGGAGAGGGAACCTGAAATGACCCTATCCTATACTGATGAATATCTTGCATATCACCTTAGAACCTTCATCTGGCGATGGATCAAGGTAGAGACAGAGTCTCAATTTGGAGCAACGGTCTGAGCTCTTAAGGTCCAAATGAGGAGCAGAAGGAGGGAGAACAAGAGCAAAAAATCAGGACCACGAGGGATGCACCCACCCACTGTGACAGTGGAACTGATTTATTAGGAGCCCACCAAGGCCAGCTGGTCTGGGACTGAATAAGCATGGGTTGATTCCGGACTCTCTGAGCATGGCGGTCAACGAAGACTGATGAGAAGCCAAGGACAATGGCACTAGGTTTCAATCCTAATACATGAACTGGCTTTGTGGGAGCTTAGCCTGTTTAGAAGCTCACCTTCCTGGACGTAGATAGAAGACCTTCGTCTTCCCGCAGGGCAGAGAATTTGGACTGCTCTTCAGTATCGAGAGGGAGGGGGAATGGTGTGGGGGGAGGAGAAGAGGAGTGGGGATAGGGGGAGGGGAGTGGGGGGAGGGGGCAATATTTGGGAGGAGGGGAGGGAAATGGGAAACGGGGAGCAGGTGGAAATTTTAATTAAAAAAGAATAAAAAATAAAAAAAAAAAAAAAAAAAAAAAAAAAAAAAAAAAAGAACTGGATGTTGGATAAAACTGTTTCTTACGAAGCTTTGAAACATCCTAGGAGGAAATTTCACTTCTGAATGTAGTAGTATTGCAACATTTTTCACCCACAAAACACTGTCTGGAATTGCGCACACTGTAATTTCTGGGTGGTAGAACAACAAAAATAAATCAAAGAAAGCAAAAACTGTTCGCCAGGGCAGTGGTGGCACACGACTTTAATCCCAGCACTCCGGAGTTAGAGGCAGGTGAATCTCTGAGTTGGAGGCCAGCCTGATCTACAGAGTGAGTTCCATGACAGCCAGGGAAACCCTGTCCCAAAAAAAAAAGTCCAAGTCTTATATAAGAATAATGTTAACTAATGGTATCAAAATGAATTTCAAAACTGGCAAGAAATTATCTCAACTATTTCAATATATTAGTTACTTTTAGCTAAAATCTTGGATTGAATCTCAAACAATTGTCTATTTGTATCTCTTGGAATAAAATGAGATTCGCCATCCAGATACCTTATACATAGTAAGTTAAAAAAAATAAAAGTAATATTTTCCTTGTAGAGCAAAACTGAACTTTCTTTCTAGATTGTTTCCCAGTATGAGCACCAATGGCGTGACTTGCCACATCACTACCGTCACAGTTCCAAACTGGACACTGCTCAAATCTGTACACATATCAAGTGCATATCAAGTAGTTAAAATAAAAACTATCTTTACATTTTAAAAGTTTTCTGTCTTACAAACCAATTAATTCAATAAAGGACAGTAGTATCAGGTTTGTCATAATACATTTGAATATTATACAAAGTAATTGACATGTTAAGATCTTGGGTTCTGTGTAGAGGAAACAGGAGTAACACTCAACATTTCAGGGACGCATTAAGAATGGAACGTTCTAGCAGTGCAGAAAGGGTTAAGGTTGCACATGTAGGATAAAAACACACACAGAAAGTGTTACTCTATGAGTGACTTTACATATTTGTAGGTAGGTATTAAGGAAAATGAAGATGACCAAAGAGAAAACATCAATAAATATAATTTTGCATTTGTATTCTGGAAATCTCATACTTCATTAAGTAATTTCTGTAAAATATACTCTAAGTTATTTTTGTTTTATCAAAACTCATGCTGGCACACACCATTAATCCCAACACCTGGGAGGTGAAGATCCCTGTGAGTTTGAGGACAGCCTGGTCTACAGAGCAAGTTGCAGGACAGACAGGGCTTGCAAGACAGAAAAACTTGTCTTGAAAATAAAACAACAAAAAACAAAACTGCAGAATTAGAACAGCTAATGACTTGTAACATACAAAACCCTACTGTACATCTCATGAAGTTCTCATTTGATCCAGTCTTCTCTAAAGAGGACAAATACAGACAAGTAGATTTAAGTCTAGGTTGATCATTTGACTGTCGACTGGTTCCTTGGTCAACACCTACTGTGAAGAGATGTACAGAAGGGAAGATGTTGGTGGCTGAATGCCCCTAAAGAGGAAGACAATCCTCTTTTGTTTTGCTGATGGGATGGCCCAGAGAGGTTTAAAAACCCTTCTACTAAAAAGCCCTCAAGACTAAACATGAAACAAACATGGTTATGAAATAAAAGGGAAGACAAAAAAGTAAATTACGAGGAATATTTGAAGACAAAAGTTAAATGAAGAAACTCTGCTTTGAGTTTTGCTTATTGTCCACTACTTTTCCACCCTCCCTCCTATCACAAATACAAAGGCATGAGAATGGCAGTTTGCATGTTGCAAATCCTAGGTTTTGCTTAAGGGAAACCAGATCTCCCAGAGAGAGATATTGCAGAAGTCTTTTGCATCTTCTATGTGGCACTCAAAGCTATATACTTAGCCAGTTAATCTATCTGTGTCCATAAAGAGAACAAATTTGGTTATTCTTGGTGTTAAACTGTAGGTGTATAATCCTGTTGTAGAATCAGAAAGAGTTTAGACTTCTAAGGATCTTTATATATTATTTAATGCAAGTCTTCCAAACATTGCAAGGTTAATGACTTAGTGGAGGTTATAAAGCAAGGGGCTGCATCAGTCTGTCAAAGTCAGAAAAACTGACTTACAATCAAATTGTACTGTTTACCTTCTTAATAAAAAGTAATTGCAAACAAGGTACATATACCAGTATTTCCCCTCAAAATAGTACTACGACATAAAAAACTGGGGGACAAGTGCTCATTAACAATATAATTTATTAGTACAACAACCAAATACAAATAAAAACCCTAAGAGGCAACTATTTTTTGAAAAGAACTTATGAGTTAATAGGCATTGCTCATGGTTGTTTCTACCTCGCTGATCATTTTGAGGTATTTAAAGTTGTACCTGTAGTTGTGTGAAATTAGGAACTCATAAGGCTAACTGGCTGGGGAGCCATCACTTACTCCTGAGGAGCGCAGGGGCTTCAGCTAACTGTTCTCCCAGCCTGGAGCTTATGCGCTCACAGAGATAAACTTCACCCTTTCTTGGTCACAGACACTGGAGACATAGGATAGCTAAGGGTGGGTTTTAATTGGCTTATTTCCCAAATGTGCCCTGCCTAAAACTATATCATCACTTTGCCATCAAGAAGAGCCTTCTCCACCCTGTAGGTTTGTTTTGTTTGCCTCTTAGTTTTGTAAAACTGTGGAGGGAAC